>NC_070608.1:27057142-27374285 GCF_027172205.1 Podarcis raffonei | reverse complement strand
AGGACCAGATCTAAAATGGCTGTTCCTCTTGTTGCTTCTCCCACTTTCTGGACAATGAAGTTGTCTGCAAGGCCAGTGAGGAATCTGTTTGACCTTATGCTCTTGGCTGAGTTTGACATCCAACAAATATCCGGGTAATTGAAATCCCCCATTACTACTATCTCCTTTCCTTTTGCATGCTTGGCCATCTGTTCCAGGAAGGCATCATCTATGTCCTCCGTTTGGGTTGGGGATCTATAGTAAACTCCCACAATGAGGTCACTGTTATTCTTCTCTCCCTTAATTTTGACCCAAATGCTCTCACTTTGGCTTTGAGGTTCTAAATCTTGGATCTCTTCACAGGTATACACATCCCTGACATATAACGCCACTCCTCCTCCTTTCTTGTCTGGTCTGTTTCTCTGAAATAGATTGTATCCCTCCATTATTACATTCCAATCGTGGGACTTATCCCACCAGGTTTCAGTGATGCCTATATGTCATATTTAGTTTGCTGTACCAAGAGCTCAAGCTCATCTTGTTTATTTCCCATGCTTTGCGCATTAGTGTACAGACATTGAAGTCCATTAATCATTCCCCCGTGTCTCTTATTTAAGGATTTTTTTCCTCCCACCACTAGGTCTGCGTGCTGTTTGCTCCATTTGGTCTATGACATTTGGATGATCATCTTCATCAATTGATAGACTCCTACCTTCAGGAGCACTGTCTCCCTCCCCCACATTAATCAGTTTAAAGCCCTCCTGATGAGGTTTCTGAGATTTTTGGCAAAAACATTCCTCCCAACCGTTGTGAGGTGCAGCCCATCGCTTGCCAGAAGTCCATCTTCAAGAAACTGCAGTCCGTGATCTAAGAATCCAAACCGTTCCTGTTTACACCATTTGCGAAGCCAGCTGTTCACTTCCACTATTTTTCCCTCTCTCCCTGGGCCACGTCGTTCAACTGGGAGGACAGATGAGATGACAATTTGTGCATTTAATTGCTTCAATTTCCTGCCCAGAGCCTTGTAGTCTCTTTTGATCTTCTGGAGGCTATTGCTTGCAATGTCATTGGTTCCCACATGAACCAAGAGGAAGGGGTATTTGTCAGTGGGTTTTATGATTCCTTGCAGTCATTCAGTTACATCTTGGATCTTAGCCCCAGGGAGACAGCACACTTCCCGAGACATCTTGTCAGGCCCACAGATCACTGCTTCTGTTCCCCTCAGTAGGGAATCCCCTATCACCACTACACGCCTCCTCTTAGGTTTGGTCGGGGTTCTTCCGTGAGCTGTCCGTTCCAAGGTCGCCTGCACATTCCCTGAGGACTGACTTTGCTGCTCATCTTCATATACCTGATCGACTGTAATGAGGGAGAGAACCTCAAATGGAGTCTGCTCTTCGTCTTCCATGCTAGGGGAGAGGACCTCAAAGCGATTGTGTATTTCTAAACAATCAGAGCGAACCCTGGGCCTCCTACTTCTTTGAGTCACGTTTCTCCATATATCTGGCTCCTGTGTTGGTGAACTAGCCTTCTTCTCAGGGGAGTCCCCTGTCTCCTCCTTGGTGGAGACGGTGTGCTCCGTTGCTTCCAAGAAGAGCTCCAGCTCTCTAATTCTTTGGAGCGTAGCTACACGTTCCTCCAGTTGCTGGACTTTGTCTTCTAAGAGGGCAATCAACATGCAGTTGCTGCAGGTAAAGCTGCCTGCAACCTTTGGCAAGATGGCAAACATTGCACAGGAACTGCAGGCGACTGCAGCTGTTCCCTCACCCTCCATCTTGAGAACGTGTCGTTGGGGGTCATCATAAAAATAAAATTGTGTATGTATGTATGAAGTACAGTGGTACCTCGGGTTAAGAACTTAATTCGTTCTGGAGGTCTGTTCTTAACCTGAAATTGTTCTTAACCTGAAGCATCACTTTAGCTAATGGGGCCTGAAGTGTATGTAACCCAAGGTACCACTGTACATATCCATACTATGCAAAGCCAGAGGCGGAGCTTCATGTTCTGGCACTAGGGGGCGGAGAGCAGGAAGGGGCGGGGCTGGCACATGTCCTGGGGGTGTGGTGCTCCACCCATAGGGGTGTGGCACACCGCCTGGAGGCGTGGCACCCAGCACAGGCAGGGGGGAGCTGCGATGGCACCCCACCGGGATCAAGCTGCCAGGGGCGGTACGCTTCCCCCGCACTCCTCTTCCTCTGCCACTGTCCAAAGCTCAAATTAATTACAATCCATAAAGCTGGAGGCGAAGACATTGAAAGTGGGATACAAAATACTTCATCTCAAACTCTGGAACAATATGTGCATTGCCAACCTTAGTCAATATTTTATGTCAATACAGAGGATGTTAGTATTGTAAATCACAGAGCAAGGAAATGTAATTTTTGAAAAGTACAATGAAAATCTGACAAAAGACTCAATGAGTCCTGTTTTCTCCAAACAGTCTTGTTTCTCAAAGGAATAAAGTGGCCCTAATGTAGAGCTATGATCGTGTACTACAGGCTTCCTATGTTATACAGAGAATTCCTCAGCTATAATATACATTTACATGATGAATTCACCACATTATGAATTTGGTAACAGAACCAGCATAATATATTCTAATTTCAACTCAATCCTTTGAGTGCTGTTGCATAGCTAGCCAAAACGCCAACAGCTATGCATCAGAGGGAGGGATCAGCAGGCTCAGGATAATATCACAGCAAAAAAAGTTTTTTAAAAAAACTAGAAGAAAGCCTAAGTCCCTCCCCCAGCCCCCACAAATAGTCCAGTCAAATACTGAGTGTGCTTGGTGGCTATGGAAACCATATGGAATGGAGTGGTTGAAGAAGTAAGGAAAATAGTATAGAAAACCACCTTGTCTGTTTTATATATATTTTTGCTATATTGTAAATCATACAATCATTATCATAGAATTATAGAGTTGGAAGGGACCCTGAGGATCATCTAGTCCAGCCCCCTGCGATGCAGGAATATGCAGCTGTCCCATACGGGGATTGTTACCAGGACCACACTCTAGCCAACTGGGCCATCCAGGCATTAATCACTTCAGGATGCCTCATGGAAAGTGATTAATAATAGTAATTAATATTATAATACTAGCAACAGTCAGAAAACATATCAGCTTAGGAAATGCTGTTCTCAGATGCTTTTTTCTTTCTTTCAAACATAGCAGCTCTATTTGGTGTGATTGATTTCATTAAGAAAAGGAAACGTGCCACCAATTATAAATTTAGAACAGTAAGAGCAAACGCAGCAATGTGTCAGAGGTTTTCCTGTTCTTCTGAGAGCTTGGATAAAGAAGGGAAGAAAAATCCCACAAATCTTGACTAAAATATGGCTTCTAAGCAGAGAGATTCTGGTGCTCAGAGAGTGATCCTGTTATATAATTTAAAATGAATTTTAAAACTTACATAAAATATCTATCTCACAGTCACAAATGTAATGCTGTAATAAATCATACAGGGAATCTGACTTGCACAAAGTTGGTTGCATGAGAATTATGGCTGTAAGTTAGCTGATGCTCACCTGCCGAGAAGGTGTGGAGTTTTGTGCATGGGATTCTAAAACAGGCTTCATCAACCTGGTACTCTCCATATAGGACCCCTGGACAGTTAAGTCCAGTCAAAGGTGACTATGAGGTTGTGGCGCTCATCTCACTTTCAGGCCGAGGTAGCCGTCGTTTGTCCACAGACAGCTTTCCGGGTCATGTGGCCAGCATGACTAAACCGCTTGTGGCACAACAGAACACCGTGATGGAAACAAGAGCACATGGAAACGCCATTTACCTTCCCGCCACAGCAGTACCTATTTATCTACTTGCACTGGTGTGCTTTCGAACTGCTAGGTTGGCAGGAGCTGGGACAGAGCAACAGGAGCTCACTCCGTCACAGGGATTCAAACCACCGACCTTCTGATCGACAATCCCAAGAGGCTCAGTGGTTTAGACCACAGTGCTGGCTACATCTCATGGTAGTCCAAAAACATCTGGAGGGTGTCAGGCTGGTGAAGGCTGTACCAGAGCAACAAAAAGGCAGTGGTGAAATCCTAAGCCAGCTGCCATTTGCACTGACACTCTAACTCCCATCAGCCCTACCAGCATGGCCAATGGTAAGCAGTGATGGAAGTTCTTCTACCCCTTGAGGATTGCCTAGAAAAGGCTAGAAAACGCTCCCCCCGCCTGAGTCTCAACATCCATCTCAATGTTGCATTTGAATGATTGGAGGTATGTCCATTTAATTTCATCTTCAATCCTCACATTAAGCCAATATGAAATTGATACATGCATCACCTAACCATTCCAAAGTGGCATTAACTTGGATTAGCACAAATCTTGCAGCGCTAACTGTAAAAAGAAACTTCTGAACAGCTCCAAGACTCTGAGCACTTTAAGAGCTGCCACAATAATTGCTGATTGAAAAAACAGTTAAGGAAGATCAATGAATTAAAAACAGCAACAGAGAAGTCTGAGGTTCGACAAGCACTTGAACCATTTTCAAAAGTAAAGATGCGTTGAGCATTGCTTTAAACGGGGCCAATTTATTCTTAAAACGGTTACGAAGAGAGATAAGACTAACTGAAGATGTTGCATTCAAGTTCCTATTAATACAGTGTCATCATAAATGAGAGATAAATCTGGTTTAAAACAGGATCAGAGAATTTGTGACTACAGTGACACCATGTGGCTAGATGGAGTGCCGACAACAGTTCTCTGTTGATCCTCAAAAGTTTGCCCAGGCACTCAGTAACACGTGCATCATCTGAGCCTCTGTAGGAGTGCTCTTCAAATTATATTTCAAAGACAACAACATAACATTCATTCTACACAAATTGCAGCAACAGTGTGAGGGGGGAATCACTTTGTCGCGAGGACATAAAAAAGTAAAGATAGCCATGATGGATCAGACCAAAGACCCATCTAGTTCAGGATTCAGCCAACCAGATCCCTGAGTGCAACAGTCGTCTCTTGCACTTGTGATTCTCAGCAACTGATAGCCAGAGGCAAATAGTCCTGGAAGTGTAACATAGTTGTCATGAGAAGGCGTAGCAACTGGTAGCCTTATCCTCCATGAATTTGTCTAATCCTCTTTAACAGCCATCTAAGTTGGTGGCTCTGGGTTCCAGTATTATGAGAGAAGAAAAACTTCTATCCACTTTCTGCACACCAATGCCCAATCTTCTATGTCTCTATCACACATTGACTTACTATTTCTTATCTCTAAGCTCAAAAGACCTATAACCGTAGAGGGGAAGTTGCTTCATCACCCTGATAGTTCAGGTTGCCCTTTTCTGATCCTTTTTTAAGGTGAGGCACACAGAATGGTACACAGAATTCCAAGTGTGCTTGCACTTGGAGAACACAGTGGTCAACTGAGAATATAGAGGTAAAGATTATTCTTTAGGTATAGCTGTATAGGGCTTTGTACACCAGAACCGGCACATCAAACATATTCTGGAACTTCCTGTTCAAACTTGTAACTTTTCATACCACAGGTGATCAAGGAGTTGGGGGGGGGGGGTTGTCCCACTATAATTGCACTATAGTGCTTCAGACAGCAATAATGTGGTGGTACTAGGGAAGCACAGAATAACTAATAAAGCAGAATAAATCTACCACATGTGTCAGGAGCATGTTTCAGAATGCATCTGCGACAAAACACCAGTCTAAAGGGGCTCATCACTCACTGGACCAGAGAATCATGGAATCATAAAGTTGGAAGGGACCATGAGAATAATATGGTGTAACCCCCTGCGATGCTGGAATCCTTCACTCAACATGGAACTCAAACCCACAGCCCTGAGATTAAGAGTCTCATGCTCTACCGTTTGAGTTTAAGAGTTATATAAATTACTCTGTCCACCTGTGAATCTGCCCCACCTCTGGCATGCAGCTTCCGAAAGTTCCCCACAAGCGAATTTGGTCCTTAGGCTGAAATATGTTCTCTTTCTTGACTATAATGTTTCTTCAAAGTTCTCATTACTCGTTGTTATGGGAACTTTAAAAATAAATATATGCCAGCTTGTTTGTTCTCCCCCCCCCCCCCAAATCCCCAAATCATTTTACACTTACCTCGCTCGTTGCCAGAACAGTTCCTTCATCTGAACTTGCCGTAAGCTCTAACCACGGGGCTAAGCAACTTCTAATGCAACCTTTTAAAACATGCAACATGTTTAAGCATTCTCCCCCTCCCCCCAAAAAAATAAATCGTGATTCCCATTTCTTTGGTTAGCTGGACTTGGATGGCCAACCTTACACTTTCAAAAGAAATGAAAGTCATGCTGGCATTTTACCACAAGGTGGCAACCAAAACATACAAAAATCTATTGCGAAGAACGCAAACCACCTCCTCATTCATATATACTTTTCTGACAACTGTGTTCCTGGGTTAAAGGCAGAATCTTGCACACAACAGAATGTTTTTTACGTTTCCTGTACACACACAAACAAAGGTACCAGTGGATTTTAAAATGGCTTTCTTCTCTCTTTCTCCTTCACTATTATCATTTGCAGATATAGATAGAAAGGAAATTGGAATTCTGCTGCAGGAGGCTGTTTGCCTAAGTGGGGGAGAAGCACTGATTCCCTGCAGCGAACGTCTGCCTGCCTGCTGTTCACATCCTGATTCTTTGACTAAATAATGCCACTTGTCTCCATTCGGAAATCCTCCTGAGCCACTTCTACTTGTCTTACGAAGACACACTTCCGATTTAACCTGAACCCTTATTTAACCACTGTAGAGCTCAATATCTTTTGCATCAAGTCCTTTTGCATCAAGGGTGGGAAACGTGGCCCTCCAATCCTCTCTACCAGGCCCTCAAGACTCTCCCCAGGCCACTCCCCACACCAGCTTTCCTGTGCTCCCTTCTCAAGTGCTTTTTCACGGCTGAAATGTGTCTCTGGACTTGGATAATGCCATGTTCTTGTCTGGGTGGAGGATGAAGAGTGTGTGCTTTCATGTTTTTATGTGGAAATCTCTGACATGCACCCAAAATGCTGCCTACTGTTATGAAGATGAGAGTCATGTCCACTACTCCACCCACTTTTGACTCTGGTCTCACCCACCACCTGGCATGTGGCCTTCAGAAAGTTCCCCACAAAAGAATGTGACTCTTCAGCTGGTACAATTTCCTCACACTGGTCTTACATCATGGAACCCTCCTTTATAAAAGATTTCCTTGTAACCAAGTGATAAGGAGAATAGCAGATGCTCCAAATGTCCCTATTTTCCAGGGACAGTCCTGGATTTATAGAAGCTATCCTAGTTTCTGATTTGATCCTGGAATGTCCCATTTTTCCCCAGGACATCCCTATTTTCATCAGAGAAATGTTGGATGGTATGGAGTTATGCAACCTCCAAGCCAAGGAGATAAGGAACGATACAACCTTTAGAAGACATCTGAAGGCAGCCCTGCATTGGGAAGTTTTTTTAAATGTTTAATGTTTTATTATGTTTTTATATATGTTGGAAGCTGCCCAGAGTGGCTGGGGCAACCCAATCAGATGGACAGAGTATAAATAATGAAATTATTGGTATTATTAGTATGGAATAAAAGGTAAAGGGACCCCTGACCGTTAGGTCCAGTCATGGCCAACTCTGGGGTTGCAATGCTCATCTCGCTTTATTGGCCGAGGGAGCCGGTGTACAGCTTCTGGGTCATGTGGCCAGCATGACTAAGCCGCTTCTGGCGAACCAGAGCAGCACACAGAAACACCGTTTACCTTCCCACCGGAGTGGTACCTATTTATCTACTTGCACTTTGATGTGCTTTCAGACTGCTAGGTTGGCAGGAGCAGGGACCGAGCAACGGGAGCTCACCCCGTCACGGGGATTCGAACCGCCAACCTTCTGATCAGCAAGTCCTAGGCCCTGTGGTTTAACCCACAGCGCCACCCGCGTATGGAATAGGACGTCCCTATTTTCATCCAAGAAATGTCAGAGGGTATGGATAATTGGGGAATTGAAGCCCGTTGTCAGGAGCCCAGGCTGTCATCTTGATAACACAGCACGCAAGTCCCAATTAGCTTGAAGATATATTGCAATACAATTAGCCTCGGACGTCTAACCGAACGTCAGTGGCTTATGAATCAGTTGACCCTTCTGAAGAATGCTTTCTGGTTTTGCAGAATATCCTGAACCTATGACCCTTACATTTCTGGGTTTGTTTCTTGTCTAATACCTTTCCCATATGACAACTCCTTGGGCTCAGATGATTAATTGCCTCCTCTTCCAATGAGGAAATGCTATTTCGCCTGCTTTCTAAGTCCGCCTGTGTTTCTTGCACGAGCTGACTTCTCACCCTCCCATTCTCTGCCGACTCCTTATCAACATTCCATTCTGTGTCAGAGAGAGGGGGAGAAGACTTACTGACTCATGCTGTGTTTATCTACTTGGGGCAGATGTGTTCATGACACCCATTTTGCCCCCTCCCCAGCACCATTTTCACTCCAGAAGGTTTGCTTGAAAACATGACACAAGTTAAGGAAGTCCATTTGTATTATCAGAAGTAAAACAGTGTCTGGAGGCAGTTGGAGAATGGATGGCAGCTAACAAATTGAGGTTGAATCCTGATAAGACAGAAGTACTGTTTTGGGGGGACAGGAGGCAGGCAGGTGTAGAAGACTCCCTGGTCCTGAAGGAGGTAACTGTGCCCCTGAAGGACCAGGTGTGCAGCCTAGGAGTCATTTTGGACTCCCAGCTGTCCATGGAGGCACAGATCAATTCTGTGTCCAGGGCAACTGTTTACCATGCAGACTGAGACCCTACCTGCCCACAGACTATCTCGCCAGAGTGGTGCATGCTCTAGTTATCTCGCTCAGACTACTGCAAAGCGCTCTATGTGGGGCTACCTTTGAAGGTGACCCAGAAACTACAACTAATCCAGAATGCGGCAGCTCGACTCGTGACTGGGAACGGCCGCTGAGACCACATACTGGTCTTGAAAGACCTACACTGGCTCCCAGTACGTTTCCGAGCACAATTCAAAGTGTTGGTGCTGACCTTTAAAGCCCTAAATGGCCTCAGTCCAGTATACCTGAAGGAGCATCTCCACCCCCATCGTTCTGCCCGTACACTGAGGTCCAGCATCGAGGGCTTTCTGGCGATTCCCTCACTGCGAGAAGAGAAGTTACAGGAAACCAGGCAGAGGGCCTTCTCTGTAGTGGCATCCGCCCTGTGGAACGCCCTCCCACCAGATGTCAAAGGAAAAAACAACTACCAGACTTTTAGAAGACATCTGAAGGCAGCCCTGTTTAGGGAAGCTTTTAATATCTGAAGGACTATTGTATTTTAATATTTTGTTGGAACCCGCACAGAGTGGCTGGGGAAACCCAGCTAGATGGGTGGGGTATAAATGATAAATTATTATTATTATTATTATTATTATTATTACAGGAAAACAAGCAACATTAGAGCTCACACTGTGGCCCTCAAGAACTAAGCAGATGACTCTTGCAATTAGCTCACATTCTTCATCCAAGGAGCAGTAATGTCAGCATCACAGATAAGAGCTTAGCAGGAAAAAGGAAATCCTAAAAAGCAAGATCTAATACTCGCATTAGAAATAGTCTTTTGTGAAATTATGAAATCCAGTTTGGCAATGGTTCTGCTTGTCACGTTTATGACATTTTTGCTAAGGAAGTCTAACACCATGCATTCTTCCTTTATTACCCTGGGCCTCCATCTTCCCCTTTCTCAAAGACTGTAAACTCCTGTAACCTCTGCCCTGAGGCTTCTCAGATCTCACTGGGAAGGGGATTCGATAGCTGTGGTGCCACCACAGACAAGGCCCTATCTCAGGTACCCACCAAGTGAATATCCACTAAGGGCAGGCCAGAGAACATCTACTCACAGATTGGGACCATTTTATTTGTGAGATCACCTTACCCAATATATATCCACTAGACCATTTTGATCTGGAGAACTGGCACTTTAGTTAGCCTAACCTTGGGGATCCCCAAGGAATACAGATACCCTCCCTTGTGTGTGGATGGAGCTGTTTGGGCAACACATGGACCAAACTTGGAGAATCACACAGAGTATCAACTTGCTGTTGGCATATACCAACTGGGGCAGTGGTTCCCATTAAGCTAAGCACTGGGGAACTCCTGTTTTTCAAAAGCCAAGCCATGGGCCCCCTAATTTTGAAAATGTTGATATCTCTATGGTATATTTTGTAATGTGAATGGTGCCATTGATCCCCTGGGTAGGGGTCTGCAGACTACCAATTGGGAACCACTGGTCTAGGGTATGTCTTCACTGGAGGACAAACAAGGTACAGCATTGCAGAGTGTAAATCACTTCTGCCTACACAGTGTATAACTGAAACTTTGGATGCGGGTGGTGCTGTGGTCTAAACCACCAAGCCTCTTGGACTTGCTGATCGGAAGGTTGGCGCTTCGAATCCATGTAACGGGATGAGCTCCCGTTGCTCTGTCCCAGCTCCTGCCAACCTAGCAGTTCGAAAGCACTCCAGTGCAAGTAGATAAATAGGTACTGCTGTAGTGTGAATGTAAATGTCATTTCCGTGCACTCTGGCTTCTGTCACAGTGTCCCATTGTGCCAGAAGCGGTTTAGTCATGCTGGCCACATGACCCGGAAACACACTATGGACAAACACCGGCTTCCTTGGCCTGAAGCGAGATTAATACCGCAACCCAATGGCCCCTTTGGACTTAACTGTCCAGGGGTCCTTTACCTTTACCTATAATTGAAACTATCACTAACTGTAAGCGGCTCCATCATGCAAGGGGTGCTTCTCTCCCACCCACCCCCCATCCAAAGCTGTTAAGTTTGTAGAATCTAAGGTTATTCATGCAGTGTTTCCTTGAAAGTTCCAATTGTTACAGAACTGTTTCCTCCTTTCCATTGAAAACCTGCTTAGCTGGAGTGGTGGGGGAGCGAGGGGATTTCCCAAGACTTCTGCCCAGTTTGAAATATGTGCATGGTCACAAAATCCTCTAACCATGGAAACTTCAGTTACAGATAGGTAGCCGTGTTGGTCTGCCATAGTCAAAACAACAAAAAAAAAATTTCCTTCCAGTAGCACCTTAAAGACCAACTAAGTTAGTTCTTGGTATGAGCTTTCGTGTGCATGCACACTTCTTCAGATACACATGGAAACTTCATTCAGCTTATAGGCCTCAAACAGCAACACTTTAAGAAGGAGCCATTGCTCCTCTTCCTATACATGGTATTCTTTGTTCCTCTCACTCAGGGCTTTTCCAGACAATCTGTGGAACACACATTCCACTTTGTTTGCAGGAAAGCGTTGGATGACACTGTTTCAAAGCAAGTGTTTTGTCTCCTACACTTTCCAGTACATTTCCCCCTTTGTTCTCCTTATTGCAAAAACACCAGTCTTTTGGGGAAGTGGGTTTGTTGCACATGACCTCCTACTCAACTGTAACTGGGTAACCTGAATTTGCCAGTATGTAGTGTGGAATCTCACCCCCCAGCAGCAAAAGTCTGGAAGCCCCCTTCACTTGCTGCTTGCTGTTGATATGCTGCTCTGCACCAGAACCTAAGACAAGCCTGCTGGAGTGTGAGGTGAAGCTGAGAAACAGTGGCTGGTCAAAAGTCACCCAGTGAGCTTCATCAGTGCATGGGGATTTGAACCCTGGTCTCTCAGATTCTAATCTGACTCTATTCTACTTTGGTCAGACCACACCTGGAATATTGTAAAAAAAGGGGGGTAAAGGTAAAGGACCCCTGGATGGTTAAGCCCAGTCAAAGGCGACTATGGGGTGCAGCGCTCATCTCGCTTTCAGGCCGGTGTTTGTCCACAGACAGCTTTCCGGGTCATGTGGCCAGCATGACTAAATCGCTTCTGGCACAATGGAACACCATGACAGAAGCCAAAGCTACCTTTTACCTTCCCGCCACAGCAGTACCTATTTATCTACTTGCACTGGTGTGCTTTCGAACTGCTAGGTTGGCAGGACCTGGGATAGAGCAACAGGAGCTCACCCCGTTGCGGGGATTTGAACCACCAACCTTCTGATCGGCAAGCCCAAGAGGCTCAGTGGTTTAGACTACAGCACCACCCATGTCCCAGTTACTGTGCCCAGTATTGTGCCCAGTTCTGGGCACCACAGGATATTTACAAGCTGGAATGTGTGCAGAGGAGGGTGACCAAGATGATCAAGGCTCTGGAAACCAAGCTTTATGAGGAATGGTTGAAGGAGCTGGGTACGTTTACCCTGGAAAAGAGGAGTTTGAGATGAGATATGATAGCTATATTCAAATATCTTAAGGGTGAAGATGAAGCAAGCTTGTTTTCTCCTGCTCTGGAGGGCAGGACTTGAACCAATGGCTTCAAGTTGCAAGAAAGGAGATTCTGACTAAACATCAGGAAACAGCTTCTAGCAGTAAGAGCTGTTTGACTGTGGAACGGACTCCCTCAAGGGGTTGGTGACGCTCCTTCCTTGTAAGTTTTTAAGCAGAGGTTGGATGGTCATCTGTCCTGGATGCTTTAGTTGAGATTCCTACATTGCAGGGGATGGAACCGGATGACCCTTGGAGTCCCTTCCAGGTCTACGATTCTATGACTCCAACTACTACACCACACTGGTATCATAACTAACAGTAGCACCATGAACTTGGCCTGGTAGCAGATCAGCAATTAGTGCAAGTCTCTGAGAAGATGTGTTAAATGCTGACCAGGTTACCACTTCTGTCAGCAACCATGCTGCAGCACTCCGTGCTAACTAAAGCTTCTGGATCAAGTGCAAGACAAGCCTTGCAGAGAGTGCATTGCACTAAGTCAATCTTGAAAATAGCCAATGCATGGCCAAGCTCACCTGGTCCAGGATTAGCCATAGCTGCTGTAGCAGTCAAAGATGGTAGAAGGTGCTTCTCACTGTTGAGGCCACCAGGGCCTCCAAGGATAAGGCTGTATCCAGCAGCACCCCCAGACTATGAAGATGGTCCTTTATGGGGAATGCAACCCCATCCAGGGTAAGCAATTGACCAATTTCTCAGACATGAGAACTCTTTACCCAGAGTGTCTTTGTCTTGCCAGGGCTCAAGCTCAGCTGGTTTTTCTTCATCCACCACACTGCTGCATTCAAGCACCAGTACAAGGCACCAGTCCAAGGGATGTGGGTGGCGTTGTGGTCTAAACCACTGAGCCTCTTGAGCTTGCCAATCAGAAGATCAGTGGTTCGAATCCCTGCAACAGAGTGAGCTCCCATTGCTCTGTCCCAGCTCCTGCCAACCTAGCAGTTCGAAAGCATGCCAGAGCAAGTAGATAAATAGATACCGCTCTGGTGGAAAGTAAACGATGTTTCCATGCATTCTGATTTCCACCACAGTGTTCCATTACGCCAGAAGCAGTTTAGTCATGCTGGCCACATGACCCGGAAAGCTGTCTGTGGACAAACACTGTTGGGATACTGCCAGGGAGATAAAGTCCATCTGAGCCCCCAAGCTCGGTGCCGGACGATCCATCGACCTCCCGTAGTCAGGCAATATCAGCAATTCAGCGACACTAAGCCTCAGGCTTAGTGCACACTATAACAGCAGAATTCACACAGCAAAAAGTTGCACAGCATGAGAGCAGAACATGCATATTTACAGTTTTATTCAGCGTTGGTCAGAACAAAGAAAACATGACCGTCTGCTCCGACTGCTCAGGCAAAACAGCAGAAAACGAAAGGAACTTACAACATAAACATCCTGTGAGACAGGAAATGCGCAGGCTGTTATACAAACATCCTGCTCCCTTTTAAGGTGGAACGGAAATATCCTAACATCCTCCCCCTTTCCGTGTAACCTGTAGTACCTGTGGTTCAACCCAATTGCAACCTTTGTGCGTAAACCTTAAGTTGTTCTCTGTTAACAACCTTAGACAACAGATCAGCAGGAATTTCATTTCCTGGCATGTAGGACACCTGAATGAGTCCTTTCTGAATACACTCTCTTGCACGATGTAGCTTAATCTGCAAGTACTTGGTCCTTTGCTTGCAACTCTCCGAGTTCAGCAAAGCCAAACAAGATCTATTGTCTTGATACACTTGTATAGGACATTTCACAGAAACCCCAATGTCCTTAAACAGTTGCATCAACCATTCACAATCCATGAGTGAAAATGACAGAGCATTGAGTTCTGCTTCACAGGAACTTAGGCTAACTGTTGTCTGCTTTTTGCACAACCAGTCAAACAGGCAGTGGTTGTACATGTAGCACACTCCAGAAGTGCTTGTACCATCCGTGGTGTCACTTCCAAAACTTGCATCTGCAAAGATTTCAAGACCTCCAGTCTTCTGACTGGTGAACCTCAGCCTGTAGTGCATAGTCCCTTTCAAATAGCGGGCTATGCGCTTCAGAGCTTTCCAATCCTGAACAGTAGGATTGTTAGCATGTCTGCTAAGCAGGTTAGTGCTTACAGCAATGTCAGGTCTCGAACATCTAGCAATGAAATTCAACTTGCCTAGAATGCATCTGTACAGCGTTGTGTCAGAAAACGCTTCAGCAGTACTGTCTACCTGGTAACCTGTCACCATCGCTGTGTCTGCTGGGTTTGCATCAACCAAATTCAACCTGGTTAATACATCAGCAATTTTCTGTGTTTGGTGTACCAGAAAATTACCTGCTTGGTCCCTCTCCACCTGCAGAGAAAGATAGTTGGATACCTCACCAAGATCCTTCATGTCAAAGTGCTCCTTCAGCTGAGCTAGGGTGCTTTGGTAAAAAGCCTGATTCTTCCAAAACATCAGAAGATCATCAACAAAACATAAACAATACAGTTTGTTTTGCCCCTCCTCCTTGACAAACACACATGGATCAGCTTTGCCCTGGTGAAAACCTAGAGAAAGCAATGTTTCAGTGAGTTTTGTGTTCCAGCACCTGGCACTCTGCTTGAGACCATATAAGGATTTCCGCAGTTTACAGACCATTCCCTTCTGTATCTGCATTCCATCAGGTGGAAGCATGTACAGCTCCTCCCCCAAAATTCCGTACAAAAAAGCTGTATTTATGTCATGATGGGAAACATGCAGTTTCTCCTCCGCAGCGATCTTGAGCATCAGCCGAATGCTCTCATATTTGACCGTGGGTGAGTAGGTCTCGTGGTAATCCTGCCCTGGTACCTGTGAAAAACCTCTGGCAACCAATCTGGCTTTGTGTCTGACAACCTTGCCATTCTGGTCTGTCTTGGCCTTGAAGACCCATTTGCTGCCAACCAGTCTCATTCCTGGGACTACCGGTACCAGCTCCCAAGTTTGGTTCCTGTTCAAGGAATCAACTTCAGCCTTCATGGCATTAAGCCAAGGCTCAGCATCTTTAGAGGTTAACTCCTGGACCTCTTTGAAGCTTGAAGGTTCCCACACCTTCTCTGAGCTACTAAGAACAGCAGTTGCCGTCTTAGCAAACTCATCAGCAAATCTCTTCGGAGGTTTGCCTTTGGTCGCCCTTTCAGACCTGCGAACCAGACGCAAGTCTTCTGGACTCATCTCCTCCTTCTTAGGAGAAAAATGACCAATGGTGAACAGTGGTTCTTCCAGTTCATTGTCAGACTCATCAGATGGTCTGACTGAGGCTTTTGCGCTCTTGTAGTCTGCTGTGTCATCACTGTCACTGACAGCAGCAGCAGCGCCGCCCACTGAACTGGAATCCGAACTCTGATCATCATCATCATCATCATCATCATCATCCTCAGTTTCCTCAGCTTTCTCAGCATGATCTGCTTTCTTCACATCACCTTCATCCTCCTCTGGGTAACTCTGGAAAATTCCCACATTTCCCCCCCACTTAGGATTGTACTCAACACTCCTTGTGAACTTTATGGATTTTGAGTTAGTCATCCATACCCTGTATGCACCTTTTTCGTACCCCATGAACAAACCATGTGCCCCACGCTTCCCAAGCTTGTTGCTTTGTGGGGTGTGCACCCACATGTCAGAACCAAAGATTCTCATGTGCTTGACATTAGGTTTCTTACCAAACATCTTCTCATAGGGAGTACAACCAATAGGTGATGACAGTCTCCTGTTAAAAGTGTAAACAAAATTCGAGAGAGCCTCCCCCCAAAACCTCTCAGGGAGATTGGCATCATGCAACAAGGTTTTTATCCCTTGCAGCAACGTTTGATTTGCTCTCTCCGCAAGCCCATTCATCCATGGCGATCTAGGCGTTGACAAGTCATGCTGGATTCCCTTCTCAGTCAGAAAAGCTTCAAACTGCTGAGAAGTGAATTCCCCGCCTCGATCAGTAAACAGACAACCAATACGTTTACCGTGAGCATTCTCCAACCAAGCACAGAATGCCTTGAACCTAGGAAATGCTTGCGATTTCTGCTCAAGCATAAACACATGAATGTACCTGGAAAAAGAATCAATTAGAACCATGAAGTACCTTGCTCCTCCCAAAGAGGGCGCTAAAGGACCTACCAGGTCTGCATGAACTAGCTGGTAGGGTTTGGAAGCCTGCCTGCTAGACTCCTTGCCTTTTGGAGCAACCTTCACCTTGTTCTCTGCACAAGAGACACATTTCATGTGAAATTTACAAGGTTTGATGTCCAAACCTTCAACCAACTCAGGCATCTTGGCTAGCGCTTGCCAAGAGAGGTGACAAAATCTGCGATGTGCATCATGAATGCATCCTGCATGAAGAACCTTGTTAGTTTGTGCAACACAACAAGAATCAGCATTAGACATAACAGCATTGTCATCATAAGTTAGACTGAACAAACCATCCATCAACTTTGCATGCAAAATGTCCTCTTTGCCTTTTCTGATGACACAGACAGTCCTCTTGAAGGAAACCTCAAAACCACGCCCATTCAGCTGTGGTACACTAATCAAATTGTCCGCAGCTCCTGGAACAAAAAGTACATCTTTGATGGTAGTATTCAGACTTGCAAGTTTCACAGTCCCAACTCCTGCAGCTTGCAAAGTCCTTCCATCAGCCAGCTGGACCTCTCCATCTTGAGGTGTGAAGGAGATGAACAGATGGCGGTCTTTGGTGAGATGGTGCGTGCACCCAGAGTCAATAACAAATCTGGCCTTGGCCTTGTTTCCCACCGGCGTGGGCTTTTGCAGCTTGCCTTTAGCCTTTGGTGAAGCTGTGCCAGCAAACATAGCCGTGTTTTCCACTGGCGAGGGCTTTTGCAACTTGCCCCCCTGCTCCTGGCCATCAGACGTGCCTTTAGCCTTTGGTGGAGCTGTGCCAGCTAACATAGCCTTGTTTTCCACTGGTGTGGGCTTTTGCAACTTGCCCCCCTGCTCCTGGCCATCAGACGTGCCTTTAGTCTTTGGTGGAGCTATGCCAGCAAACATAGCCTTGTTTTCCACTGGCATGGGCTTTTGCAACTTGCCCCCCCGCTCCTGGCCATCTGCAAGCATCTTGCTCTGTTTACATCTGGTCTTCCGGCCTCTGCAAAGGCTCTGACCTTGGTTCTCCCGAGAAACAGAGCTCTCAGCTGCCGACTCCTTGGCTCCCCCTGGAGGCTGGAATGCTGCCTGGGATGACGTGGCAGTCTGCTCCCCCTGCAGCTTGCAATCGGTGCCCTCAGCATCCCTGCATTCACTAGCATTCTGGGAAACAGCCAGGACCTCCGATGCATTCAAACACTGGGCTGGGATTATTGGCTGGTGGGCCTTTTTCAAAGCATCCCACATGTCACGTGCCGTGAGATTTCCAGCAAGCGTCTTTATTTCCTCCAGAGAGACGGATAAAACTATAATATCCACGGCCCTCGAATCCTGGGCCTGCCATTTCTCTGTCCGAGGAACTGGAGTGGCTTCTGATATAGTATGCCAGACTCCAAACTGACGCAGCAAACTCTCACACCATTCTGCCCAGCTCTGATAGTTGTGCCGATTTAACTTAGGGCACTCAGTGGCCTCCGAAGCTTGGAAAAACTCCATTCCAGCTTTTTACGTGAGCCGTTATGCCTCCAAAGACTTCTTATCTCGGCAGCTCATAAATCACGATGCCTCTGGCTCGGCTCCCAGGCCAATTAGTCTTTGCCGGACATCAAAGACTTCTTCCGCGGCAAACAGAAAAGCCTCTGCTTTCGCTTTTCCAACATACCTTTCAGCAGTCTGTCGCTGTCTTACTCTCCTGCAAGTGCTGTGAATCTGGGCCCGAAACCTGTTGTTGGGATACTGCCAGGGAGATAAAGTCCATCTGAGCCCCCAAGCTCGGTGCCGGACGATCCATCGACCTCCCGTAGTCAGGCAATATCAGCAATTCAGCGACACTAAGCCTCAGGCTTAGTGCACACTATAACAGCAGAATTCACACAGCAAAAAGTTGCACAGCATGAGAGCAGAACATGCATATTTACAGTTTTATTCAGCGTTGGTCAGAACAAAGAAAACATGACCGTCTGCTCCGACTGCTCAGGCAAAACAGCAGAAAACGAAAGGAACTTACAACATAAACATCCTGTGAGACAGGAAATGCGCAGGCTGTTATACAAACATCCTGCTCCCTTTTAAGGTGGAACGGAAATATCCTAACAGGCCTGAAGGTGAGATGAGCACTGCAGCCCCATTGTGGCCTTTGACTGGACTTAACCATCCAGGGGTCCTTTACCTTTACCATTACCAAGGCCTTGTGAGTCCAGTGTTATGGATAAATGGAGCTTTGGGGCATCAGCATACCCAAGCAGTAAGCTACCTTCTAGAGGAGTGAGACAGCTGAAGCAAAGAACAGAGACCAAACATCTAGGCTTCCATCCAAGATAGTGGTCTGCCACTCCATTCCAACTGTACCTTCCCCTGCCCACTACCACTGAAACTGGAGCATCATCATTGTGAACTCCTGCTTCCTACCCACCGGACACATTTTAGCTCCCCATCACCATATACGGCTGGGAGATGAGGGTCACAGATGAAAAACTAAGGTCCAACCTCACACTGTCGGGAGGAAGATGGTAAGTCCCATTCGACAAATCAATGGAACATTGAAATGTCATAAGAATGAAATGAGAAGTGGGTGGCAGAGGACTTTGCTTTCACTTTCCAGTTCTTTTCAATGTGTGGACATACCGACAAAAATTGCATAAATTTTTTTTTCTTAGATAGCTGTTTATGCCAACAGCTCATACCCAAGGTCAGCAGTATCCAGGCTGCCTTCCAAATTACTTAAGATGCCAAGCCACAAAATAACCACAGTGGGGACTTTCCCAAGTAACCTTTGGGAATTGCTCAGAGGTTGCCCTGTGCAAACAATACTAGCTTGCTGGGAATTTCCACTTTTTCCTATCCCCCCCCCTCCATTTTCAGCAGTGTGTCTGTTACATCAAAGTACCCAGAGATATAAATGACAGAAATTAGGTAAGCTTGCAGTCCTAACCCCCTTATCTGGGAGAAAAACCCCTGAATAGGATTTTTTCAGTAGACACTGGACCATGCTGTAAAATTGCATTTTTTAAAAATATCATATACAGTATACTAATAGCAAATTCAACTATTCTAGTGTGGATCCAAGCTTTGCAGAAGTATAGAACTGTTTTTAGAAAGGAGGGGAAACCCTACTGATGGTAGGGAAACCCCGAACAGCTAAATGAAGACCAAGTGTACTCTGTTGTCATAAATCACATTTTGAATGGGGGGCGGGCAGTGGAAACAGAAAACCAGGGGAGAAGCAAAATGAAACGGACCATTCGGGAAGAAGGCATTGATGAATGGCTGACACCCTGAACACACTTCAACACTTTGTTGCAGGTCCCACTTGTTTTAACTAAATGGAGAAGTTATTATGCTTCTGATTGCCGTTCTGCACCAAACACAGAAATTCCTGGGTTCAGCCTATGCAAACTAGCCTGACAGGGCTGGTTGAATGCAAGGCATTATAAAACAATGGCCAGACATCTACACATTAAAAAAAGGAACCTTGGGTCTGTAAAACAGGGCTTGCCAAGGATAGGAGAGGGGAAGGTGTGATGTCACACAGGAAAAATGTGCCTTTTTAAAACTAGGCTTGGAATAGGAGACAGAAGGGGAGGAGTTGCTTGGGCTGCTTCTGGGAACAGGAAAGGAAGCTGGCAAAACTCCCTGCAAGGGCTGAAGGGCAGAACCATCTTAGTGAGCTGGCTGAAGGCAGGCTGAGACAGAGGCATAGAGGTGCCTTGGAATGTGATGCTGCACTGCTGTGGCGAACAAGCCCCTCTTGAGATGCAAACCCTGCACTCCCTCCATCTACACCCAGGTGTAAAATAAACCCTGTTTCTTAAAGACATGCTCCCCCAACCCTTTCAAGCACAGTTCTCTCCCGACCCTACCTGGTGTTGCCAGGAATTGAATCTGGGGCCTTCTGCATGCAAGAGCAGAGGCTCTGCAATGGAGCAAAAGCCCTATATCTGCTTGTTTCACTATAAAGCAGGGAGTGAACATTTCTTATGAAAATGATCACGCGGGAGAAGAGGAAGTGAAACCTCCGATGCCCCTCACCTTGTCACATGTAGTTGCATCAAGCCGTTCCCCTCCAGCCTGGCTCACCTCCAGTGTTGGTGCAGAGCTGGGGGAAATGGCTTAGAGCAGTGGTCTTCAGCTGGTGGGTTGGGACCCACAAGTGGGGAGCATGGCCTGATCCAAGGGGGACTGTAAGAGCAGCACAACCACCATGCAAATAGATGGTAAAAGGTTAAGAAATGCAGAAAGAGGGTCCTGGGTCTGAAAAGGTTGACAATACAAATTTAATAAATACGTAAGCAAGATACCAGGCTTAAAAGCATCTGTCCATAGCAAGGCGATGCTGAAGCTTTTAGAAAAGTCAATCTCTGCCCCATTTTATAGCTGAACATAGAAATGCATAGTGTTGTCTCTCTCTCTCTCTCTCTTACACACACACACACACGTTTATGGGATGCTTCACACAAAGCATAACCACTTGTTTTTTTATTGTGACAGCTTTATTGTTTTTATAATTGTGTATTGCATTGCATTGCTCACAGGCAGCACTGATTACAATCAGCATGGTTCCATGCTTGCGTGCTGAGCATGCTGCTTTAAGGAAGTGAGTAGTGGGCAACTTACAAAAGCCAGAGAAACACCTCAATGCTTTCCACATGTGCTGCAATCAGGAAGGTTTTGGGCCTACATGGCAGGGCAGAGTCTCAAACAAAGATGCACTCTCCCAAGCCAGCACCTCTCAGGTGGGTTCCATCACCATTATAAGAGAACCAGGTGAGTTTCAGTATCTCTTTTTCTAGAAAAATAGCACTGCTTATAGCATTTTACTCAGAAATAAGTTTCACTGTGATCAATATGCAGTTACATCAAAAGTCATAAAGAGAGAGGATTAAGACTGGTGAATAGATTAGCACTCACACAGATATTAAAAAATTAAAAGCAGGTTTACTGTGGTGAAGCAGGAAGTCAACCTAACAGAGGATGTTTGCCCAGATAAACATCGCTACTGCAAAAAGCCAGATGGGTGCCAATTTTTCCCCATTATAATTTTGGAATGTGGCCTCAGACATGACAGGACATACCGTATTTTTCGTTCTATAGGGCGCACCGGCCCATAGGACGCACCTCGTTTTTTGGGGGGGGGGGAAATGAATAAAAAAAAATTATTCCCCCCCCAGCCGCGGCTGCCGCCCCAAGCCTTGCGCACACCTGCCCGAAGCTCGGGGCGCCCTCCGGAGGGCTCCGCATGCTTCGGGGTGCAGGCTGCCGCCCCAAGTCTTGCGCGCCCGGCGGGAGCTCCCGCCGGGCGCGCAAGGCTTGCAGACACTCGCCTGAAGCTTCGGGTGACAGGCTGCCGCCCCAAGCCTCGCGCGCCCGTCGGGACCTCCCGCCGGGCGCGCAAGGCTTGCAGACACTCACCCGAAGCACGGAGAGCCCTCCGGAGGGCTCCCCGTGCTTCGGGCGACAGGCTGCCGCCCCAAGCCTTGCGCGCCCGTCGGGACCTCCAGCCGGGCGCGCAAGGCTTGCAGCCTGTCGCCCCAAGCACGGAGAGCCCTCCGGAGGCCTCCCCGTGCTTCGGGCGACAGGCTGCCGCCCCAAGCCTCGCGCGCCTGTCGGGACCTCCCGCCGGGCGCGCAAGGCTTGCAGACACTCGCCCGAAGCACGGAAAGCCCTCCGGAGGCCTCCCCGTGCTTCGGGTGACAGGCTGCCGCCCCAAGCCTCGCGCGCCCGTCGGGACCTCCCACCGGGCGCGCAAGGCTTGCAGCCTGTCGCCCCAAGCACGGAGAGCCCTCCGGAGGCCTCCCCGTGCTTCGGGTGACAGGCTGCCGCCCCAAGCCTCGCGCGCCCGTCGGGACCTCCCGCCGGGCGCGCAAGGCTTGCAGCCTGTCGCCCCAAGCACGGAGAGCCCTCGGGGGGCTCCCCGTGCTTCGGGTGACAGGCTGCCGCCCCAAGCCTCGCGCGCCCGTCGGGACCTCCCGCCGGGCGCGCAAGGCTTGCAGACACTCGCCCGAAGCACGGAGAGCCCTCCGGAGGGCTCCCCGTGCTTCGGGCGACAGGCTGCCGCCCCAAGCCTCACGCGCTCGGCGGGACCTCCCGCCGGGCTTGCAAGGCTTGCAGATAGCTTCCTGAAGCCTGGAGAGCGAGAGGGGTCGGTGTGCACCGATGCCTCTCGCTCTCCAGGCTTCAGCGAAAGCCTGCATTCGCACCATAGGACGCACACACATTTCCCCTTCATTTTTGGAGGGGAAAAAGTGCGTCCTATGGTGCGAAAAATACGGTAATTAAGTCTTACTAGTATTACTTAGTAGAGACATCACCTTGCCAACAAAGGTCCGTATAGTTAAATCTATGGTTTTCCCAGTAATGATGTATGGAAGTGAGAGTTGGACCATAAAGAAGGCTGACTGCTGAAGAATTGATGCTTTTGAATTATGGTGCTGGAGGAGACTCTTGAGAGTCCCATGGACTTCAAGAAGATCAAACTGATCCATTCTTAAGGAAATCAGCCCTGAGTGCTCACTGGAAGGACAGATCGTGAAACTGAGGCTTCAATACTTTGGCCACCTCATGAGAAGAGAAGACTCCCTGACAAAGACCCTGATGTTGGGAAAGATGGAGGGCACATGGAGAAGGGGACGACAGAGGGTAAGATGGTTGGACAGTGTTCTCGAAGCTACCAGCATGAGTTTGACCAAACTGCAGGAGGCAGTGGAAGACAGAAGTGCCTGGCGTGCTCTGGTCCATGGGGTCACAAAGAGTCGGACACGACTAAACGACTAAACAACAACAAGTATTACTTATTGGAAACTTTAAAAAATACTTGCTTATTGGCTAGAGGCAGGTTGATTTCATTTTTATTTTAAAGTCTACTCTCTCAACCTTCTTTAGAAGACAAAGCACACTGCGACTTCCCACTGAATGCTAGGTCTAAACCAAGAATGTTTTCCGGAACCTGATGCTGCCCTCCTCCTTCCAAGCTTGGTATGTGCATGTGATCAAAACCAGGCCCAGAGAGGGAACAAGAACTTCATTCATCTGTTTCCAAGATGTTCCGCTGATTGTTTCTAATTTGGGATAAAAATATTGAGCAGTCTCAGCAGGAATGAAGTGTCTGCTTTATCAAAAATACTGAAAAGAACAAGATTTAAAAACAAACGCTGATCAAAAAAAAAAAAGGCGGGACGGACAGACACTTTCCCTTAACTAAAAGTTAGAAAGCAATCCTATGCAATTTACCTTGCCAAAAGTCCTATTGACTTCAGTGGGGCTTGCTTCTGAATAGACTTGCCCAAGATTGCCGGGAGCCGCATGTTTACTTAGGAGTGTTCCATGGGGCTTACTGCCCAGTAAGCGTGGAATACACTTGACTGCCGCAGTCCTAAAACACAAGTACCTGGTTGGGGACACGCCCCATTGGCCTCAAACGTGACTCTTACTTCCGAGTAAACACGCGTAGAATTGCCCTGTGGAAACTCTTACCATCCTCAGGGAATTACCGTAACTTGCAGGTGGAGCGACTCGGAGGAATAATAGAACTCTAGATCTGGAAAATATACCCGAGAGTCGTCTAGCCCAGCCCCGAAATGAAAGTTATTGTTGCCGAAACCCGGGATGGAACCAGGGACCTTTGAATCTTCCAGCTGAACGATCTCCCAACTAAGCTACTTCAGCCACACCGACTGTGTTACGCTTACTCTTTGAAAGCGCGCGTGGGATGGGATCGCAGCCTGCAAGGAGTGGCCAAAAAGTGAGTGGATTCCCTTTGGAAGCGCGCTCGTGAGTTCTCCCCAGAATCGGTGCTCGACAACAGAGCAAAATAGGAGTTATTTTGAACGAGGTAAGGGGGAGCAGCAGTGCGTCCTGGAGCTGCGCCGTGGGGGCGCCCGGCTCTCGGTTTCAAACAGCGCCAAGGGAGACAAGACGAGTGGGATGTTCACCTTCTCCCCGCGTAGCCGCACGCAACGTTGAACTCACATCACAGGCCGAGCCAGACTTTCCGGATGGCGAGGCTCTTGTTTTCCCAGTTTGGGTGGGCGGAGTCTTCTGGCCCAGAACCTTCGCCTCCTCCCTTGCTCTCTTCTGGAAAGGCTGGGCGAGGAGGTTGTTGTTGCGCGCGTCGAGGCGGGGCTCTCCAGTCGCCATTGACGCGTGGTTGGTGCAGCCGGAGAACGGACCGAGGTCCCACTCGTGTTTTATTTTTGCTCCGCTCATTGTCTTGAATACCTCCGCCCTCATAGGCAGATTGGAGGATTCCCAAGATGGGAGAAGCAGCAACACATCTGATGTGGCTTCCTTGTACCAGGGGATTATCGGCAGTGCATCTGGAGATCTGAAAAAAAAAGGTTTATACACACACACACCATCCCAAAAAGTTGCAACGTTGTTTTGGATCTTAAGCCCTTTGAGACGAAAGATCGGGAAAGGAAGGGATCTGGAACTTTTTGCGACTGTCTAAACTTTTGTTCGAGGGGAAGGGAAGCGCAGGAGAGACGCGTCCTGCGGAAACTTTGTTTGCATCGGGAGGTGGGGTTTGAAGAGGCCAGGCTGATGGTTGTGAATGTGGGGCAAAGAGCAAAGGTGAGCGGAGTTTGGGTGCGATGGCGAGAGAATTTGGCAAGGGTGACAATTGGGCGTTAAAGCGCAGGGACGGGTGCGAGCTGTAGAATTTGGCAGGCTCACCGCGGGTACGTGGAGAGACCGGTGCTCTCTCTAGAGAGAAACAGGTGAGTCAGGGCCGCTTGGACAGCAGAATGTGAGGCGGAGAAATTGTGCAGCCCGGCGCAGAAGAACTTGTGGAAATCTCGGTGGATGTTAGAGGCTCTGGGTTCCAGAGAGGACCTTCTGCTTTCTTGGAGACGCGGCGCGCGTTTGGCCCCCTTTGGCTACTGTAGTGGAAGAGGCTCCGCGGCTCCTGTGCGGCCCCGGGGATTGGCGAGCGCGCACTTGGCATAGGCCAGAGCCGGCCTGACTTAATGGCTGCTGACGCCGGCATGAGGACGAACGGCGGCGGCAGGAGCGACAGCAGCTGCGCGTCCTGCGACATCAGCTACACGCTCCCCACGATCTCCTCCAACAAGCTCCCGGACTTGCGCTTCATCAGCCGCGGCGCGTATGGCACGGTGTCCTCCGCGCGCCACGCAGACTGGCGGATCCCAGTGGCTGTCAAGTGCCTGCAGGGACCCCTGCTAGAGAGGTAACGGTTGCGGGTGGGTGGGGTGGTTTGGTTGCCTCAACCCCATTTGCAGCTGTGAAATCGAGAAACTTTAATATTTTTTTTATCCGATGTAAAAGGTCCCTGATTCAAACCCTGGCATTTCCTGCAAGAGAGCCACTGTCTGTCAGTGTGGGCTATACTGACCTAGATGGGATTTTGGTCTGCCTTTGGATAAGGCAGGTTCATGTGTTCCTAGCATCTCCTCCTTTCTTCAAAGGGTGGAAAACATGGTCCTCCCCTCTCCCTTTTATTCTCAGGACAATGGTTTGAAATAATGGCTACACTGGGATTTGGCCCCAAGGTTCTCCAGTCCAAGTCAATACTGAGTGTAAGCCATTACTCAGAATTGGCATTCTCTGCTGGGACCAGTGTATTGTCAACTGTTTTGCCCTTAGCCCTTGCCTCATTCCTTTGGTTTAAAGAACCACACCCCCTCTTCCTGCTGCAAGCCTTGTCAATACAGTATTGTTTCTGCCCAGGATGAAAAGATCTGCAGGATTTCCTCTGTTTGGAAGGGCCATAGCATGCAGAAGGTCCCAGTTTTAATCACTAGGCAGGGCTGGGAAAGACCCTTGGCTGAAACACTGAGGGGGGGGGACCGGCCAGTCAATCTGGACAATATTGAGCTGAATGGACCTATGTGCCTGACAGTACAGTATAAAGGCAGCTTCCTGTGGTTAGTCTTCTTGTTTTTATTTTAGATTGGATTTTAAACGCTGTGTTCAGAGATTGTAGTGGTTCCTCTCTGCCCCTTCCCCCAAGAGCTCTTTATTTAGAAGAGATTAGAAGTCTACATTGTGCAACACCCAAAGCAGTTCTCTCTGTGTGTTTACTCAGACATCCTTGTTCTTCACCGAAGTCTACACCTATATGTTTGCAACTTGAAGAGGTGTCCTATTGGAGCCAGTAATACTTCATTCTGGGAATACATAGAGGATTGGACTCTAACCCTAAACACAATTACCTGAAAATCAGTGTTAGAAATTGAGATATGAAAGCTAGGAGCTAAATGGCACCTTAAACCTAAGTTATGGGAGCAACAACGAAATGTTTAGGCACACTTTTTTATAACAAGAATACAAAGCTGAAAATGAATGAACTGAAGCTAAAATGTCATGTTCATTTTTCACATGGTCTAGTCCAGGCATGTCCAACTTTCAAGAGACTGAGATCTACTCCCACTGTAAAAAAGCTGGCAGTAATCTACCTAAGTTGTTGAGCTTTGTTAAGGGAGCCAAAGTTGTTAAGTTGTTGAGCTTTTTTTGGGTGGGGGGAGGGTCCAGTGATCTACCACGGACACCCCGCAATCTACTAGTAGATCACAATCTACCTGTTGGACATCCCTGGTCTAGTCCTTCTCCTGCCTTCCACCCACCCCCTGATATTCTTAAGAGGGTCTCTTCTCCAGTCTTCAGAGAGTGGGGAGGCAGAAAAAGGTCCTCCTTTCCTTCCACTCTGCAGTTTTAATCTGAATTCTTAGGTGCAGTTCTGCGCCCAGAACTCAGTAACTGCTTGCGCTAATGAAATCCCTTGTCGCAAAATGCACCTAGAACAATGGGAGTTTCAAACACTTCTGAAGATGGATCCCACTGAACTCAATGGGCCTATTTCTGAGCAAACCTACTTAAGGTGGGCCTACAATGCATACTTAAGCAGGCACTCTATTCTGAGTACTCAACCTTCTTATCCATGTCTGCTTAGAAGTAAGTCCCACTGAGTCCAGTGGTGCCTACTCACAGGTAAGCAGGTTTGAATTGCAGCTGTATTAGTGTTGGTTTGGGCCTTTTGGAACTTCTAAGCTTTATCTTCTTAATTTGACTAGGGAGTTGTCTTGCTTCCTCAGTTCAAAACACAAATCTTGCATTTAGCACTCTAGAACTCATGCATTTGGAACTCTCTACCTTTGAATCTGTTCTGATGATAGCTGTTTTTTACAGCTTGGTAGCCCTGTGTACAAAATCTTCCCTCAAGGGACTGATTAGTCTAGGCCAGGGGTGGTAAACGTTTTTGAGACTGAGGGTCCTATTTCCTTTTGGGCCACCCTCAAAGGGCCACATGCAAATGGTGGGAGGAACCAGCAGCAAAGAGTGGGCAGGGTAATATGTGAATTTTACCTTTATACAGTAGGGGGTTTCCTACATCTCATGCCCCTTTCCTTCCCCCATTTCACCAGGCATGGTTCTGGAGGAATGTTCCCTGCTTCACCTTGCACATGAATCTCAAAGAAAATGTCCTAGGCGATCCCAGCTAGATGTTGTTTAACTGCAGTCAGATTGAACAAAATTAATCCAAGGCTTTATTGACTAGCACTGTCATTGCTAAGGCGCTGAAAACCAGCTTATTCCCTATTGTGTGGGACTGGGTGGTTAAGCAACTCTGGGATTCCCTTGCTGACCCACATGACAGCAACAGCACTGACCTGATCCTCTCTGATATGCCAGCCTGCTGGTTCCTCAAAGACTTGTTTCCCCACCCACTGCTTCTCCACATGCACACCACCAGCAGCCCTGGCCGATACAAGCGCAAGGGTTGTGGACATGATTCCTGACTTCTTGGCTACTGCCAGGAGCCTGAAGCACTAGCCTAGGGTCCACAGGTGGCAGAGAATTGCATGCCCTCAAGTGAGTGGGCTAGCAAAGAAAAGATGGGGTTTTTCCCATCCCTTCTGAATACCCAGCATAGAAATGCAGCAATTGCATGCCTCCTCTGTCAGCCCCCAGCAATCTAAAAATTTTATTTTTTGTAGACTATTAACATTGTTTGGATTACCTATAAGGCTTTTTTGGAAAAAAACGTGAAGCAAGTACAGTGGTATCTCAGTTTACGAACTCCACAAAACTGGAAGTAGTGTCCCGGTTTGCGAACTTTACCGCAGTCTAGGAATGGAATCTGAATGGTAGAAGGGCACCAGAAGCGGGAGGCCTCATTAGGGAAAGCGTGCCTTGGTTTAAGAATGGTTTCAGTTTAAGAGCGGATTTCCGGAATGGATTAAGTTCTTAAACCGAGGTACCACTATAGTTGTTAAGTCTGTTTGGGCTTGAGGTGGGAATATTATTGTTTATCTGGTTCTTTTGCTATGGTTGCTTTGCTAAAGTTATTGCATTCTCTGCACTGCTTATATTGGATGTTTTAAATAAATTTTATTGTAAGTCACCTGGAGACTTTGGCATGGGGCAACTCATACATTTAATGACTACTAATAAACTAGGGGGGATCTAAATAGCTGATCCTGGATGGGAGAGTAATTTAATAGAAGCTATCTTGTATGTAGCTTTTTGCGGAGAAGGTATGTACAAAAGTACGCTGTATATCAATTGACCCTCCTTGATGACTGTGAGAAACCGCAGAACAACACTCATCTAATTAAATGGTTCCTACCTGACTCACCTCTGGTGAGTCAGTTCAGCTTAATGTGCCTAGTCAGTCACACACATTTCACTGTGATGTAGTGATTAGAGTGTTTGATCATATCTCCACCATACATTTAAGCCACATGGCTTCCCCATAGAATTCTGAGAACTGTAGTTTAAGGATGCAGATAATGGTAGCTGTTTGAGAGGTAAATGAAACTACCCAGGATTCTATGGGGGAAGCCATGTGTGTTGAATGCATCGTGCAAATGTGACCTTAGCCTAGATCTTTGGAGACCAGGGTTCAGATCCCCACTGAGCCATAAATCTTGCTGTGGTGACCTTTTGTCATTCACTGTCTATTGACCTAACCTACTTTATAAGGTTGTAGTGAAGATAAAATGGGGATGGGGGGAAAAAACATATGCCACGTTGAGCTCCTTGGAGGAAAGATGGGATATCAATGTAATAAAAAATAAATACAGTATGTGACAATAAATCAAATATGTACCTACTGTATTTATGCTTTTGAGGTGCAGAGTATTTAATATTCTTTTTAAATTAATCTAGATTATGGGTAGCTGGAGTCATATGAGGATGAAATGAATACTCTGAATTATCAGGCGCTTGCCTTTCTAGATCTAAGCAAACCACAGTCTGATTAAAGACATTTTGATTGAGCTATGATATGATAAACATAGTTTTTGAATTTGCGTGTAGGGGTAATATTTCTGGAGAGGTATATACTGAATAATCCTGGGCATATTTTTTAGTACATTTTCTTTGGTAATCAGTTCAGTGTTGTAGCTCTATTAATATCAGGGTGCAAAAAATTGTACCCTCCCTATTGCAAGACATCCGGTCCCCATCTAGATGGAGTATTTCTTAAATTGTTATCATATACTGTGTTGTGCATACTCCTTAGAAACCGCAGACCAGGGCCTTTAGGACTTCTGCAAAACACATGGTGAAATTAAAACCCTACTTTGGGGAAGTATCTAATTTGACTGCATTTGTAAATTCACTTCTGGCTAGTGTGACCAGACACTGAGGAAAGTGGAACTCCTGCACCTTCCTTAACTGGAAGGGGGAAGGAATTCTTCTTATGCAATGATGAGAAGAGGTTGCCCTGTCCTTCTCTCGGACACCATAGTTATGGCCCAGATTTCTGTATCACTGTCAGAATATGCCATCCAAAGCTCTCCTGCTCCATTAAAGGCATCACCTTTTCTCCTGATGTCCGGAACTGTCTCTCAAATGACCTCCATGCAGGGGGCTGCAGGTTTTATTTTATTTGTTCATTACATTTATCTTCCACCCTTTCCCCATAGGAGCTCGTAGTGGCATGCAGTGGTTCTGCTCCTCCCCATTTTATCCTCACAGCTGAGTAGAGATTCGAGGTGGCCCGATATAAAGAACACAGATTATGTTGGGCAATATGGTCCCATAGTGGGGCCTGGTCTCCTCTAACTACGGGCAAAGAACAGCATTTGGTAACGCTTTCTGGTCAGTTGGCTGCCACTCCTTGCTATGATACAACTTGGTATTCACTTGAGAGTTGGTATTAAGCTCTTGAGGAGATACCAAATGTTGTAACCCACCTTGTGATCTTTGGATGAAGGGCGGTATATAGATTTAACAAATGTATAGATCCCTTGTACCATCCCAGGGGCCTAGTTAGGTCCTATGAGTGACAGGGGACTGTCCTGAAGTGTGAACTGGCAACATAACTTATAGCACAACTGGGTGTGGCGAATGTGCACATGCCTTTCAAGACTGCGCTTTCGCTGAGGTGGCAGCATAGATAATGGGGAATGACTGGGATTAGGCTCTGTTTACCTCAACACTGAAACTGATGCAAAAGGTTGCATCCAAAGTGACTCCTACACAGAGTAGGTCCATTGAAATTAAGGGGCATGACTAACTAAGGACCACTCATTTCACTGGGTCTAAAAAAAGGGAAAGGGAAAGGACCCCTGGACGGTTAAGTCCAGTCAAAGGCGCCTATGGGGTTGCGGCGCTCATCTCGCTTTCAGGCCGAGGGAGCTGGCGTTTGTCCACAGACAGCTTTCCGGGTCATGTGGCCAGCATGACTAAACCACTTCTGGTGCATCAGAACACCATGACGAGTGCCAGAGCACAGGGAAATGCCATTTACCTCCCAACTGCAGTGGTACCTATTTATCTACTTGCACTGGTGTGCTTTCGAACTGCTAGGTTGGCAGAAACTGGGACAGAGCAACAGGAGTTCAGCCCATTGCGTGGATGGGTCTGTATTGTATATAACCAAGAACACACCCACACTGCAGATTTAAACTGGTTTAAAAATCAATCCCTCTTCCCAAGAAACTCTGGGAATTGTATTTCTACGAGGGGGATAAAAGTCTCCCAAGAATTCCCAGAACTCTTAGAAAGCTATAGTTCCCAGAATCCTTCCTTCCCAGGAACCATTGTTCTGTTGAAGTGATATAAAATTGATGTTAAAGTATAGTGTGACTGAGCAGCGTTCAAAATTTACTGGGCACCAGGTGTATATGGGCCACTTGTGACCAAGTGAAGATGCCTGGCCACCAGGATGTCTCCTGATGTCTCCACCATCTGGAGGTGCTTGCCTGGGGATCCTTGGACCTTGCCTGTTTTCACACACTAGCAACACATCCTGTAGAATTCTATCCATTGTATTTTATCTGGCCACAGTCTGGCAATCCAGCAGGTAAAAACATCTGTCTCTAGGCCAGCCAAGAGAGGGAGCTAAGGTTTTGGATTGCTAGTGAGCCTGTGGTTCTGGGTTGCAGCATACAAAACTGGAGAAGTTGGGACAGGTCCGCAATACAGTAGGGATGAGGAAACTGTGGTCCTTCAGATTAGCTAATTGACTGTCCCTCAAGGGAGAAGCACCAATCCTTCTTCAGACATCGTGTTGAAATGTGAACAGTGGATGTGCAAGTCAATTACACGTCTACCTGCAGCATCCTAGTAAGCAGAAAGTACATTGTAATTACTAATGGGTCTAATTACATATCATAGTAATTGTGTGCCTTGCAACCACATCAGAAGGTTTTGTTTTGTTTTTTTATCTTAGGAGCAGGACAGTTTCTATCAAGAGTGCAATGTGTGAAGTTTAACCCTTTCCCCTCCAGGAATTATTGCAATATAAATTGCCTCCCCCCCCCCACCATCACCCCACACAGTTAGCAATTATAGAGGGATTATAAATGGTGAGGAAATGGTTAAACTACCCAACACACACACATACACTGCAGTCCCGCTGGAAATTTTAAAAAAATCTATTAATTGCAAACAATGCAATTAATGCAGCACGTAGCGAAGCCATTCCAACATGGGTGATGTTGCTAAGGGCTCACTTGAAAGCTAAGCTAGGCCACAAACACAATGGGCAGCTTTGAATAAGTCATTTATTTCTACTGGATGTACTATGTGTGGTATGATGACAATCATAGCCTGCATTGCAGCATTGTTGTAAGAATTAGGTAATTCCTAGAAATAATTTCATGCACTTAATGACATTGTTTCTCAAAAATGAGTCCAACGACAGCTGGGGACCCATGCTTGAGAAACACTGACTTATGAGAAGCACTGAGCATAATTAATTTTTTAGACCAACCTAAATCAGAAGAGGAAGTGATTATCTCTCTCTAATAATAGCCAGTTCAGTGCCCCTGTGGCAATAGGATTGGAGCCCAAGGGGGCAACTCATAAATAAGAGGGAAGCATCTGAATGCCCAGGTGCATCCTCAGGTGTGGAAAAGTAAAAAAACAAACAAAAAAACCATTATTTTAATCAAAAGAGAACAACGTCCCACCCCAAAAAGCCCGTTTCGTGGGCTCCTGAAGCTGTGAAATAATGAGTGTTGAATTGGAAAGTAAAACAGAAATTGGGGAGTGGAAGAAAGGAATTTCCATCTTGAGGCCCTTATAGTATTCTGAAGGGGAGCTTGGCTGACTGGCTGGAACTCGAACAGTAAATATTCACCAGTGGTAGGGAATGTACCACAACTTGTTCATGAAAATGTTCTGCCTGGGTTTTCTTTAAAATTGTGCTTCTTGAAGGCACATGAGGTCACTGTCTTGCTGAAGGAGGTCTGGGGCTGGTCAGTGGTTGGATAGGAGACTGCCCTCCTGAGGGTCACCACCCTTACTCTTGAGCCTTAAATTCTGTGAAGGAAGGAAGGCGCATGGAAATCTGAAATTTAGCTAGCTTTGTTAATTCAGCTAAATATAAATTTGTAGTTTTAGCTACCATTGATTGATACCAGGGAGATGCAATTGAAAAGTGTGCTTTCAGTCATGTGAATCTGCAATGTGGTTTCTGGTTAATGGGTGGCTTAGGGGATTTTCACTACCTCATTCTTGCAGGACTGGGCAGTGCTGGAAAGAATTACTCAGTGCTGTGTTTTCTTTTCCCTTTTCCCTTTAACCCTTAATTCTGCTCAATGCAAACCTCTCAAGGATGCCAAAAGGTGAAGAAGAAGACTAGATCTCTCTGTATTTGTGGGCGATCCTTTCCCTCTTCTTCCTCTTCTGTTTGTCAGTCACTTTATACTAAAGAAAAAGTCTCAAAAGTGACTTAACAAGATAAATTGCTTTCATTTGTTGTATTTCAACTAAAATGCCAGTCCAGTAGCAAGACGTCCCACCCACTTCTGTGCCACAGCTAGTCTCTGCAACTAGAGAGGTGGTTTGCATGTAGCACTAAGCCAAACCTCTGCCAGAATGCTTGAGCATTTTGTCTGAGGCCTGGAGCCTCCTTCTCAAAGCCCTATGAAAAATTTCACCACACGCCACTGGTGCACCTTTAAGTCTGTATATAATCTAACCCGTGTGAGTTTTGTGCAAGCAGATTAGGACACATACTCAATAACTTGGTTGCTGGAGGCACCCTTGATATTTGTTCAACTTCATTGATTGCAGACCACCTTGAATGTGATTTCGTAGAGAAAGGCCGTTAATGCATTTTTATTAGTATTAATTTACTGTTTTCCCCCAGCCGTTACTTCCCTCTCACAGTGTGTGGTTTTCAGCACACTGCTTCAATGAACTCCTTCTGGAGCTTTAACCTACAGCTGCATATTTCAAGCTTCAAATGCGGTAAAACTGGTTTGTCCTTCTCTTCCTGTCCCTGCAGTGAGAGAGACAATCTCCTGAAAGAAGCTGAAATTTTACACCAGGCGAGGTTCAGTTACATTCTGCCAATTCTGGGGATTTGCAACGAACCTGAATTTCTGGGCATTGTGACGGAATATATGCCAAGTGGGTCACTGAACCAACTTTTACACAGTGTAAGTATATTGAGCCCACGGCTTTTTTTTCCCTAAGGGAGTGGGGGAATTAAAGAGACGATGCTCTTCAGTTGAACCCAACTCTCTGAACACCTGAGTAGGGCATAAGACCCTTTCTGCTGGTCAAACACATATAGCGTTAGTCTAAAAGGAGGGCCTGCTCTCAGATGAAACTTGTTGTGGGCAGGAGGTCCCACTCCCCCCTTGAAAATGTGGGCTAACCTATCACCCTCCAGATGTTGCAGGAAACCAACTTGTATCAGCCCCAGTCAGCCTGGCCACTGGTCAGGGGTGAGCCAAGCTAAATGTGAAGGGTAACAGGTTCCCCAGCTGTGCTCCAAAGGGCTATTGAATCTGTGATTTAAAGGAGCATTTTGTAGTTTGAAGTAAGTTTTTAAATAATTTTTATTGATGTTTATTAACATGCATAATAACAGATACATAACATATCAGGTATCAGGGTTGCATATTGACATGAATGATGTTTATTATTCCATACATGTTATCTAGTATTTAATGTCCCAGGACAACCATCACAGATAGAATATAGCTCAAGCCGTACTATTCAGGATAGCCATATTGGCAAAGATGCTTCGGAGAGATTTCCTTACGACCAGTTCATTTGCATATTGAAGAGACGGCCACCACATTGCATAACATTTTTCTGGTTCTTCTGTTGCTTTTATCACTTTTAAGTTATGAGTTATTTCCCCTTTCAGTGTCACTTTAGTTTTGTGATACGGAATCATTTTAACTGTGTGGCCTTACTCCTAAATTTGTGTTTCATCATTCTCTCTCTCTCTCTCAAATAGAAAAATGTATATCCTGACATTGCTTGGTCATTGAGGTTTCGCATTCTTTATGAAATTGCCTTGGGAGTAAATTATCTTCACAACATGAGTCCTCCTCTCTTGCATCATGATTTGAAGACGCATAATATTTTGCTTGACAGTGACTTTCATGTTAAGGTATGAGCATGTTTCTCTCTCTAGGGCCTGTGATTCTTTACAACAAGGGAGGGCACATTTTGGATTTTGGGGCTCTAATTTGTGTTTCACAAGATCTGTCAAATGGAGCCCTGTGCAGAAGACACTGAGGCTGAGTTCACACCATACACTTAAAGCATATGGCTTCTCCCAGAGAATTCTGGGAGCTGTAGTTTACCTCTCCCAGGACTACAATTCACAGCACCCTTAGCAGCTACAATTTCCAGGATTCTTTGGGGGGGGGTCATGTGTTTTCAGTGTACGGTATGTACACAGCCTTAGAATTAAAGAGCAGGATCCCTCTGAACAGCTGCTGAGCACAGAGATTTGTGGAGAATTCCAGAACTGAACTGAGCTCACAGTTCTTCCACACACAAATCCATTCTTGGTTCCCCCAGCTTTCTTCATTTCAGCAGTGTCTCTGTGTGTTGTCTGTTGTTGGTGTTGTGAAATGGTTGGGCGTCAGGAATTTTTGATGTACCACAAATCACTTAGAGATCTACCTGTAGATCGTAATCTGCCTTTTGCCACACCTACTCTGCAGTACATAGAGAGCAGCTGAACAGTTGAGGGTGGGATTTTGTAGAGAAGATTGCGCAAAATTAGAAATTTAAGGTGGTACAAAGATATGAAGAATGACTCTCTCTCATCACTATAAGGTATTGCTGAACCCTGAAAGCCTGAGACTTCACCAGACAGTGCCTACATGCTTATGAACCAATACTTGTCACTCATGATTAGAAACTTGGTTTTTGGAGGGGTTTTGTCACTAACAAAAATAAACTGTGGTCACAAAATTGCCTCATTGAACAAGAAACATTTGCCTTTAATGGCTTAAGAATTTGGGAGGCTTATTTGGTCTGGCTATTCATTAAGCGGCAATCTATAATGCAACTGTGTTTTCTTAAGGGCAAAAAAGGAACAGTTTCCATTGTGTTGGTTTGGACGTTAGTGGGTGGAGTTCATTCTTGCGACTTGTGCACTAAATATATCCTTGAAAAGTGAAGTAATAAAGCTGTGTAAGGATTTCGGTGGTCATGCAAGGGTGTTGCACCATTTGCTGAGTAAGATTTTTTTTAGAATGTTTACGGTAAATGGAACACCATAGTTGTAGTTCAGTTGTAGTTCGGCAACACCTGGAGGGCCAGAAGTTCCCCATACCTGATTTGCACCCACCCCAGTGTATCTGACAGGTACTCTATATTTGTGGATTGTCCCGAGTTCCTGTTTCTCTCCTTCCAGATTGCAGATTTTGGTTTGTCAAAGTGGCGCATGGTATCTATGTCACTGTCACGCGGTGAGAAATCAATGCCTGAGGGAGGGACTATTATCTACATGCCACCTGAAGATTATGATTTCAGTCAGAAAACGCGTGCAACTATAAAGCATGATATATACAGGTATTTATATTTTATTACAGAGTTAAGAAAAGATGCACACTGTTGTTTATGTTCTTTAAAAATCCTTGCATGTTTGGGCGTATTGGGTGTATCATAGGGTGTGCTGAATTTTTCAGCTTTCGAATTCAAAAAATGAGGGGTGCTAAAAGGTTGTAACATGACTTTGGAATTCAAAAGATATTTTGGTTAAATTAATATCATCCAGTTTTGGTTGGTAAATAAAATGTGTGTAAAATTGCATAGATATGATTGCCAAGTACTTTGCAGTTATACTATATATTAATATTATTGTTGTTGTTTTGTTGTTGTTTTTGTTTTTGTTGTTGTTATTGTTATTATTATTAGTTAGGGTTAGTTAGAAGGTAAAATTAACATTCTTTGGCTTTCTGAAAGCAGTTTATGTGCATCTGCATCAATTGTAAATTTACCAAGCGAAATGTTTTCCAGTCACAAAAATAATAGCAGGTTTTTATTCCTCACACCCAAAAAATATATTTTTATGACCCTCACATTGAAGAAATTTGCCAAAATTCACGCCCTAGACATGGCGAAATTTGAAACCTCCTACTACTTCAGGGTTGCAATTGCATCTGAAATTACATTAGACTCATTTCTGAAGGTTTAAGCCAACATGACAGAGTGGTATATAAATATTTTTATAGATAATGGGTGTCAACAAATTTAATAAATAATAGTTTTGCATCTCACCCATTCAATCTGCAGCATTACCAGTTGATTTCCAGTGGCAGGACTGCACAAAATGTTTAGAATGGCTGCAGAGTCCATGTAAGCATGAGTTCACACATGCCTGTTTCTTAGCAGATGGCTGTAGCATCCAGTCATGTAGGTTTGTGTGAGTGAGGCTACCAAGCATGCATGTCTGAATCAGCTCTTCCCACTTTCTTTTGTACGTACTTTTGCACAGGATTATTCACCCTTGAGTTGCACATATATGCAGAAAGGCACACCTCAGGTTGCAGCTGTGAAGGGCAACAGCCACTGAGTGCTTATTCCAACATAATCCTTGTGTTCTCCAACTGCCTTCAGGAGTCCCCTTGTAGCCTGGTCCCCTCAGTTACGACATTTGGAAGCCTACCTGGGGGCAGAGTATATTTTGTCCCGGACTGATTTACATTTATGTTGTATTTTTTTTCTTTTTTTACTTTGAACAGCTATGCCATTATTATGTGGGAAGTGCTGTCAAGAAAGCAGCCGTTTGAAGGTCAGACTACTTTCTTTAGTTTCGTTGCATAACTTCTGTTTAGAATCAGCAAGATTGGGTTTAACATGCAGCAATCAGGAGGAACTTGCCCCTTGAAGTAATGCAATGCTTGCGCTACTCAGCGGAGACCCATTGAACTTAATGTAGTCATGGGTCTTCTCTGAATAGCGTTAGATACAATCCTAATTATTACTGCTTTTTGTAATGACCGTTCTTTCTTGTAATGTAATGTACAGTGGTACCTCAGGTTACATACGCTTCAGGTTACATACTCTGCTAACCCAGAAATAGTGCTTCAGGTTAAGAACTTTGCTTCAGGATAAGAACAGAAATCGGGCTCTGGCGGCGCAGCAGCAGCAGGAGGCCCCATTAACTAAAGTGGTGCTTCAGGTTAAGAACAGTTTCAGGTTAAGAACGGACCTCCGGAACGGATTAAGTACTTAACCCAAGGTACCACTGTACAAAGTCTTGTAATGACTTTGTTTTTCCACTTTGGTTAAATAAATGATACTGTGAAGACTTGGAAAGGAAGGGAGGATTGGTAGCAATATCTTATAATTTAAGAGGGTCAACATTGTCTCTGTGTTCACAGGATGTGTGTGTTGTTGTTGTTGTTGTATTGCCATGGCATGAGAAGTACACATATTTCTAATAAGTGCGCAATATCTACTTTTGACAGATGTTATAAACCCCTTGCAGATTATGTATAGCGTGTCGCAAGGAAAGCGTCCGGACACTGGGGACGAGTATCTTCCGCTAGACATTCCTCACCGGGCCTTGATGCTGTCATTAATGGAATCCGGCTGGGGGCAAAATCCAGATGAAAGGCCTTCTTTCTCAAGTGAGCTTCACCTTTTGCATAGCAGGGTAGGGAGCTTGGCAGGCGGCACTAAACTCTCCTGCTGCTGCATAATCTCTGTTAATTTCATTGAAGCATAACTATTGCCCTCCACATAAGCCCCTCTTGGCAGTGAGTGTAAGCTGTGTGCCGGCTGTGTGATTAGGAGATTGCTCAATTTAGGCTGTGTACTCAGCATGCATTTAAATCACATGGCTTCCCTCAAAGAATCCAGAGAACCATGGTTAGAAAGTTGGACATATAAGCTAGGCACCAAATGCTTAAACCTTGGTTACGGTCGGCACAGCAGAATGTCTATTTGCCATGGGGGTAATATAATAATAATAATAATAATTTATTATTTGTACCCCGCCCATCTGGCTGAGTTTCCCCAGCCACTCTGGGCGGCTCCCAATCAGTGTTAAAAACAGTACAGCGTTACATATTAAAAACTTCCCTGAACAGGGCTGCCTTAAGATGTCTTCTGAATGTCAGGTAATTATTTATCTCTTTGACATCTGATGGGAGGGCGTTCCACAGGGCGGGCGCCACTACCGAGAAGGCCCTCTGTCTGGTTCCCTGTAACCTCACTTCTCGCAATGAGGGAACCGCCAGAAGGCCCTCGGCGCTGGATCTCAGTGTCCGGGCTGAACGATGGGGGTGGAGACGCTCCTTCAGGTATACAGGACCGAGGCCGTTTAGGGCTTTAAAGGTCAACACCAACACTTTGAATCGTGCTCGGAAACGTACTGGGAGCCAATGCAGATCTCTCAGAACCGGTGTTATGTGGTCCCGGCGGCCACTCCCAGTCACCAGTCTAGCTGCCGCATTCTGGGTAGATTAGATGACACTTGGGGTCCGAATCCCCGTGACGGGGTGAGCTCCTGCTGCTCAGTCCCAGTTCATGCCAACCTAGCAGTTCAAAAGCACACCAGTGCAAGTAGATAAATAGGTACTGCTGCGGCGGGAAGGTAAACAGCATTTCCATGCGCTCTGGCTTCTGTCACAGTCCTCTGTGTGCCAGAAGCCAGTTTAGTCATGCTGGCCACATGACCCAGAAAGCTGTCTGTGGACAAACGCCGGCTCCCTCGGCCTGAAAGCAAGATGAGTGCCGCAACCCCATAGGCGCCTTTAACTGGACTTAACCATCCAGGGGTCCTTTACCTTTGCCTTTTTACAGTTCTTTGATTCTATGATCTCACTTTGCTTGACTGTAGCTTGCTCTTACCATTCACTTGTCCCAGTATGCGAGAAGGAGAAACACACACAGTGGAAATGGAAATAGTTTTAACTGTGGACTAAGGTAGAGGTTTTTAAACTGGCTGGGTGGAGATGTCTGACGTCAGCATGGCACCCAGAAATCTCCACACTTGGACCGCACCAGAAGCAAAATGCGCCTGCCACCCAGGGAATTTCTAACACTGAAGAGAATTGTAGTTTGTTAAGGTGCTGGGAATCATAGCTCTGGAACAAGTAAAGATACAGTTCCTGTGATTCTTTGGGTTATCTAAATGTATGGTGTTTATACAGCCAGAACAGTTCTGGAAGCATTCCAAGTGTCTGTGACCCCCCCACCCAAATTTGCATCTATTACAGTTACAGTATATGATTTGCATGAGTTATGTGAATGCCAGAGCTTCATTTATGGTACAGATACAACTTATAGAAGACATCTGAAGGCAGCCCTGTATCGGGTTTTTAATATTTGATGTTTTATTATGTTTTTATATGTGTTGTAAGCTGCCCAGAGTGAATAAGCTAATTTTTCAGATTTCTCACTGTAGGAGCTTTCAGCCTTCTGTTTTATTTTTTAGTTTTCTGCCTGTAAGATTTAACTGGGCTATACACCTTTTTATCTTGCCAAGAACCATCTTTAAATTTCTTGCTTTCCCCCATTTTTTTAAAAAAACGTATCTGCAGCTGCTAGCAAAAGCTTTGTCAGATGTTGAAATGTTGAAATAACCAGATTCTCCTACTTCCCTTCATTTTGCAATAATCAAGGCAAAAGTCAGAAAGTTAAATTTCGTGAATAATGTGGTCTTGCCTTGAGTCATTTGCAGCCTGTTCTCTGACAATTTGTTTTTCCAGATATGCAGCTGTACCATAAATGAAGCTCTGGCTTCATAATTCCGGAGTTTGTTTGATCCTTTTGGATGCCTTTTTGCCAATTATCTTTATGGAGAGCCTCCTGTTTTCCCACCTCTCTCTTCAGTCAATCCCTCTTCCCAGGAAACTCTGGGAACTGTGGTTGTGGGAGGGGAATGGAGGTCTATAGCACCCTTAAAAAACTGCACTTCCCATAAGTCTTTGGAGGAAGTCATGACGGTTAAATTGGTATTAAAAAAAAAGGTAAAGGGACCCCTGGCCATTAGGTCCAGTCGTGGCCGACTCTGGGGTTGCAGCGCTCATCTCGCTTTATTGGCTGAGGGAGCCGGTGCACAGCTTCCGGGTCATGTGGCCAGCATGACTAAGCCGCTTCTGGAGAACCAAAGCATTGCACGGAAACACCATTTACCTTCCCACCGGAGCGGTAGCTATTTATCTACTTGCACTTTGAGGTGCTTTTGAACTGCTAGGTTGGCAGGAGCAGGGACTGAGCAACGGGAGCTCACCCTGTCGCTGGGATTCGAACCGCCAACCTTCTGATTGGCAAGTCCTAGGCTCTGAATGAGGCCCTGTTAAAAAATAAAAGGAGGCTAGCCAGTTACTAGCTGCCACCTTCTAGATCAGGGATCTTGAAATCAGTGCCTTGAGGTAGATTTACTCCAGCTGTAGTGGCAGAAATCCTGTTGATCTTTGTGTGGCCACTTGACCATTGAGCATGATAGTTTCCCAGCCTCCCTGCTATTTGCCAGGGCTTGGCTAGCTGCACGAGGAGGAAGGAAGCACGTCATCATGGCTGAGTTTGTGCTTCCTTAATGCTAAGTCATAAAAAGCTGTTAGAGCAGAAAGCATTTTGTGTGGAATGTAGACACAACGTTGAAAGCAAATAGCTTGCAGTGCATCGCTAGATGCAAAGAGTCCTGCTTGCTTTGAATTCCCCCCCCCCCTTAGTTAACTAATAATATTTCAAAGGACTATATTCTCGGGTCTGTTGTTTACCATATTTTTCGCTCTATAGGACGCACTTTTTCCCCTCCAAAAAGTATGGGGAAATGTGTGTGCGTCCTTGGCTTCAGCGATAGCAACGCGAAGCCTCCAAAGCGCAGAGGGAGCGCTCCCTCCACACTCCGGAGGCTTCGCGCTGCTTTCGCTGAAGCCTGGAGAGCTAGCAGGGAAGGTGCGCACCGACCCCTCTTGCTCTACAGGCTTCAGGGATAGCCGCCTGAAGCCTTTGGAGCGCAGCGGGAACTTGCGCTGCGCTCCGAAGGCTTCGGGATCCTTTTGCTGAAGCCAGGAGAGCAAGACTCTCCTGGCTTCAGCAGAGAGGGAGAGCTGCGCAACGCCCCTTCAGCAAAGTGGGAGGAGAAATGGAAGGGGCTCCATTTCTCCTGCTGCTTCGCTGAAGGGGCGCTGAGCAGAGAGGGGGAGATTTTTTTTTCTTGTTCTCCCCCTCTAAAACAAGGTGCGTCCTATGGTCGGGTGTGTCCTATAGAGTGAAAAATACGGTATTTCATTCCAGTCCATATCAAAAAATAAATTTATCCATAGAAATCTGGGTATTTCCCGACCCAAAGAGCAGTGCAAACAGAAAGCCTGAAAGCTGCGACTTTTACATGCCGATGGCCTGCCTATATAAATAAATCTGTTAGTAACCCTTCTCGATGCATGGCTGTTGAATATCCCAGATCTGTGTGTGCGCTGGGATTTTTAAGCCTGCAATTTGCTTCTGGAGGGGGTTGGGGCTGGCATCCTTACAGTGTGTTTTATGATGTGTGCCCTTAAGTCGGTTCCCCCCCCCCATAAATGTGATTTCAAAAGTTCAGTAATTTACTGTTATAAGAGCTAATAGTATAGGACTGAATATGGTTGCTTTCCTCTTTTCTTGTTTAGGGTGCTTAATAGAGCTTGAACCCGTGCTGAGAACCTTTGATGAGATACCTATGCTTCAAGCAGTGATACAGTTAAAGAAAGCCAAAGTAAGTCTACGTTGTAACCCAAAGTGAAAATACACAAAGTGAAAGTTATTTGTCCACGCAAAGAAACAGGATGGCCGTGTTACTGAAGCTTGAAATTGTATACCTAGAATGTATCCTCTTTTCACAGTTCCAAAGGTGACTGATACAAGCCTCCTAATGTCTCTTTCAGGCTGAATACGAGTGGCGATGTGTTCATATGCCTAGCAAGAAGCCCGATGGTGAATCAATATCTCTAAATATACCTTTAAATCCCAGTACACAAGAGGTAAAGCAACCTTTTCTTTTATTATTGCCTTAGTATTTCTGTAACGCAGAGAATTGTAGCATTGGAAGGGACCATGTAATATACTCTAAAGCACTTTGCATGTGTTAAACCATTTTCCTTTTGTGCATAAACTCTATTTTGTGGGCCTTCTTTGCTCCTGTATTGAGTGAAGGGCATGGCTGCACTAAATACACCAAGGGTCACCAACCTAGGGCCCATGGGCCGGTAGTAGCCCATGGGGCTCGTGTATCTGGCCCATGGCGACCCCTGCCGCCCCCCACCGCTGGCTCTTACCAGCGCAGTGTGCGGACCAACTTCCAGGTTGATGGCGCCTGTGCGTATGCGCACGGGCACTCTTCCAACCCGGGTGAATCCTCCAACGGACGGAGTGTGGACCAGCCCATCGTTTGGTAAGCTTGCTGACCCCTGAAGTAGACTGACTGTGTGATGCAAACATCTGTAGCAAGCGGGTCTCTGATGAGGAAGCCATTCAGCCTGTGAGGCTGTTTGGCTAAGCCATGCCCACCTGCACTACACCTGACATATCAGCTATGGGACATGTAAAGACACGTCTGGCCCAAATATGGTTGTGCATTTGGCTGGTGTAGGTCCTTGCATAATTCCTTGCAAGCTCTGACAACCAGCTGACTGCCCACATGGGGTAAAATGTCATTCACCTACCTGTGAAACATAGCTCACAGGGTAGGGGGAGGTGATAAGGAAGGAGCCAGCCAGATCCAGTTCTCCACCTCTGCCTGCAAGGGCATAGCGTGAAGGCACATTATACATACAATATTGTGGCTAAACTCAAAGCAGGCCCAACTCTGGTCTACATCTACCTGGGAGACAATAGGGAACTCTGAGCAGTATTCAACAAAGTTTTGCACTTTGAAATTAATGGACAGGACTTAATAATAATAATAATAATGGTTTATATCCATTGATTGTCCTACTCAAGGTAGACCCACTGAAGTTAATGAACAGGACTACCTCAGGCTCGTTAATTTCAGTGGGTCTGCTCTAATTAAAATGCAGTTGAATACCACCCTCTAGGTATACATCAAGTTGTGTTTATATGCTGTGTATTAAAATGGGATAGTAATAATCCCTTCATAGGGCTTCAGGCGGGAGATTTTGCAGGGGAAGAATGCAATGGAAATACCATTATCAAATGTTTGCTCCGTATGTTGTGATAATTGCAGGACTCTTCATCGCAATGTGATAGCTACCTTTCACGAAACACTGTCCGGGATGCATCGAAACAGTGCAATCTCCTCTCGGAAGGTAAGCCCTCTTGACCTAGCACAACTTTATATTAAATATGTTTCTCTGCAATTTCCACCCGTTGGTTCTTGTCCGACATTCTGGGACAACAGACAACAAGGGGGCCATCAGACGTGGGGATTATCATGTTAGTTTTCTGGGTTATAATGCTGTTCTGGTTTCTAATGCTCATTTTATACTGTGTTACCTCTTGGACAATATGCTGCCATAGAGTTTCATTCACACCAGTGGGTGTGGCGTGACACAACAGTGGACATCTTTTGACATGTCACAGAATCATAGAGTTGGAAGGGAACCTGAGGACCGTCTAGTCCAACCCCTAACAGTGCAGGGATATGCAGCTGTCCCAAATGGGGATTGCCACCCTTCATGGCCATACATGCTTTTGCTCTTTCCCCCCTCCCCCTTCCCATGATTCACCCACAAGAGTGAAGAATGAATCTCATCACATGACATGAAATTGTAGGGATTAACATTACACACACACATACACCAAATCCCATTATTTTCCATGTTAACAGGGTTCCGGACAATTTTTTTTCTCAAAGCAACATGGAAACAAGTTGCTAAACTTTTGCAAGATTTCCAGAAGTGGCGTTTATGTCATGTGACAAATTACATATAATGCAGAGATGATCAGAAAAAGGAAATGTCAGAAAAGCAAAGTTAAAGTGCTTCCTGAATGCAGCCTCCGTCTGCTCCGTTAAGGGATCCGTGGAATACTAATTGGTTGAAGAAGTAGTAGAAATATGAAGGAAAGCTTGGGGGTCATGAAGCTACAACAGGTTTGTCCTGACTGTTCATATCTGGACAAGCTGATTGGGTGTTCATTCTCGCTGCTACGTTACATGGTCATCATATTGCACTAAGTGAAAAAGATTGGAGTCAGCCCAGCCACACAAAACTTCAGACCACACTATTTCAGGGGTAAGCAACCTAAGGCCCATGGGCTGGAAGCAGCCTGCGGAGGTTGTTTGACTGGCCCACGATCTGCCCACTTGCGCACTGTGCTAAATCAGCACAGTGCGGCACGGGGACTCGCCTCCGCGGCACCAAAAATCACATCTGCACACACGCAGACACCAGAAATCACCGGTGTGCATGCATGATCCGCGGGACCAATCTGGCCCAGACAAGATAAACCTTGCTGACCCCTGCACTATTTCTTGAGGTACCAGTGATACAGCATGTGATGCATTAAGTGTCCCTCCCCAAGCTCCCTCAGTCTTGCAAAGGCTCGTGGGATGCAGATTCCAGATCTTGCACAGCTATAGCAAACTATTCTAGGATCAGCCTCCTGCATGACATAAAAGGGATTCAGAGCCACATCTCTCTAATTGTTTGGCCCTGCAGCTTGGAGCAGTACCATGCCTTGGGCCAGCCCTGGCAAACTCCTCCATTTATGGGCTGCGGCCTCACGTTTGTGGACCGTGGTCAAAGCAAAGGGGCACATCTACACTGATGTGACTCCATGACTCAGATAGTACAAGGGTAGACGAGTCTGAAAAACCCAGGACAGAAATTTTCATGGCCCTTTAGTAGCTTTGGTGGCTGATAGTAATACATTTGGCTTTAACTCTAGAGGTGTATACTTGATTCTGACCAAACTAAGCGTCCTAGAGCAAAATATAAATCCTGGTAAATGAGGCACCATAGCTGCTAAAAGGGCCATGAAAATGTGTGGTCCCAGGCATTTTAGACTCATCTACCCATGTACACATCTGCATTGCTTGCCAGATGTGAATTTTTTCAGCTCTCCTATCTGGGCTGCAGAACACGGGATGCAGGATTAAGCATGCAAAATGACTTCTGGCTTTGTTTTTGGTGTGATTCGAATTCAAAATTGAAAAAAACATACAAACCACTGTGTCTTCATTACAGGTAAATATGACTCTTTGGATGAACCTCACTCATTGATTAGCTTGAAGCAAAATCGCTCGCTGCTGTCGACTATTCCGTCTTATGCATCTCAACAAAACTCCTGCTCGTCCACCACAGATAGTTCTGATTCCTCAAATTCCACGCCATACCCACGTCAGCCACCAAGAAGTAACTCAGGTACAAAAGTGGAACCTTCGTTTTCCTTGTCTCCATCTCACTTTATCACTTGGAGTATTGAGTAACATTGGCATGAAGCATGGTGTGCTAAATCAGGTCTCTGAACACAGAAGCATTGATGCAGCTTTTATGCAAATTCACCCGCATTTCCCTCTTTTGCCTCTTTGATTATGTTTCTGAGGATGAGTTTATACAGTTTTTCTGACCAGAAAATTTTACTCTGCAACTGTTCCCTTTCAAAGCTTCCTTGCGAACGTACCACAAATGACTTGTACTTAACCACATTCTGAACAACGATCTAAATAAAGTCCTTCGGACTGTAAGTTGGGGATGGACTGTTTATTACTTTGAGGCTGCTGTTTCTGCAAACTGGGGGGTAAATTGCATTAAACACCGTGGGACCTCTTTCTGCATAAATGCAGGGAGGACTGGGCAGCATATGCCTGCAAAATAACTGGTTTGTGCATCTATTTAAACCATTATTATTAGTGTTCTGATAACTTGATTCATATCATTAAATACATTGCAAATTCAAGTGAATATAAAACAAAAAGAGGTTAAAAAGAGAAACTGTTACAGGTGGGAAAGAATTGCAGTGCAGGAAGGAGTTTGAATGTACTTGTAAATACGTGTATTTCTTTTGAGAATCTGACTGATAAGCAATGGTTAGTTATCAAGATTGGAATCCTAGTCATCTAAACAAAAAGAGTCTTATCTGATTTATTTGAATGAAGCTGTAAATTGATTCAGTTGACTAATATAATACTAATTATAAACATTAGGCAGACTCCTTTGCACTCTCATTATCAGTTCCTGCTTAAGATTTAGGCAGACCTACCCAGATATGCAGCTTTATTAACCATATTTGGTTTGGTTTTCATATTTTGATAAATTTTATGTCTACAGTTGTACCTTGGTTTTCGAACAGCTTAGTTCTCGAATGTTTCAGCTCCCGAACGCCGCAAACTGGCTCCAGTTTGCGAACTATTTTTGGAAGCCGAGCGTCCAACAGGGCTTCTGATTGGCTGCAGGAGCTTCCTGCAGCTAATCAGAAGCTGTGCTTTGGTTTCCAAATGTTTTGGAAGCCGAATGGACTTCTGGAACAGATTCTGTTTGACTTCCAAGGTACGATTATACTTGGTTTTCAGATTTGGGGTATTTTTTATTATGAATATTTTGCATTGCTTTATGCAAACTGCTTAGAGGTTTTTGTTGATTCGGCCCTGTAGAAATCCTGTTGAAATGACACATAAATAATTCTGGTATTTTGAAACGCAGGCAAGTCTCTCTCAAATAGTTCTGCTGCATTGTGATGCTCTTCGTATGCGTTCACACCTTTGACATCTTTCTCCCCTCTGCCCTTTGTTAGATTTTATGCTACAGACTCTGCATACTCTGCAGCAGCAGGAGCAGCAAGATGAAACTGTGGCTCACCAATGGATCCAAACCAGAAGAGAAGACATTGTCAACCAGATGACGGAGGCTTGCCTTAACCAGTCCTTGGATGCCCTCCTTTCAAGGGATTTAATCATGAAAGAGGATTATGAACTTATCAGCACAAAACCTACAAGGACCTCAAAAGTCAGGCAGCTGCTCGATACGACCGACAGCCAAGGAGAGGAAGTTGCTCGAGTCATAGTGCAAAAACTGAAAGACAACAAACAGCTGGGACTTCAGCCTTATCCAAATATATCTGCTCCCTGCAGGTCCACATCTTTGAATTGATAAACATCCGTATAAAGATCTTACAGTGTTTCCCTAAAAGTTGGAATTCCTCTTTCTGAAATGTCACTGCTACGTGACTCTAGACTGAAGTTTGGAGTGGGTGGGTCAGGGGGAAGCCTGGCAAGTGAAAGTATTACATGACACCCTTGTTGTTTTTTTTAAGTTCTAAAAACTGCCTTTACACTGCATCTCAGTGGAGACTTCTGTATTTTGTGGATCTATAAAAATACATAAATATTTTTAAAAAATGGGGAAAGTGCACACAGCTTTACTTTTACCTTTGTAAAAGAAGAATAACATTACTGATTTCGTAAGTTAGCAGAATTGCTCTAAAGAAGTTGTTTTCAAGCCCTCTTAATGAAGGGCAATGCCTTTCTGCCTTGACTCGTCTGCTGTGGGACCTACACCCTAACTGCTCCACTGCTGCTGTGCATTGTGGGAGATTATAGGGCATATTCTAAGGTTCCTGGTCAGTTTTCAGAGACCTTGACCAGACTTATTGAGCCGTATCCCATAAGCAAGAGCACTCTCCCTGGAGAATGTCCACTGCTGCAGCTGTGTAATGTAGGAAAAGATCAGGAACCGTAGACAAGCTTGTGTACTGAGAATGATCTTTCCCTTGAAAAACGTGGTAAGTTTTCAAGAAAGGCTTGGGACTGTAAATGGCTTGGGCCCCAAATACTTGATGACACTGGTGCAAAGGGCAGTGGTGGTTGGGCCTTCTCTATGGTGGCACCTTGTGCATGGAATTAACCTTTGGGGAAATTTGGTTGTCTCCCTGCCTTTTAAAATGCCAATAAGATTCAAGCCTTTGGTCCATAATCTGAGGACTGCTTTGACCACTAGTTGCTGCCATTTACCATTTTATGTTGTGATGGCTGTTTGAGTTTGATGGTTTTATTGTGATTGTGGATGGATGGATGGAGAGACATTTGAATTTATATATTTTACATACTGCCCTGGGGAGGATGGGGTTTAAGAAAAACCTCAAACAATAACTATAAATAAACCCCTGGGTTGCCCAGAGCATCCTTTGAAAACCATAAATCTAAAAAAAGAAAAATTAAAACATTGTGGAAGTGACTCGTGTTTATTCTAGGCTTACTTCTTCCTTATTTCCTGGGGAAATCCACTGTGTGTTCTTTTTCCGGAGGTACTCAACGCCCCACTGATTTCAGTTAAAAGACGTTAGTGAATCATAGCTTCCTAAATGTTCTTGCTGAGAAATATAGATGTGTTGTAACTACCCAGCCTCCAACACAAATGCTTCATCAAAGCAGTAAAAAAAAACAAAAGCCAACATTGTAATACAAACATTAATAACCAAGCATTTCAAATTGGATGACAATTTACGAGTAAGATCTTTTCCACACTTCTTTCTGCTTGTCTTACGTTTTCTAGGCATGAGTCTAAGCAGTTTTGCCTTTGTTCCACCACTTTCCCCCAAAAAACCTGCTCTTTAGCACTAACTCTGAGCAAACACCAATCCTGAGAAAACCCGACAGATGTTTGCTCCAATTCAGAAGTGAAGTGTGGGTTTTCATGGGGTAAGCAGGTGTGGGTGAGCCTTAACTGACGCATGGATGATGGAGCAGGAGTATAATCACTGTTAAGAAACATTCTTACCACAGCTTCTGGTTGGTTCGAGAGAATTGCTTCACAGTTATGAGGCTGTTTTCCACCGAAAGAAGAAGGCAACTCCTCTAAACAACAGAGCAGAGAAAAATTCATCTTCCTGTTGCTCACTGACCATGCTCTTTGTGGAAAGAATGTGTCATAGGACTGCTGTACATATTTACTGTCCTCTTGAGTGGTCTAACTGGCAATCCCTCTCCTCTTCCCAGGGAATTCTGGGAATTGTAGTTCTGTGCGGGGGGAGGGGTCATCTAACAACTCTCAGCCTGCTTAAACTACACTTCCCAGGATTCTTTGGGGGTGAGGCCATGACTTCTAAAAGTGATATGATGCTGCTTTAAATGTATAATAGCATTGATGGGACCAATTACTAGCACTCATTGTGTCAGATTGAAAGTGTAGGAGGGGGCACAGCTCAGTCAGGGGTGACACTCAGGGTTCATATGCAGAAGGTCTACACTTCAATCCTTGCCATCTCCTATTTAAAAAGGATCAGACTGTCACTCTTGAGAAAGATCCTTTTCTGCCTGAGACCCTAGAGAACCACTGCAAGTCAGAGTGGATCAGGCATAGGCAAACTCGGGCTCCATATGTTTTTGGCCTACAACTCCCATGATCCCTAGCTAACAGGTCCAGTGGTCAGGGATGATGGGAATTGTAGTCCCAAAACATCTGGAGGGCTGAGTGTGCCTATGCCTGGAGTGGATAATACTTGGCTAGATAAATAAAACAGACTGATTTGATATATGTCCTACTGACTGAAAGTGGGTCTCTGCAGGGTGTATTTTTACCAGCACTTTAATCAGCGCGAGTCTTTCCAATGAAGCACTGCAAATTCAGTCTATGTCGTTGGTTTTTTCTTCTTCTAATGTGTTATGATCTGCTGTGAAACATTTTACAACTGCATCTATCAATAGCATTAGCTGACTTGGTGAGATAGTGGAAGCAACATAAACTTGAATGAGTTCTTGGAATTGGTAAGTACTCCGCAGAAAATCATCTGGAGCAGAGGAGTAAATATCACATGTGGTAAGTTGTGTTAAACCCATTATGGTATTCCCTGCCCAAACTATGAGGGTTTAACTATGGTGCTTGTCTGACAGGGAAACTCTTTTTGCTTTAATTTTATTTAACAAGAATAGGACCGAGATTGCAGGGGCTTTTACTGTACTCTTTTTGGCACCAGCTAACAGCATTTTTGTTTAGGCAAGCCTATCTAGATATGTAGAATGTCGACATCTGCTTTTCAGCGTATTGTTGATTTTAACTATTTTTTATTTAAATCGTTGCTTTAAACTTGTTTCTGCTGTTGGTTTTCTTGTTTTGCTAGTTTGTAAACCACTTCAAGGTCCCTTGCAACCAGAGGGGATATAAACCTTGTAAAATAAATACCACACAAATATTAGTGGCATGCAGCATGAGTCGTGCATGCTAGCTGAGGATAATGGCAGTTGTAGTCCAAATATCAAGAGGACAAGTTAGGGGGAAGGCTGCTCTGCAGACATCTGGTCTCCCAACCCAGACTTCGCTATTTCACTGCCTTGAGAGTTGCAGCTTCTCACCTGCCCCTGCTACTTCCTTGTTTCCTACTCCTGTTGGTGGGCCAAATTTCACCCAGAGCTGCCTTCCTCAATCTGCTCACTTCCTCCCAATCTTTGTGAGGGCAGAGTGCTTTCCTTGCACACTGGCCTTGAGCCAAAACAGCTGCTTTACCCCATCATCCCAGCAGTGAAGAGACCCTGGAAACCCCCAGAGGCCAGGTGAAGTTAAGCAGGGGGGCGCATCTGATTAAAAATATATGAATGAGGACAAAATATTCCTCTCTTGTGCCCTGTCGGTCTGCTATGATGTCAGGCATGCCAGCTTCTGTGACGCCCAATATATGGGAGCACTGATCACTACACACATTCCAAATACAGTGGTACCTTGGATGTCAAACTGAATCCGTTTCGGAAGTCCATTCGACTTCCAAAACATTCGGGAACCAAGGTGCGGCTTCCGATTGGCTGCAGGGAGCTCCTGCAGCCAATCGGAAGCTACAGAAGTCGTATCAGATGTTTGGGTTCCAAAGAACATTAGGAAACCAGAACAATCACTTCCAGTTTTTGTTAAAACGTTCGACTCCCAAGGCTTTTGAAAAGCAAGGTATGGCTGTACCCTTTTTTCGCACTCCTCTGTAGAACCACAGAAGGCTGTATGTTTAAAGCAACACTTCCCACTAAAACAGGGGCAAGGAAACTCTGGTCCTCCACATGTCAACAAACTCTCATTCCCATCAGCCCCAGGCAGCATAGCACATGGTTAAGAATGATGGAAGGACAAGATGGTTGGACAGCGTTCTCGAAGCTACAAACATGAGTCTGACCAAATTGCGGGAGGCAGTGGAAGATAGGAGTGCCTGGCGTGCTCCAGTCCATGGGGTCACAAAGAGTCAGACATGACTAAACGACTAAACAACAACAAGAATAATGGAAGTTGTCATCCATCGACACCTGGAGGGCCACCAAAGTAAACTAACAAATCATCTGTCATGAAGTGGCAGGACAATGGGGAGGAGGCAGAGGATCCTTGTGAGGGGTGTAACTTGGACTGGGACACACCGGGGCAGGCAGGGGATGAGGAAGGAAGTACTCACAGGGTGTCAGAGTATGGAGAGGGGATGGGGGTCAGTGCACGTGAACCAGAGCAGAAGGACCCATCATCAGAACCAGGGGAACCGTCTCCACAAACACGAAAGGCTCTGAAGCATAGGGAGCAGCGGGCGGGGTGCTCTAGGATGTAGGCAACAACCCAGCTCACTAGCTAGCCAAGAGGGGCTTGCTAGCTCTGGAAGGAGATGTGTGATTCCTCAGCTGGAGTAGGCTTGGAGCAGGTGAGGGTCACATGCCTCGTCAAGCCCAGATGCTGTAATCAACAGGCAAAGCACAAAAGGAAAGCAGGGCTGAGGTGCTGTGTCTGCTCAGCTGCCCATGTTCAAGGACCTCAGCTTGTATGCTCTAGGATTTCGGTGGCACTGGGCTTCGGTTTGGACATGTGGATTGACCCTGGACTGAGGACTTGGCATGCTAGCTTGCTGCCAGGTAGGCCCAGGGGTGTTGCTGAACTACAGCTCCCACTAGCCCCAGCAAGTATGGCCCAGATGGTGGCAGGTGAAGTTCAGCAACATCTGGAGAGCCAGAGTCCTCCACTTAACATAAGCTGGCTCTTGACCAACATGTTGCTGCCTCTTCCATGGAAGGGCTATGTTCCATTGAACATAGTGATCAAAGCTAGTGGTTTAAGAATGACATATTTTCACAGGAAAGTGATTCATCTACCAAGAAGCTCCTGCTCATTACTGAGGGGTGTCCTGAGTTGCATGCTCAGATCATGTGCGATGGGGCTCCCTATCACCCCATGTGAACTGAGAGTGCACTTACAAAAACCCATCACTTCCTTATAGCTGTGGGTTACAGGGGAAGATGTATTTATTTAGCCAGGCAGGCATTTAAATACTGCCTATTCAACAAAGTTCTCTCTGCGGTGGGAGGTGTGCAAGTTGTATTTCAGAAAAGGTTAGTCAGTGCTGTCAGTCAGAGCCTCTGATAAGTTTCTAAAGAACCTAAGGCTCCCCTGAACTACTGTTTCAAAATCACATAGCTAAATCATGGAAACATAAAATTTAAATACAGGAATGGACACTCCACTCTGGATCCTGGTAAATCTACCAGAGACATACTTGTACAGTTCATATATGGCTAACGCAACAAATGTTTTAACAATATTTCACAAACCATTAAAACTGGAATGAGTGCTTGATTTTTTTAGTCATCTTGATCTCCTAGATGTCAGTGAAACCAAAGTGCATGAATCTCAGAAATCTGGTTTGTCCAGTTTGTGTACTTTCCTCCTAAAGTTCTGGGATATTTTCCCTTGATCACAACCTCCAGTTACATTCTTTTCTAAATTAGATTTTGATTCTTTCTGGTGTCTTTCTACTGTGGCGATGGTATATAAATAATACAGGACTTCTTATTACATATTTTCAACTGATTGTAAATATGTAAAAAATAAATAAGCCATAGTGCTTCCCCCCCCCCTAAGTCAACAGGGTCATGATCCAAAACTTCTAAATTCAGGAGCTTCCTGTTCTCTTCCATGCCCTGTGTGCGTACATGCACATAAAATTTATTTTCCCATGGGAAGCTTTTTTTCCCATTAAAGGAACAGAAAAGCTTTTGCATGAGCATACTGAACATGCACATTACAGTGACTGCCTAGATTTCCACATCTAGGCTGCAAATGAAACATATTAATGTAATTCCACATCCATGATAGGAACATAAGGAGCTCCCTTATCCTGAGTCATCTTGGATAGCCACAGGCATCATTGGCAAGTGGAGTGGAAATTTACAATTCTTTCAGCAGCGGGCTCAGTTTAGGGAGCCACACTCTGGGGATGGGGAAACAAGAAGAGGCGTGAGCAGTTTCAAAATGGCCTTGGTGCTCAGGTGCTTGAGGGTTTCCCAAAGCATCCAGATGGTCCTTATGAGAACAGGATGCTGGCCCTGGATAGCTCAGTTGGTTAGAGCATGGTGCTGATAACGCCCAGGTTGCAGGTTCGATCCCTGTATGGGACAGCTGAATATTCCTGCAATGCAGAGGGTTGGATTAGATGATCCTCAGGGTCTCTTCCAGCTCTACAATTCTGTAATTCTCTAATTCTAAGACTAGATGGGCCAGCTGGCTCTTGTTATGTACTTGGTAAGCCTGCCAACATTTGGTCTGGCTAATTTAAGGATAGATTTATTACAGGACCAGGTCACGATGAAGAGGCCAAAACGAGCAACGGTAGCAGATTCAGTGTCAATGTCAACTGCTTTGGGTCATGACAAGTGCCAACATGAAGTCAGATGAAAATGTATTTACTGTTAGCGTTTTTTACTGTTGAGCTATTTTGAAGGGAGAGAATGTACCAGAATGCCCAATCAGATCTAAAGCTAAGGCCATTGGCTCCCCTTTTGTGAATGGGGCAGAGGGCCCTATCCTCATATAGTGTACTGGGCTCTGGAAATCTTCCCGGGACCTCTATGTTACGAACAAGGAGTGAATGATCTTTTGAGTTATAGAGAAGTAAGGTTTTGGCCTGCTTCATTAGAAGATGGTAGACTGCAGTGCTTCCTGAAGGAATGAAGAGAATTGTGAAGCACAGCTCAGTGAGTGTCCTGAGTTGTTGATGTTTTTGCATGCCTAAAAGTCAGGGAAGTTGTCTGCCTTCACAATTGCCTGTCTGCTCTGAGAGAATTCTGAAATGAACAGTTATAGTTGTGGGGCAGGGGGGGAATCAAGGTATGGAAAGCTAGTTTGATTTCCTCACCATTTTGTTTCTCCATTCTCCCCCATTCCATTGCTGTAAAATTTAGGGTGCACATGTAGGAAAATTCCTTGAGAGAAATGACACTTTATTTTAGCACACAGAACAATCTCCCAAAATGACCTCAAATATTCCTCTGCGGTTGGGGGAAGGAAATGGGGACAGCTTCCCCCTTGTCTTTTCACTTGCAAATCCTGTTCAAATCCTGTTAATAAAACTGCCAGGGATGCAGGCCCTTACCCCTCCCTGCAAACCCAGCCTGGCAAGTTTCTGTTAAGCTGTCAATAGATATTAGTTTGTAAATAAAGAATTTAGAAACTAAAAGCAATGCCCTGGCTGCCCAGGAAATGCAATATCAGATATCCTGGCAGACAGGAGAGAAGCGTCATGCTCAAATTTCTGTGGGACACTGCCTCCTGTGATGTATATATGATGCTTTTGGGGTGGTCTTGGGCTAAGGAGTGTGCAATTTTAAAAGTCTTTATAGGGGCTTGCACACCATTGTTCTGGGTCTCTCTTACCTCCTTGCAATGAGGGGAGGGAACTCTGAACAGAGAAAGAGAGATCTGCCTTGCTTTCCACTGGATCCTGCCTCCATCCATTCTGCTCTGACCCATCATGGACTTAGGGAACTAGAGTCCCATGGGGAGTTGAGCAGCAAAAGCCAAACCCCAATTTTTACATGACCATATGCTTCATCACTTTTCCTTTTTCCATTAGTATTCTTTATTGCTTTCATTTGTGTTCTCTATTCCTTGAAATAATGTAACAGAATAAATCTAGCAGCAGCAACAGCAGCAGTAGCAGGATTTATAAGGAGTTTTGGAAGGTTTGGTGAGTCACAAGCGTGGTAGGCCTGACGTACAGTGCAAGAATGCAGGAAGCTGTAGAGGGCAAAGGTTTTGACAACAGCAGTGTCTTGTGACGTAAATGGAATACAGAGTTTGGCTGAGTGAAGTGAGGCTTTGGCTCAATTATGGGGTCACCAAAGTGTGGTTCCCATGATACAGTGTATCCTGGAACTCACTGCTAGACGAAGAACTCAAACTCCCAGCTTGGTTTCTGCCCAAGACTTTAATGCATAAATCAGATCAGTACATACACAAAGCAACAGAGATGGAGTTAACTGCTCCGGCACCCAGAGCAGCGTGCACCTGGGGATGGGGCTAGTGTCCCAAGGGGCGGGGCTAGTGTCCCAGGGGGTGGAACGAATGTCCCAGGGGGAGGGGCGAGCCTCGGGGGGGGGGCGCAGCCATCCATCTTCCACCTGACAGTCCTTCTCTTCTCTTTACCAGGCTAAACATACCCAACTCTCTCAATTGTTCCTCATAAGACTTGGTTTCCAGACCCTGGTAATCTTGTCCGCTCTCCCCTGCAAACATTCTTGTCCATATCATTCTTAAATGGTGGAGCCCAGAGCTGGACACAGTACTCCAGATGTGGTCTGACCAAGGAAGAAAGTAGCAATGCTATTCATTCCCTTGATTGGGGCACTATACTTCGGTTGTTGCAGCCTAGAATAGCATTAGCATTTTTTGTTTCCTGCATCACATTGTTGACTTATGTTAAGCTGGTGGTCTACTAAGACTCCTTTTATATGCCTGTTGTCTTTGTCCATGGGGTTTTCTTGGCAGGGATACTGGAGTGGCTTGCCGGTTCCTGCTCCAGGTGGATCACATTTAGTCAAAACTCTCCACTATGACCTGTCCATCTTGGGTGGCCCTGCACAGCATAGCTCATAGCTTCTCTGAGTTATTCAAGCCCCTTTGCCACGACAAGGTAGTGATCCATGAAGGAGATCCTGAAGCTGAGGCTCCAATACTTTGGCCACATCATGAGAAGAGAAGACTCCCTGGAAAAGACCCTGATGCTGCGAAAGATTGAGGGCAAAAGGAGAAGGGGACGACAGAGAACAAGATGCTTGGACAGTGTTCTCGAAGCTACCAGCATGAGTCTGACCAAACTGCGGGAGGCAGTGGAAGACAGGAGTCCCTGGCATGCTCTGGTTCAAGGGGTCATGAAGAGTCAGACACAACTAAACAACAACTAAGACTCCTAGATCGTTTTCACATGTGTCTCCCATCTCATATTTGTGCAGCAGATTTTTCCTGCCTAAGTGCAGAACCTTTCATTTGTTCTGATTGAAATTCATTTTGTTAGCTTTGGCCCAGTTTTCCAACCTGTTAAGGTCATATTGAACCCCAATTTTTTTGTCAGCAGCATTGGCTGCTGTTTTCAAGAGGACCAGGAATGAGCTTTTATATTTATAAGAAGTAACAGAGGCACTGTATGTAAGAAGAGAATGATGGTCAGCTGCAAGAATGGACTTACAACAAGTGAAGGGTCAAGTGGATATTAAAGAAGAGATGATGTGGCTACAGGAGGAAATGATTATTTTTAAGAGATTGTATTAAATTAAAGTGATTTGGTTTGATTTGCAATAATTTTGAAAACTAATAAAAAATAATTTATTTATTTTTTAAAAAATGTAATGAGCTAGATGGCTGGACTGTAGGAACTAGAGAAAAGAACTGAAAAAGTGCACATGTATTATGCTTAGTAAACCAGGGTTACCATATTTCAGAAAGTGAAAATCCGGACACAAAAGTTGTTGAGCTTTTTTTTTTTTTTTTTTGCTTTTTGCAAATAATGTAATCTTTAAGCTAGTTATAAAATAAGGAAAATCACCCAAGAAATCAGTACTTCCAATATGTGCACCCACCTATGTCCGGGTCTTAGATATATCTAAGTCACCTCCAGACCTACAGAATTCAGTCACAAACTGGAAATTTTGCTCCAAGCAATTAAAGTCGACTAAAGTGATCTGTTGTTCTGACACAACAAATCCCCCCTTTTTTTATTTACAAAATGACTTTTGTGGTTAAGAAAGCAATGGGGAAATGCACTACAATGTGTGGGATAAACATTTAATTAACAGGAAGTGTGAACCAGTGTGAAAGCAAATCAAGGTGGAATCAGGTTGGATACTCCCTGTCATGTGACAGTCCCACAAACAAATCAGAATGAGCATAGGAGCCAACACCTAGGGGCCAAGGTGTCTTCAGCCCCCCCAATAAAATATTTGATGGGGCCTCCCCCCCAAGTTGATGAACATTGCCATTCAGATGGAGTGTGCACACCACATCATATGATTGATTATGCAGGGTGGGGCTTACCTGCCCCATCAATATTTTATTCAAGTTGGCACTCCTGAGGATGAGTGCTCTATAAAGACTAAGCATCCTCTAACCTCCAGATAAGCTTTGTGCAGCAAATGAAGATGAATTGTATAATAAGTAGGTCACCCAAGTTCACAGACTTCAGCAAAAAAAACCACCCTGCTTCCTTGTTATATGCAGGGAAGGACAGTGATCAGACAACCATCTGCTGATCATTCACTGTAGAGAGAAACATAGCTAGAGTAACTCTCCCCTGCAATGCTTGAAGAGGAGAAGATCATCACTGCTTTCTGCTGGGCCAGCAGCATCATATGTGAGGTGTTTTGCAGCTCACACTTAGCAAGTAGTGCCCCCACAGGAAAGCAGGATTCAGATTCTTTTCCTGCTCAATACATGTCTGTGTAGATGGGGGACACCCTGTTTTTTGGGTGGGAAAAGCTTTCTGAAACTTGAATCCTAGCACACATTTGCCAACAGAAGCAGGTGCAATACATGGTATCGTTTTACTTTCATTCTTTCCCCCTCCCCCTTCTTGCTTAAAATAGGACAGCCATTATGGTGATACAGGAGGAATAGAATTTCTCAGGCCTAGAAATAGGTTTACAGCAATGAGCCCTCTCAAATTACTATTTTGCAATTGCCTTCTTTTTCCTTTTAATTTTTTCTAAGTATTCCACATTATTGTGGCTCTCTCTCTCTCTCTCACTCTCTCTCTACACACACACACACACACACACACATATATTCTCTTGTAATTTTGTCGCTGAAGCTTTGCAGTCCATTCAAACTAGTATGTGACCCAGGTATTTAAAATAAAAAGGCATGTGTGGTAATAAACATTTGGAAAGTCCACCAAACTCATATCCCAAATTCTTCTCTGAGAACTTGAGGCCATTTTGAATGCAAGAACATTCCCTTCAGTTGTTAGATTCAGATATTTCATGTAAATTTCTGAGATATGACTACCTTCGGGGCTTATTCAGACCTCTGCCACTTTCCCCTGGGGAAAACCTGAGGTTTAGTGCTGAATCAGAACAAGCAGCAACTGGGTTTTTCACAGACTGCCATTTGTTCCAATCAAGCGCTAAAGAGCAGGTTTTCTGGGGGAAAGCAGGGCAGAGGCAAAACCACTCGGACCCATGCCTAGAAAGCATGGGACAAGTGGAAAACTGCTTGAACCTGTGCCTTCTAGGCATGGGACAAGCAGAAGTGTAAGTGAGCCCTTAGTTTAGCTAAACAAATAGATATTTGTGATTTTCCAATATGGCAGCTTTCCTCCAACATGGAGTTTTTGGAACTTTCAGGATGTTTATCATGACTCTGTGATTTTCAGCATTTATTCTAAATCAATGTTTCCCAATCTTGGGTTGCCAGTTGCTTTTGGACTACAGTTCCCATCATCCCTGAGCACTGGTCCTGCTAGCTAGGGGTGATGGGAGTTGTAGTCCAAAAACAGCTGGGAAACTCTGCTTTAAATGGCTGGGCTGTGTTGGTTGGTTGGTTTATTTATTTTTGCAAATTGCACCATATACACAGCAGGTCCAGTGCACTCCTGAGGCATGATGAAGCGGTTGTCTCAGGACCACAGACTCTGGACAGGTGAGAGGGGTGATGGCAGGCATTGGCGCCACATTTTTGCATACCCTCACGCCCATCCCTGGCCTCCTTTCTTTTCCAGTAAGGCCACCTCCCAGTGACTGCAGAGAAAGAGGAGGCAGGGTTGGCATTTTCCATTGTGCCTGGAGTGGCTCAATTTCTCTCTTGACTCATAGGCTATTAAAAGTTGGGCGTGATGCAAGAGTTGGCTAGACAATAGCTGAAATCATCTCAGTAAAAACACACCAGCAAGGGCACAGAGACAGATCATTGGTCCATCTAGTTCAGTACTGTCTGCCCTGACTGGAAGCAACTCTCCAGGTTGCACACACAGGCTAGCCCCTCCCTAACTCTGCCACTGAATTGGGGCCATGCACACCAAACTAGAGAGCCGTGGCTGACAGCTGTTACCTCTGGGGACCAGCAGGGGTGGGAGGAGAGCAGCCTGGGATGTGGTACCTAGTGGGAATTAGAAGCACCCACAAAGCATGGCTTTATATCCCAGATCCAAGCTGTCTGCTCTGTCCTTGGTTACTGCTGGGTTGATGATAAATCCTGGCAGCCAGTATGCATGAAGGAGAAGGTGGAAGTTGGGGAGGGAGAGCAAAAAGCGCTGGGAAAATAACCAACAGACGCTTGTGGAAAAAATAACCAAGGCAGGGCCTGACTGGCCTCGGTCATATCCCCATGGCTACAGGCTGTCAGTAAGCTCCTTCCAGCTGCTCTTTGACTTTAGGAACACAAATGCATTCCTTGACCCTGGCCCCTTTGTTTTGACTGCCTCATAGCTCTCCTACACTCATTAACTTCCTAAGCTGCTGCTCACAAGACACTGGCCAGGGCTGTTTTTCTGTTCGGTTTCTTCGACTGCATTGCACTTTGCTTCATTCTGGGCCTTGGCTTCCATCACATCAGTTCCAAAGAGGAGCCTTTATTGTTTCGGAGGACAACAGGTCAGGAAACCTTGGTAAGTCTCTCTTTCCTTTGTGTGCATGTGTGTGTTTTAAAAAATCATAGAGCATTAAAAAGAAAATTGTAGGATTTCTCTGGTGGAGCATCTGTTTTGTAGGCAGAAGGTCTCAGAGCTGGTCCTTGGAGTATCCCCTGCCTGAAACCCTGGAGAGTCACTGTCATTCAATGTAGACAATACTGAGCAAGATAGACCATTGATCTGCAGCTTTCTGTGTTCCTGTGCTCAGACACCAGTGTTGAAATGTAACATGCACCTAGAAGTGTTCCAACAAAAGGCAGAGAAAAGTAAGCTTTCAGTACTGCAAAGTTTGCATGGGATTTTTGTCCTGGAGCAACAGCCCATAAGGAAAAGTTGTGGCATTTGGGACTTCTTAGTTTAGAGAAAAGAAGAGTAGGAGATGACATGATAGATGCTTATAAAATGATGTGTTGCGTGGAGAAAGCAGATAGAGAAATTCCCCCCCCCTCCCTCTCTCATAACGCAAGAATTTATGGGCATCCAACAAAGCAGAATATTGATGGATTCAGGAAAGATAAAATTAAGTACTAATTCACAAAGTGCATAACTAAACTGTAGAGCCCACTCACACAAGAGGCAGCAATGGCCACCAGCTTGGGTGGCTTTAAAAGATGACTGGACAAATTCATGGAGAAGGCTTTGCAATGGCTATGTTCTGCCTCCACTTTTGGGGGCAGTGATGCTTCTGAATACCTGTTGCTGGAAGCCATAACAGGAAAGAGTACTCTTGTGCTTGAATCCTGCTTGCTGGTTTCCCAGTGGCCTCTGGTTGGCCACTGTGAGAACAAGATGCTGGAGCAGATGAGCCATTGGTGTGATCGACAGGCTCTTCTTATGTCATCTATGTGGACCAACCACGGATAGAGATCTTCTCCCAATGCCCCAGCTTTTTCCTCCCATCTGCTTGTCTTCAGAAGAGGACATGGTGAACATTGGGAAGGGGGTGCAGTGACCATTCCACCACTGTTCCACACCATATTTGAGGGTCTGCATCTTGCGGATCAAATTGACCCAAGAGAAGAGGGAGGTTCCACCAGCTTAATTTAGGCACATTGAGCGGGCTTCCCCATTTGTCACTGCTTCCTAAATTTCTTTTGTGCCCCTCTCTTGTGGAACCCCATGTTTTCAACCTGTAAAGGAGATTAGTCTGAATGAAACTGACTTTCCCAAGGTTACTGAGCAAGCTTCATACTTGAGCAGGTATTTGAACCTAGATTCCCTACTGGGAACAACATTTTCAGCAATGCAGCTGCCAGCAACCTAGCAACCAATTTAACCCATCCTAGGGCCAAGTCTTGTGTGTCTTTTTTTTGGACTCGGGGATAAAAAGTACCCAAATATATATGAATTCCCATGCAATTCCACTGGAATTGGAACGTTTTACCCCCATAACAACCTTACTCTATGACCTCTGACTTAGAAAGAAAATATCTAAGTACCTGTGCACATTTCAATGGCTGAATTTCCCTGCAATAAGAACTGAAGTGGAGGGGATAGAGATTTTGCCCATTGCCATTTCTATTTTTATTGCAAGGAAACATGGACACTTGAACCAGTGCACCATATTCACAATTGATGGGCCTGCTCGTCTTGTAGCTGACTATAAACAATTAAGTGGGAAGCAGGCTTTAGTGTAATCTCCCTGGAGTCCACAGGAGTGCTCCAAGTTTACTCTGGGACGTGCCAACTTCTGCCAGCCTTAACCAACCTGGTACAGCCGGACTTAAATATATAAAATGTACACAGTAAAAGAAGCATATACCCTTTTGCTGAGCAAGTTGTTATGAGCATGTCGGGACATTCTCACACATGTTCTTCAGGCTTGGTGTGAGATCCTTTTCTTTATTCATCATCTCTCAAGCGACTCGTTTTGACCCATTCTTTTTAGACCTCTCCTTTATTTTGCTTGAATCTTGTCCCTGATTTAAGTCATGTAGTTCTTTTCTCCTGAATTTGCCTGCAGCTGTGTCTGTGATCACCCCCCAAAGACATCACAATATATCTCAGGTTGTTTTGTTTTCCCTAGGCTGTGTGCTGTCCTTAGGAAGTTTCAGGATGTTCCTTTGTGATGGAATAGACACCTATAGATCAATAAAGCAGCTGGAAAGTATACTTGAATGTGAAAGTGGCTCTGAAAGTGGATCATGATTCTGTTCACGGGACTGAATCCCATTGATTTAAATGGGATTTTCCATGTGATATATTTTGAATTAGTGTCACATTTCCATGGTAACCTGGTTTACTGTGCCACAAAAATAGCCAATTCCTGGCCTCTCCACCTAGTTCTGCTGATTTGAGTCTGAAGTAAGGACACACAAACGCTTTTCTGCCTCCTGCCCACACATAGTCTTACTTCCACTTGCTCTGGAAATTGATGTTTACACCAGCACCCTCTGCAAAATACAATGAGCCACAGTACCATCAAAGGTGGTCATGAAAAAAGATTCTAAGAATGTAGAGGAGGGGAAACATAATCGACTTGGCAGTTTCCTTTGTCTTCAGCAAACATCAGTGAATTTCCTAGAAATTCTGGGGGGAAAGGACTTGGCTGCAGCCCTGGCAGTTGTTGTTCATTAGCGAACTTGAGCTGCTTGGGGGAAAGCTGTTTCCTTGATACCCTGCTGCTGCTGCTGCTCCCACTGCTGATTTTGGTTACCCTGCTGTGGGGATACAAATAGCAGCACACAGAGAAGGGGGCATTCATATTCATATCACTTACCCTTCCTGCCAGGCAGCTGCTTGCTTACTTTCAGCCTTAGCTCACTCTTGAGTTCCTGAAGTTACAGCCATCTTCTTGTTAAACAGGGCAGGACATCAGTGATTCATGGGTAAGCATTAACCTTCCTCTGATATTTATTTACCAGCTGTAGATCAGAACAATAGATCAGATATGAGAGATGGGGTGTTCGAAGGGTAGAGCATGTGTCGATTTAGAGTTTACTTCTAAAAATTGTAGACAAGCTGGAAAACCAGGTCTTTTTATTTTCCAGTCATGGAGGGGGGTGTTCAGCTTTTTACACTGGATAATAAACGTAAGTCCAGACTGCAATGTGCTTTTTGGACGGGTGGCTTATGATATGTCTTTGGGAGGGGGGGTTATCTCTTTATGACACCAAGCCTTGTTTTGCACACTTGGCTTCTTCCCAGCTTGGCCTGTGTCCATACAAGAAACATTACTGTTCCCAGCTTGCATTTGGACATGCTCAATAGCTGTGTTTTGAAGTTTGATACAAGCAAGCCCAACTGGCTTTCCGGCACGAGGGCTGACGCCATGCCTGGCTCACAACAGCTGCTTTTAACAAACATTTACCAATCAACTACTGCATTGCATCAATGATTAAGGGCATTGAAAGCAAAACAAAAACCAGAAACCCAAGGTAAGTTAATCTAGAGTACTTTCTTCTGCTTTGGATGCACGGTCATTGGCATGAATGAGGTGGAAAGAATCCCTAGTTGATGATTCAACTTCCCTTGATCTTAAAGTAAGGGATGTGCTATAAGTAGAAAAAGCAGCAGTTACCTCGGATGAACTAAAGCTTGGCACTGCCAATTTGCAGAAAGCACACAGCGTGTCTGGCAGACATTTGTGGCAGCAGAAAACTGCTCCCTGTTCAATCCATGACAGTTCAGTTGAAATAACAAGTCTGATTCACATGAACAACCTCGGGGGCAACCATCTGGAAACAACCTGGGATCACCTCTGATTGTGTGAACAAGCCCTATGTAATATTGTGCTACTGAGTTTCTTTCAAAATTATATTTTGATGCAAGATAGAACAGTGATCAGTAACCAGCTATAAGCTATAAACAAACGCTGGGAGTGGGGATAGTCTTTTTCCTTGCTCCACGTGGCTGTGTTAAATTATGGTGTGGTTGGTGGCAGCTGCACAACTTTCCAGTTACATTCACGCCAACTGGAGTAATGGAGGATTTTGCAGGAGAAAGGGGAGGGTGAGATAGTAAGTGAACAAATCTAGCTGATCTGGTTCTGCAATGGCTGAAATGTTATCCAGGCAGAGCCCACTGTTGCAGGCAACACCAAGAGGAGGTGTTCGATTAGGGGTGAACAACATAGCTGTCAAAGTTTCCCTTTTTTAAGGGAAATTCCCTTATTCCGAATAGGATTCCTCACAAGTAAAGGGAAAAGTTGACAGCTATGGTGAGCAACCTCGAGCACAGGGACTGTTTGCGGCCCCTAGGCCTCCATACCTGGCCCTCAGAACTCTCCCCAGACCACACCCTTCACAGGTCTTGCTTCCTGCCTTGAGTGGCTTTGCCTTACAGGAAATTTATCATTGAGCTCTGATAATGCCTCTTGTTCACATGGAGCAAGGATGGAGTGTTATGTGTGTAGAAACTAGTTTATGGTAAGGTAAAGGGACCCCTGACCATTAGGTCCAGTCGTGACCGACTCTGGGGTTGCGGCGCTCATCTCGCTTTATTGGCTGAGGGAGCCGACGTACAGCTTCCGGGTCATGTGGCCAGCATGACTAAGCTGCTTCTGGTGAACCAGAGCAGCGCACGGAAATGTCGTTTACCTTCCCGCTGGAGCGGTACCTATTTATCTACTTGCACTTTGACGTGCTTTTGAACTGCTAGGTTGGCAGGAGCAGGGACTGAGCAACGGGAGCTCACCCTGTCGCGGGGATTTGAACCTCCGACCTTCTGATCGGCAAGTCCTAGGCTCTGTGGTTTAACCCACAGCACTACCCACGTCCCTTAAGTTTATGGTACAATGGTAAATTTTTCATTAGTTGATTTGCCCACATTTGCCTGTGGCCCCATCCACCACGTGCATGTGGCCCTCAGAAGGCTGTTCAGGTGGGAATGTGGCCCTCAGACTGTGAACAGTTTTCTCACCCCTGGATTCGATGAAGTCAACAGTAGTAGCTGGTGGCCATTGGGAGTGGTGGGGCAGAAGGCAGGGAGTTCAAACAGCAGAAGGAAGCAAGGCCAATGAGAGGCAGAGCCAAGTAGTTCTGGCATTGCTCCCATCCCCATTCCAGCTCTGTTTGACAAGGACAACACTGAGATGAAGGAGGAAGCTGACAGGCAGTATGACTTCTGAACTGGTGGTGAGTAAGAAGGCAAGTCATTTGGGGTCTGCTTGAGGGCAGACTGAGGTAGGTGGCTCACTGCCCCATTGGCCCAAGCACTCTTTAGATCAGGGCTGCCAGCCTTTTTCAACCAACAGCATTTCTGTATGCTAATTTCACTAATATTATATATGTTTTCATGCAAACTTTCCCTTAATATATGCATTTTTTATGTGCATGATATGAGTTGAGAAATGTGTTGCAAAATCTGGATAGAACACTTGTATTTCGGTTCGCGTTAAAATGCGACTCAAATCAAATTTCCCCTTACACCACTATGCAGTTAAAACGGCTACAATACAATTCCTGGTTCTCTTTGTCCTGCCAGCTTTGCAGACAAAACATTCTCTCCTTCTCCTCGCTTCCAGGTAATGATTAACTGAAGATCATGACAGGCTCCTGGACGACGTGTTGCAATAAAAAGAGCATACCCAAGAATGGATTGCATGAATTGGATTCAGTGGCAGAGAACAAGAAGGAAAAAATGCAGATGAAGCAAGAGATCACCTTGCTTAATGGCATTTCTTTGATAGTAGGGAACATGATCGGCTCGGGGATTTTTGTGGCTCCCAAGGGTGTTTTGATGTACAGTGGCTCATATGGACTCTCGCTCTTCCTCTGGGCCCTTGGTGGAATCTTTTCCTTGTTTGGAGCACTGTGTTATGCTGAACTGGGGACATCCATTATTAAATCAGGAGCAAGCTATGCCTACATTCTAGAAGCTTTTGGAGGTTTTATAGCCTTTATCAGACTATGGTCTTCCTTGCTCATTATTGAGCCAACAACTCAGGCCGTCATTGCCATCACTTTTGCCAATTATATTGTTCAGCCGATATTTCCCTTCTGTGAGCCACCCTATGGAGCAGTTAGGTTGATTGCAGCTGCCTGCATCTGTAAGTAAAATTCTAGTCCGTCAATGCAACAATTTATTTTGATTATGCAAGTTCAGGCCACGAACTGACAGTTTCATGTGTCTTCTGAGGGAAGGTTGCGCACAAAACGCCTAGGCTCTTGCCACTGAATCAGAGGGAAAAGTCTGGATTCCAACAGACTTGATAGGAAAATGGGGGGGGGTGTGTGAAATATTAAGGCTGTTTAGTAGCCATCTGTTAATTACAGGGCTATGAAAGAAACAAAGATTTTTGCCCAAGACCCTGGAGAGTCATACATTGTAGGCAGCATGGATCAGAAAGCTCCTAGTTTTCCAGGGTTTTTCTTGTGCTTCTCAGATATTAGAGATAAACAACAGTACAATGGTGCATCGGGTTACATACGCTTCAGGTTACATACGCTTCAGGTTACATACGCTTCAGGTTACACACTCCGCTAACCCAGAAATAGTGCTTCAGGTTAAGAACTTTGCTTCAGGTTGAGAACAGAAATCGCACAACGGCGGTGAGGCGGCAGTGGGAGCCCCATTAGCTAAAGTGGTGCTTCAGGTTAAGAACAGTTTCAGGTTAAGAACAGACCTCCAGAACGAATTAAGTACTTAACCCAAGGTACCACTGTATTCACCACCTTTTTCTGAGGAATGAACATCTATTGTTAATAACAGAATGCTGGGATAGAGAAGTCAGGAATGGGGAGCCTATGGCCCTCAAGATGTTAGTGAACCACAACTAATCCCATCATCCTTGACCCCACTGACCAGGCTAGCTGGGGCTGAGGACATCTGGAGCAAAACCATCTGTTTCCCCATCCCTGAGACAGACAGCAGTGTGATACAGTAAGACATCATTTTGAGGTGATGGTGGGAGGATGATATTCTCATACTGTGTGTGTAGTCTAACTGCTTACTCTGGGAACTACAGCTTTGGGAGGAGAATAAAGATCTCCTTAAAAAAAAGCTCAGCACCCTAAAAAAACTACAGCTCCCAGAATTCATTGGAAGAAGCCATGCTGCTTAAAATGGTATCACAGTTCTTTAAATATATGATGTGAATGTGGCCCTAAGACATGCTAAGGCACTCAGGCTGAAGAGTTCCCATAGCATTAGCCCAAAAATGTTATTTGGGAAGGGTATATTTTTTGTCATCGGATATGACAGTTCTGGAATCTGTTTTCTTTGTTCCTTTTATTCTTTTACCAATTATGAAAAACTTGAAATTTTGTTCTTAAAAGCTTTTTAAAAGTCCCATCATCATCTGAGGCCAGAATTTCCCAGACATATCCAGAATACTGCCGTCTCTAGCAGGGTCCCGGCAGAAATCAGTAAAAAGCTCCACTTTTCTGTCTTTTTCATAGCAAACTGCAACTTCATCTCTGAAAGCTAGAGGGCACTAAAAGAATGTTCTCACTGTGCTCTTGTTAGTGAAATAATTGGACTTTTAAAAATAACACCTGCCCCCTCCTGAAAACAGTTTCGGGTTATTTGTTTTCCACTCATATTGACAGCACTGTTTGATGTTTCAAGATTTTACTTGGATTGCCAACCAAAAAATGACCATGCATCAATCTTAGCTTTCTGAAGAGTATACCTACAAAATATGTGGGGTTTTCAGATGCCTGTTTGTCGTACCCTTAATTTATATTTTTAGGCATACATTTTTTAAAAAATGTGAATAAACCTTTTGTTCATCTTCATAATAGTCTTTTAAGGTAGGTCATTTATTATGTCTATTTTAAAGACTAGGAACTGAGGCTGAGTGACTTGTCCAAAACCAAGTCAGTGTCACAGGTAGGACTTAAACCCAGCAAGCACAATCCTATTCATGTTTATTCCCAAAAAAATTCCACTATGCTCACTGTTCTATCAACTGGAGCTGTACTGGGTATCTGTGCATTGACATCCTGGCACAGGAGGGAATCCAAGATGATCAAGGTTCTGGAAAACAAGCCCTATGAGGAACAGTTGAAGGAGCTGGGTATGTTTAGCCTGGAAAAGAGGAGGCTAAGAGGAGATATGATGACCATCTTCAAATATCTAAAGGGCTGTCACATGGAAGATGGAGCAAGCTTGTTTTCTCCTTCTCCAGAGGGTAGGACCCAAACCAATGGATTCAAGTTACAAGAAAGGAGATTCTGACTAAACATCAGGAAAAACTTTCTGACAGTAAGAGCTGTTCAGCAGTGGAACAGACTCCCAGAAGAGGTGGTGGACTTTCCGTCCTTGAAAGTTTTTAAGCAGAAGTTGGATAGCCATATGTCATGTATTATCTAGTTGAGATTCCTGCATTAGTTACACTAGATGAACTTCAGGGTCCCTTCCAATGCTACAATTCTATGATTCTATTATTTTTCTTTTCTTTAATTTTTCTTTTCTCCCTATTCTTGTTGAGTCTGTTGAGGCATGCTTAGAAAATGCAACACTATAAAACAGATAATATGCAGATCCATTGTTTCCTTACTGAAAAACTGACTTCATTCCAATGTCTCTCCAATCCTGCCTTCCATCTGGGAGGCTACAGTGATTTATAGGTGGCTCTCCAAGTATTATTAACTCCTATCTGGCCCTGCCAGCATAGCTCATGGTCAGATCCTGATTCAAATGACTGTTTGTTTTGGGTCGTCCCCCCCATTTAAGTCCTTATCCTAGCCAGTTGATTTCTTCTGCCGTTCCAAAAAAAATAGGTTATGTTAATTGAAAAACGTCCAAGTCATCAGTATTCTAATGAAGTACAGCTAACTGGGTTTATCTAATTTGTATCCTGTTCTCTTATTAGGCTCCCTGACCTTTATTAACTGTGTCAATGTGAAGTGGGGAACCAGAGTGCAAGACCTTTTCACATATGCCAAAGTCATGGCCCTTATTGTGGTAATAGCTGTGGGTCTTTATAAAATCACCCAAGGTAAGAACTTACTTTCTGTGTGTAAATATGATAGCAAAACTGAACAGCATATAGACTCTGGGCTAGCTCATACTTTAATTCTGGGCTATTATTATTATTATTATTATTATTATTATGTTCTTCACACATGAACCAAGTATCCCAAGTAAAGCCAGTGTGGTGTAGTGGTTAAGAGTGGTAGCCTCGTAATCTGGGGAACCGGGTTCGCTTCCCCGCTCCTCCACATGCAGCTGCTGGGTGACCTTGGGCTAGTCACACTTCTCTGAAGTCTCTCAGCCCCACTCACCTCACAGAGTGTTTGCTGTGGGGGAGGAAGGGAAAGGAGAATGTTAGCCGCTTTGAGACTCCTTTGGGTAGTGATAAAGCGGGATATCAAATCCAAACTCTTCTTCTTCAAGTGAGAAGTTGTTACGTGAAGCAGGAATATTCACAGACATACCCTATAGTCAATGCTGGCAGGTTTGTGGATGCCGTGACACATGGTAAAGGCGATATGAAGCTACTTTCGTTCAGCATTTTCATGTAGAGAACATTCTGATTCTGTCCCTGTTTCCTATAAGCTACATGTTGGTTATGTGTAGGCATATAGATGTAAATAACCGCAGGCTTCTGATGTCTCCACAGGAGAAACTGATAACCTCAAGGAGCCATTTGAAGGCTCCACAGCAGACGCAGGATTCATTGCACTTGCCCTTTACTCAGCTCTTTTCTCCTACTCTGGATGGGATACACTGAATTTTGTCACGGAAGAAATGAAAAACCCAGAAAGGTATACATGCCTGTCTTTTTTAAAAAAAAAAAAAATATTTATTAAAGTTTTAAAGGTTACAAAAAGAAAAAATAGAAAACACCATATTAAGCAAAAACAAAACATCACATCACAATAAGGAAAAGGAGAAAAAGAAAAAAAGAAAAAAAAGAAAAAAAGAAAAAAAGAAAAACAGTTTAAATAACACAATGAACCTTCCCATAACTTTTCTTTCATTTGCTTGTTTCCTTGACCTCCTCACACCTCCCTTTTTTGTATTCTAGTTCAGTTAGCTATTTCAGCAAGTCCTTTCCATCTTTTCCAGTTTTTGTCCTATAATTTATCTTAATATAATGTAACTTTGCTTTCCCTCCTTTCACCAATTAACAATCTGTTTTTTCTTAATCCTTTATAACATTTCTGCTAAAGCCACATTACTTCATTCCAACATCCTTCTAACATTCCTTAATTTTACAATGTTTCTGTAAATAAACTTTAAATTCCTTCCAATCTTCTTCCACCGACTCTTCTCCCTGGTCTCGGATTCTGCCAGTCATTTCTGCCAGTTCCATGTAGTCCATCACCTTCATCTGCCATTCTTCCCGGGTGGGTAGATCTTGTGTCTTCCAGTACTTTGCAATAAGTATTCTTGCTGCTGTTGTGGCATGCATAAAGAAAGTTCTATCCTTCTTTGGCACCAATTGGCCGACCATGCCCAGGAGAAAGGCCTCTGGTTTCTTCAGGAAGGTATATTTAAATACCTTTTTCATTTCATTATAAATCATCTCCCAGAATGTCTTAATCCTTGGGCACGTCCACCAAAGGTGAAAAAATGTACCTTCAGTCTCTTTACATTTCCAACATTTATTATCGGGCAAGTGATAAATTTTTGCGAGCTTGACTGGTGTCATGTACCACCTGTAAATCATTTTCATTATATTCTCTCTTAAGGCATTACATGCCGTGAACTTCATACCTGTGGTCCATAACTCTTCCCAGTCAGCCATCATAATATTATGTCCTACATGTTGTGCCCATTTAATCATAGTTGATTTCACCGTGTTCCATTTCAACAGCAAGTTATACATTCTTGACAAGTTCTTAGTTTTGGGATCTAACAGTTCTGTTTCCAATTTTGATTTTTCCACCTGGAAGCCAATTTTTTTATCCAAATTATACGCCTCCATTATTTGGTAATAATGGCGCCAGTCTCGCACTCTATTTTTTAGTTTTTCAAAACTCTAAAATTTCCCAATATTTCGGCCAATTGGCCTCCATATTGAGCTTTTTCTGAGCCTTCGCTTCCATTGGTGACAACCACCTTGGGGTTTTATTTTCAAGGAAGTCCTTATATCTTATGCAGACATTAAACAGTGCTTTTCTGACAATATGGTTTTTAAACGCTTTATGTGCTTTGACCTTATCATACCACAAATATGCATGCCACCCAAATACATTGTTAAAACCTTCTAGGTCCAGCACGTCAGTGTTTTCAAGAAGCAGCCATTCTCTCAGCCAGCAACACGCGGCTGATTCATAATAAAGTTTAAAGTCTGGCAGGGCAAATCCACCTCTTTCTTTAGCATCGGTTAATATCTTAAATTTTATTCAAGGCTTCTTGCCCTGCCAGACAAATCTAGAAATATCTCTATGCCACTTCTTGAAGCAATCCATTTTATCCAAAATTTGCAATGTTTGAAACAAAAACAGCGTCCTTGGCAATACATTCATTTTTATCGCAGCAATTCGGCCTAGCAATGATAACTTCAGATTTGACCATATTTCTAAATCCTTTTTCACTTCCATCCAACATTTTTCATAGTTATCCTTAAATAAATTCACATTCATAGCGGTCATATTAACCCCTAGGTATTTCACTTTCTTAACCAATGTTAATCCTGTCTCCTTCTGAAACCTCTCTCTCTCTCAGTCACTGTTAAATTTTTCTCTAAAACCTTAGTTTTCATCTTGTTCAACTTAAAACCCGCTACCTGACCAAATTCTTGAATCAGTTCCAGTACTCTTTTGGTACTAGATTCTGGCTCCTGTAATGTCAATACCAAATCATCGGCAAATGCTTTCAATTTGTACTGTTTAGCTCCGACTTGTATACCTTTAACCATTTGGTCCCTTCTAATCATGTTTAAGAGAACCTCCAGGACCAATATAAAAAGCAATGGAGAGATTGGGCAACCTTGTCGTGTTCCTTTCCCTATCTTAAATTCTTCCGTCACTACATTATTCACAATTAATTTAGCCTTTTGTTCTGAGTAAATTGCACCTATACCATTTCCAAAACCTTGACCAACCCCCATCCCCTGTAAATTCTTCTTCATAAAACTCCAAGAAATATTGTCAAAGGCTTTCTCCGCGTCCACAAATATCAAAACTGCTTTAGTATTAATATTCACTTGTAGTTTTTCTAGAATATTAATTATGTTCCTCGTATTGTCAGACAAGTGTCTGCCCGGGAGAAAGCCCGCTTGATCTTTATGAATTTCTTCTACTAGTACCTTTTTTAATCTTTTAGCCAAAATGTCTGAAAAATTTTTATAATTCACATTAAGCAAAGATATAGGGCGGTAGTTCTTAAGCTGTGTCTTCTCAGACTCTGTTTTCGGTATAAGTGTAATATAAGCTTCCTTCCAATATTTCATTACAGACTTCTTTTAATGGCTGTACTAACCATTCTTTCAGGGATCTATAATATCTTGAAGTCAAACCATCCGGTCCTGGAGATTTGCCTGATTGCATGTTCTGGATGGCCCCTTCTACCTCCTGCTCCGTTATTTTGTAGTTCAACATTAGCTTATTTTCTTGAGAGATTTTTTGTAGTCCATTTGTTTTCAAAAATCGGTCAATGTCCATTTCTTTCTGTGTCTCCTGTGTATATAATTGTTTAAAATACCTCTGGAAGCACTTTCTGATCTCCACTGGATTCTGTATATTCTTTCCTTCCACTTCCAAATTTGTAATAGTATTAAGTTTTTGTCTTTTTTTCATTTGCCAAGCCAGCAGTTTCCCACATTTATTTGCCGATTCAAATGTCTTTTGTCTCATTTGTTTAATTTTCCATTCTATTTCCTGGTTCATCACTTTCATATATTGTACTTGATATAACTTTATCTCTTTCAGGATCTCCTGCGACTTTGGTTTCACTCTCAGTTTCTTCTCTCCTTCCTTTATTTTCTCCAAAATCTTATCTTTTTTCTCATTTTGAGCTCTCTTCTTAATTGCATTCTGTTGTATCAGAAATTCTCTCATAACCGCTTTACTTGCGTCCCAGATTACTCTTTTTTCAATAGTGGTGTTCATATTTATCTCAAAATAATCTCTCAAGGTTTTTTGGGCCTTCTTTGTCACTTCTTCGTTCCTAAACAAAGTGTCATTCATCCTCCATCTAAAGTTGGTGTTAGTTTCATTTCCATCTTCACAGCATTATGGTCGGAGTAAGTTTTAGGGCAAATTTCCACTTTTCTAATCTTCGGAGCCAACCCTCTAGTTATCCAAATTTGGTCAATTCTTGTCCATGTCATTTTGGCCTCAGAGAAGAAAGTTCCCTCTCTTCCCAAAGGGTTCTTCATTCTCCAGATGTCAACTAAATCCATATTGTCAGTCATATCAAAAAAAGTTTTTGGTAGTCTACCATCCTTGGTGACTACCTGTCTCAGTGCCTTGTCCATATTTGTAGACACCACTCCATTCATGTCCCCCATCAAAATCATATTGTAATCCATATAGTCCATCAGAGTCTCATGTAACTTCTTGTAAAATTCCGATTTTCCCTCACTTGGTGCATAAATGCCTACTATCAAAATTTTCTCTCCTTGTGATTGAATTTCAATTGTGACAAATCTTCCTTGGTCATCTTTAAATATAAATTTCGGTGATAGGCTCTCCTTTGCATAAAGGACTACTCCTCTTTTTTTGACTTTATCTGATGAAATAAATTCTTGGCCCAATCTTTTGTTACTCAATATCTTCCTGTGTAGCCTTGTCACATGTGTTTCTTGCAGACAAATCAAGTCCAATTGTTCTTTTTTCAATAAATGAAAGACTCCCCGCCTTTTTTCCGGGGAGTTCAGTCCATTAACATTCCAGCTTAGTACTTGCAGTGCCATGATGTAATTACTCTGATTTTCCTCCAACTGCACCCAATGCCTGCTCTTCTTCTGTTGGTAGTGTCGGTGTAACTAGGCGGTCCAAAAGGTAATGTTGCAATGTCCACTATTCCTCTTTTTGGTGATCTTCTGTCCAATGCTCTTTGCTCTAATCCTCTTGACTCTTGACTCTTTTCCAAGTTCCTTCTGCAGATCTTCCTCGTAGTTATTCAAAAACTTTACTTTATCTTCTACTGATCTTATTTTTATTTTCCTTCCTTTGAAACTGAAGGATAGGCCTTGGGGAAATTCCCACCTGAAGATGATTTTGTTCCTTCTCAGCAGGACAACCAAATCTCCGTAATTCGACCTAAGGTCCAAAAGATGTTTCGGGATATCTTTAAATATTTCCACTCTTGACTGTTGTATTACCAAAGTCTTCTGGTAATGCCAACCCAAAATTCTGTCTCTCTCTTCTTTAGATCTGAGGGTAATCAAACAGTCTCTTATTCTGTTCTTCTCTTTCTTCCCTCCTCTTCCCAATCTAAAGGCCCTCACAATTTTAAATTCCTCTTGTTCCAAATCCAGCTCCCAAAATTCTGCAAGTTCCTGCATGAGAAAGTCTGTCAGACTGTCCTTCTCCAGTTCAGGTACAGCTCTGATCCTCAAATTTGTCTGTTTCTCCTTAAGCTCAATCATAGAAAGTGTCAGCTTATGGTCCTGAAGTTGCCTCTGTAGGTCTGGGACTCTCTCTGTTTCCAATTGTGTTACCTTAAATTCCACAGCAGCAACTTTTTCCTTGGCTTCCTCTGCAGTCTGTCATGTCGAATTAGATTCCTGTATCAGTTTCTCAATGGTTTCTGTGTTACTATTCACCTTTTGTCCCAAACTATTTATGCTTTCTGTATTTGCATCAATTTTAGTAACTGCAGCATCCACTTTTGCATTTGTGGCATCCACTATTGCATTTGTGGCATCTGCTTTCTTGTTAAGTTGTTCCAATGATTCATTTATCTTACTTAATGCAAGCGCTAGAGCTTCTTCTGATGACATTCCTCTTGATTTAGATTGTGTTGGTACAGCCGCAGATAAGGCAGAAGGGCCGGATGCTGACGCTCTTCGCTGCCAAGACTTCCCAGACCTTGTTGTTTTGTCTGGGAGTGACGGATCTACTTTTTCTTTCCCATCTGCCATAACACTTTAAAAAATCCAAGGTCAGTCCCACAGTCACACAGTTTTATCTTACAAGTGGAAAATTCCCCTGATCCAACTCTTATAACAGTTTCAGAAACTTCCTCTAGGGGGAAACAGTTGCTATCTGTACTTGTATTAATCCAAAATAACACCTTTTGAAACACAACTCAAGCAAGAAAGTTAGTTTCAATTTTCAGTTACTTTTCCTCCTTTTTAAGATCAGAAGGGGACAGCTAAAAACAATGTATCTCTCTTACTCAGCTAGCTGTCAGCGGATGGTCTATTCACAGTCAATACGCATTTCAAAATTTGGCAGTCTTATTGTCCTATTGACAGCCCGTTCCCAGGTTCTGAGCGGTAGAATTTTAGCTTCCTTCCCTCTCTCCTGCAGGTATATGTGGTCCAAACTCCCCCCCCCTCTTCTCCTGCTTCCAAGGGGGGGATTCACTATTTTTTAATGTTGGAAAATTAGTCCTTTCTGATCAACTTTCCAAGACTTTAGCTTGCAGGCTCTTTGCTTTGATCTATTTACAAAAGCGGAAGGCGGACTTCCTGTTTGAGCCTCCCCGCTTCAGTGCCAAATTAGGTCTTTTCTTCCCTTTAAAAACTTCCAATTTATTCTACTCGCGGGTAGTTGCTTTTAAAATCAAATTGTCCACAGAAAAAAGTCAGCGCTCTCTGGCAACGGCTGTGCAGCTTTGCTCCGTGGAAAAAGCAGTCGATTCACAGCACCGTGCCACTCACCCCACTTCATTCTGGAGCCCCGAAATCGGGTTTCCCCACGAGTAGGGGAGGCGCGAAAGGTGCCCGCCGAATCCCACGTTCACAGACTTCACCTGCCTGTGATTTTTGAGGGGTCTCCGCCATCGCCGTGACGGCCAGACCCGGTTCCCACAGAGCAAATTCTTCCTAGTCAGAGGAATTCCGCCATTACCGATGGCGCTAACCCGGAAGTCCTGGTATACATGCCTGTCTTGGGTCATACCATTCTTGCATTAGGTGCCGAAGTTTTATGCATATTTCAAGCAGCTCATTGTTATTGTTTTTCTAATGTGCCTCCCCTTTGGTTTACCCTTCAGTTGGTTGCAAATAACTGTTTCGTTTCCTTTTGCAGGAACTTGCCCCTCTCCATTGCAATCTCAATGCCCATCGTGACTATCATTTACCTGCTGACGAATGTGGCCTACTATGTTGTGCTGGACATGCCTGCCGTGTTAGGGAGTGATGCTGTGGCCGTGGTACGTCACAAATCATGAGTTTGTAGAATCGCAGAGCGGGAAGGGATCTCAAAGGACATCTTGTTCAGCCCCTGCCAATAAGGGAGATTCACTGCTATAGCATCCTTGATAGGTGGCCATCTATTCTACTCAATATTGATCCAGAGCAGATTCCAACGTATAGTTAGCAGAGTTAAAACTTAAACACATTGCAGGAATTGCCCAAAAATAGACCAGAGGCAATTAATGTTCCATCCAGCAGAGCTTTACTGCTACTGAAGGCAAATGAGCATAATGGTCACAAATGCATTCAGGATTGGCACTGTCCATAAGAAATCCAGTTGCAGCAGACTAAACTTAAACTTAAAAAAGGTAAAGGACCCCTGACAGTTATGTTCAGTCGCGAACGACTCTGTGGTTGCAGCGCTCATTTTGCTTTACTGGCTGAGGAAGCTGATGTTTGTCTACAGACAGTTTTTCCGGGTCATGTGGCCCTCACGACTAAGCCGCTTCTGGCAAAACCAGAGCAGCACACGGAAATGCTGTTTACCTTCCCGCTGGAGCGATACCTATTTATCTGCTTCCACTTTGACATGCTTTTGAACTGTTAGGTTGGCAGGAGCTGGGACCGAGCAACGGGAGCTCACCCCATCACAGGGATTCGAACCACTGAACTTCTGATCAGCAAGCCCAAGGCTCAGTGGCTTACACCACAGTGCCACCTGCGTTTCCCAACTTAAACTTACAATAACTTATAATAAGTCTAAACCTTAACACTAAGCATACTATGTACAGAACACCACACCAGAAGGAAAAGAGCAAGTGAATCCAAGACTCCTCCTTGCCTATTATTATAGTCAGCATGACTATGACAGAAAGAGATAACAGAACCAGTTTAAGCCAGCTGTACTCAGCTTCTCTGAAGGAATAACCCAAACATCCGGAACCTTCTGCCTGTTTCTTTCACGCACAGAAGCTTCCAGAACCCTCTTGAATTAATTAGAATGGGAAAAATCTCTACTCATCAGATCAATACTTTCTGTACTAAGAAATGCAAACTGACACACTGTCCACCAGTACCTGACAAAAATGTCAAATTCTGCCCAAACTCTTTCTTTCTTGCTTGCTTTCTTTCTTTCTTTCTTTATCTATCTGTCTATCATCTATCTATCTATCATCTATCTATCATCTATCTATCATTCTCTCTCATGTGCACTCAAACTTCAGCAGCCAGGAAAACATGTCTTATTAGCATAACTGACTCCATTAGTGCAAACTGGCAATTTTAGTAGAAACTTATAATCACAAATTACATATCTTGAAAGCACGCATTGGCATTTGCATTAAACTGTCATGCCAAGTGTCCTAGGCTTTAGGAAAGCATCTCTTAACCAAATTAGATTACTGTACATTTTATGCCCACTTCTTAAAACTATTATAGGATTTAAGGAGTCAATGGGGGCCAACTCAACAATATTTTGTGTTCAGCCGTTGTCTGAAACCCATAACTGTTGATCCATCAGATCCAGTCTGTTACCTAATATCCTAGATTGTGCGACCAGCTCATACCCAGTTCTTGAAATAGTGGGAGACTTCAAAACGTTCAGGCAATTATACATGGAAAGTATGGTACATGAAGATTTGGTTGCAAGCAAGCCTAATATGCAAGGCTGTTGCAGAATAATAAATCTGGGCCCATACATCTGTACTTGTTGACTGGATGCACATGTATCTGATTTTCCCTGTTGTCTGCTTCCAGAGGGGTGAAGAAGGAACTCTTCTTTGCATCTTATAAATATATTGCAGAGCATACTGCAGAATGTACAGTTTATGTAATAATCTCCTCTGCTCCCTTGTACACAATTTAGGAGTTCACAAAATCCCACAGTGGTGATTAAATCCCACCACTGGGTTGTGATCAATCTTTTAAATACATATTAGTTTTACTTTCTCATGTTGTTTAACCATCCACTCACTGGCAATTTAGCTGTGCGTGACAGATAACTAAAATATTATTAGTGTGGCTTTTAAAAAGCTGTTCCAAGATTATGGTGGGGCATTGTTGTCAAAAATGAGCTCTCCCGACTTTGTGCTTCAGCTGTAAATTTCCATGACAGTTGGTTGGCATTGCGAAACTAGCTGAGTGAGCCTATTTTCTTTTCTTTCTTTCTTTTTCTTTTGCAGACTTTTGGTAATGAGACTCTTAGCCATGCTAAGTGGATCATCCCTATTGCAGTGGCGATGTCTTGTTATGGAGGATTAAACTCATCAATTATTGCAGCTTCCAGGTATGTGGAATTCAGAAACTAGCACTGTGCAGATGGAGCCAGTAGCATTCTGCCAGAAATGATTTTATTGAATAGAGTATCATACTGCTACAACTTAGCGAAGCTTCTGTCACTTTTTCTCTTATAAACTAAATTGATTGTGCTCCCGCCCCAAGAAAAATCCAGCAGTAAAACGGCTGTAAAATACAATTGAATGTCAGTTAACAGAGTCAGCTCTTGAATCTGAGATTCTGCTGTGCAGAGCTAGTCAGTTTTAGGCATTTAATAACAAGGATTAATTGGGTTTAATTCAATTGCACAATAATAAATTATAAGAGGATACATAGCAGCGTGTATTCTGTTTATCTTTTTGAATTTTCTATGTGAATTTTTTTAAAAAACTGTTCAGAACTCCAGATCCTCATTCCACTGAAAGCTGAAGAGCTTAGAATACTGTTCATTGCATTTTTTAAAAAAAAATACAAATTAATTGTAATTCTGTATACACTGGTAACTCAGCAGCATGGAAATGACATGAGACTGAAAAGGACCTCAAAAGCACACTGCCACCTGGTGGTCTACTTTAGGAATGCAGAAACCTTTTACAGTGGTACCTTGGGTTACATACACTTCAGGTTACAGACTCCGCTAACCCAGAAATAGTGCTTTAGGTTAAGAACTTTGCTTCAGGATAAGAACAGAAATCATGCTCCGGCAGTGCGGCAGCAGCGGGAGGCCCCATGAGCTAAAGTGGTGCTTCAGGTTAAGAACAGTTTCAGGTTAAGAACGGACCTCTGGAACGAATTAAGTACTTAACCCGAGGTACCACTGTATTGCCATGCCTAATTCCACTTAGGCCAAGCATACAGCACCAAGCAAATATTCTCTGATAAACCATATAAACTCTTGCCTTTTCATCACTCTCTGTGACAAATAGCTAAGGAGTTCTGCAAAGAGTTCTGCTGTGGGATGCGAGTCCCCCTTGTCACCTGGCAGCAGGTATGGAGAACCTTTGGCCCTTTGCTGAACTACAATTCCCATCATCCCTGGCCATTGACCATGCTTGCTGCAGCTCACAGGAGTTGAAGTCCAGCATCATCTGGAGGCCCAAGGGTTCCTCACAGCTGCCTTGTAATACTGATACCAGGGCTGGTGCAAGGCATTTTGCCGCCTGAGGCAAAGGAAAAGATGGCACTTCCAGTCCCACCAAGGGACTGGCAGCTGAATCTCCCTTCAACACTGTCAACAGGGCAACACCCTCTGCCACATCTGAGGGTCTGAGGGCAGCAGCTTAGCGGGGAGGCGGGGGGAGTAGGACAGGCCATGCATGGCACACACAGAACTCTTCCATCCAACACCTTGCCACCAATTCCTGCCCTCTGCATTTTCCGCCTCCTACAGTCTAACAGCAGGGCCGGCCTGGACTGAGACACATGAACATGTACCCTTATTCCTTTACCCTGCCCATGTTACACTGGTGCAATGAGATCCTACGCTGATTTTGAGGGCGCATTTAGCCATTCCTTGCAGATAGCAGTGACTATGGGCTGATTCAGAAGTTGCGAATCTGGTGAAGTTGTCATTTCCCTATGACCGAGTCCAGTAACAGGAATTACATGGAACGGATGACATGGATCTCTCACCTTAGCACAGCAATTGTGGAGTAACCACTTTCCAACAGAGGAAAATATCTGGCACCAGAGGCGGTTTTAGGGTGGCACAGCCGGTGCGGTGGCACTGGGTCCCCATGCTGCAGGGGACACCACAACAATGCTATAGACCGGAGCATGAGAGGTGGGGGGACAGATTTTAGCGTCGCATGGGGCACTGCTGAAATTTGAGGGCCCAAAGTCTGCCACTGCTTCATCACACAGCTTTTGGCAAATGCTGAAGATGCGCCTCTTTATCGAGATGTATATTTTTAGAACCCACCTCACTTCTGTATATTTTATTTTGAACTGTTCCTAATATTGTGTAATACAGTTTTTTAATATTTCTTTAGAGAGTCATGTCACGTGTCACCTTAGAATATAATAGGACTGTGCACTGATAAGACTTTTTAAAACCTTGCGGCAGGCTCTTCTACGTTGGAGCCAGAGAAGGACAACTCCCAGATAGCCTGAGCTTGATTCATATAAAATGTTTCACACCTGTTCCTGCCCTCGTTTTTAATGTAAGTGATTGCAAAGTGTAAGAAAGAAAAGCTCTAGGACTTTTAACACATTTTCATTTACAGTGGTACCTCAGTTTTCGGACATCTCCGTTGCCGAACATTTCGGTTTTTGAATGCGCCTCAAAAGTCAAATGGCTTCCGTTGTGTGTTTCTCAATTTTCTCAATGAAATTTGCAGACCGCCCTTTGCACCTCAGTTTTTGAACATTCTGGAAGTCGAATGGTCTTCTGGAGTGGATTATGTTTGAAAACCAAGGTACCACTGTATATTTGTTTTGTTCTGAAATCTACATTCAGTGCATTCTCAATCCTACCGGTACTGCATGAACTCAGCCAAGCAAACTCACTCTGTTCTTACCAGGCCAGTCCCTTGTTGTCATCCTCACAACTAAGAACACACTCATGTTAATAGCTAAGTACAGTGACTTTTGGATATTCCCATCCCTATTATACAATTCCAAAGGGGACCACATCATCAGTTGTATATGCAGATCCTGATCACTCTGCATGCAGTCTTGATTGCTGGATGCAAGGGATCTGTTTATGCAGTGATCAGATGTGCAGGAGGACTCTGATCTGCTTTCTTGTTGGATCAGGGGCACCTGTGACCATTTCCAGTGCTCGTTTTCTAAAAAAAATGTTTAGAGGTACTCTCATTTTGACTCAAGAAAATCACCATTTTATAGTTCAAATCGGGGAAAATAAATACAGTAAATGGACAAAAGTACAAAGATTCACAAATTGTTTAGTGGTATGCGTCCCCCTGCGTCCCCCCAGAAAAAAGCACTGCCCACATCACAAAATATCATGCAACCATAGAAAAAGAAAACAAACTGTCAAAGGATTAAAAAAAAATATTCAAGGACAAACCCTTGGAAGGATTTAAGAAACTGCATGTGCTTTTGCAGAAGATTCCCAAAATCTCAAAAAGGATGCAAAATGTTTTTGTCAGGCTTTAAGTAAAGAACATTGTGTGTAGTGTGCTATCAAGTCTGTGTTTAGAATGTGGTGTTTAGGAAATTATATATCTCTCTCTTTTCTTTTTGTTATCTCTTTGTAGGGTTTAATGACTTTGATTTATCTCCTTGTGGAAGATGTCTTTCTCCTGATTAATTACTATTGCTTCAGCTATTGGTTCTTTGTTGGGTTATCCATTGCAGGGTTAATATACTTAAGATATACCCAGCCAGACAGGCCAAGACCCATTAAAGTAAGTAAATAGCAGAGCAGAAGCTTCAAAATGTGCGCATAGGTGTGAGTGCGTTGCAGCTTTGCTATCAAGAATGTGTAGAGTCACATTTTCTCCTGCTTAAAACCCCTTTAAACTGTGGTGCAAACTAAATTGGTCCTTGATACCCATCTTCTCCTGATAGCATTGAGGTGAGAGAAAAATTTCCTGGTCAGACCATGATCTAGAAATATTCTGAGCATCAAGTACAGTTATTTATCTTTTGGAAGCTGCTCTGAAAATAGTGCTGCCGGCATCTCATGGAGGAAAAGGCTATTGATGGCTTCTAGGCATGATGGCTGCAATCTACTTCCACTATCAGAGGCAAAAGTGCTTCTGAATACCAGTGACTAGAAACTGTAGGAGGGGAGAATGCTCTTTCGCTCTTCTGCTTGCAGGATTCCCTCTGGCATCTGTTTGGCTATTGTGAGAACAGGATGCTGGGCAAGAAGGACCATTGGCCTGATCCAGCGGGCTCTTTTTATGTTCAGCAGTGACACAGCTGTGATCAGGCATGCTATGGAGATTCCATTTTTAGTTATCATGGCTACTCTCCTGAGTTATCCTGCCTGAGTATTCATACCCCAGGACAGCCTCCCTCAACCTGGTTCCCTATGTACTGGGGGAAGCTGATGGAAGCCATAGTCCCAAACTTCAGGTTGTGGAAGGTCACTCTAGACAGCTGTATCCTTAACTCAACAGTATTTCATGTGTATACTAGAACTTAGTGTCAGGAGTTCAGCCTACCCTCGAGTAGGACTCTGGCAGAGACACATGCATGACTGGCATGTTCCCTCCCTCCTGGTCAATCGTTCGGGAGCTTCATAAGCTTTCTTCAGCCCAAACATCACACAGCGACCGATGTCAACTGACACCAGCACACTTAGGGATCCACAGAGTTTGCGCATCATGCGTAACAGACCTCAGCAACTCAGCATTTTGGCTAATCTACTTTATTTACATATAAACACACACAGAGCACTGCAACATGGCTCCCTCTCTCTCTAGCATCAGACAGCAAAGAGAAAAAGGACAAAGGACAATAGCTCCATTTCACGGAACACAGTAACACAAACATCCTGTCTCCGTCACTTCCCACTCTGTGGAGTCAAAGCATATACTGTCATGTGAAAGACAACAATCCTATGACTGCAATCATGGAGCAGGAATTCTAACACCTAGTATATTGCAATGTTAGCAGCTATAGAAATGCTTACATAAAATGGCGGGGTTGTTGCTGGCAATCACTGGCGGAGAGAGTGCTGTTGCAGTCATCCAGCTTGCAGGATTACAGGCATCTGGTTGGCCACTGTGAGAACAGGAGGCTGAACTAGGTGATGTTATTATATGATGTGGTGTCATGCTGCAATTGCCCCACAGCCTTTCCTATAACTTGCATTCCTCTTTTTGTACCTGCAGCTCAGCCTCTTCTTCCCCATTGTGTATTGCCTGTGCACCCTTTTCCTAGTCATAGTCCCACTCTTCAGCGACACAATCAATTCCATTATTGGAATTGGTATAGCACTCTCTGGAATCCCCGCTTACTTTTTGGGAGTCTATTTACCCGTAGAAAAGAGACCTTGGTACCTGCGAAGGCTTTCAGGTAAGAAGCGTTTATTGTATTTAAAATGGTGGTTTTGTTATGTAATTTCTGTCTGGAAGTACTTCAATGCATGCTGAACTGCTATTTAGGCAGCAATACATTATGGCTTTTAGTGGATTTTAAAGTATTTATGTCAACTGTTATCTAATAGTCATATCACTCATTATCTCAGGGGTAGCAGACCTGGTTCTCTCCTGATGCATTTGGACTGCAGTTCCTATATGATCCAGCCAACATGGCCAATGGTCAAGAATGATGGGAGTTGTAGTTCAACAGTATCTGGAGTGCACTACATTGGCTATCCCTGCAATATCGCAGCCCCCTTTGCAATGGCCTAATGACGGGAAGGACTAGGTTTTTGATATTAGGCAGAAACACCCTACATCAGTGAAGTTCTTAATTTCATAATTTCATATAATTGTTTTATCTTGTAGCTACAGCCACTAAGTATGCCCAGATGCTGTTTTGTTGCTGTCTGACTGACCTGGATATTGAAACGGAGACATCGGAAACCAAAGCCAAGTAGAACAAATTGGACTGTTTTCTCCACCTGAAGACTCCGGCGTCACTGGGACATGTTCCCTTTGTCTTCCTGGGCCATGCTAAGCCATGCACAACTATATTGTGCATCATTTTGATGTTCCTTAATCTGTGCTGCACTCTTAGTCTTTCCTTTGTCTGATTACCAGTTCATGAGGATGTCTCCATGCTGATTTAATAGCTGGTAATTATACACTGTTTGAAAAATAGAAGGTACATTATATAGGAACAAACAATAAGTGCTAGGATTTCTTTAAGGAGCTCATTATAGATGTCTTCAGGTTGCCAATTGAAAGTAGAGATCTGGGAAGGAAAACGTAAAATGATGTGAAGAGGAGGAACTAAAAATAAATGCATTTCCAACCTCAACCTTTTCCCCAAAAGGGCATAGGAAAAAGCACCCATGTATTAAATTTTTAGTTCTAAGGTGCTGCAGGGCTGCAAACCTATGCCCAGGAGCCCAACTGAACTCAATGGGACTTCTGAACAAACCTGCACAGGATTTTGCTGTAAGACTTTTACACAGAGAACGTGCAAATGCATTTCATTCAGTGCTGGTTAAATCAAAGTAGTAACACTGCAGTCTGAATCTGTGGGGAACTGCATTGCAGCAATGGACTATCAAAATTGGTGGAAGGCTATCAATGATACAGCAAGGAGTTGCCCTGTGCTCTTGAACTGATCTTTGTACACCTGATCTTCAGGTTCAGCACCAGTGTAGCACCTGCCATTGGCTGTGTTGCACCCAGTACATTGCCTTACTGCAGCAGTAGCCAATGTGGTGGCCCCCATCAAGTCCCATCAGCCCCACATCCCTTATGGTCCATGGTCAGGGCTCTCGTCAGGCAACGACTGGAGGCCACCACACTGGTGACTTCTGCCTTAACCCCTTGCAGGACACCATTGTGCTACAAAGGAAGGCATGTTCAGTGACGATCCCGGCAGTGTCTTCAGCAGAATGCAAAGCATAGTTGGAGAAGCACAGGTGTTCTGTTATGGATACAATTCTGTACTCAGGATTTATAATCCTCCTTGACATTTTGTTTATTCCAAGTGTGGCTGAGCTGAGCTTGATGTGTTTATCCCACATGCCATGCTTAGGATTCTTCTTTTGCTAGATGTCTCTATACTACCACAGCTAAAGGAGCAAATTGTGCGGCCAGTGATAATTATCAGTGCCGAACAACTACCGCTTTTTCCTTCTGAATATGCAATTGACTGAATAGAATGAACACAAAGCATAAACTGATCAACTTTCCCCCCCTTCCAGCCAAAGCATTTTATATTACAAGCAACGCATGTGGTATTTGCAGCAGAGGGTGACTGCCTGTTAAATATGCTTCTGTTTTGAATAAACTTGGGTTAAAAAATGATGTGAATGTTCATCCACCAGCTTTGTCTAGAGATGTCAGAAATAGTTGTGCCAAAGCACGTGCAATCTTTGTGTTGTATCTTTTTTTCTTAAAGAATCAAAAATTGTAACTAAAAGTAATTTCTTTCCCCCATCCCACCAAAAACACAACAACCCAAACTCACTTCAAATTTATAACTATGTTGATGAATGTTCCTTGAAACAGCTGTCAACCTTCCCTTTTTGGGGGGAAATTCCCTTATTCCAGTGCTGTTTCCCGCTGCTATCCCGCTGATTGTTAGATATCCCGTAGACTGTCCCCGGGGACAGGTGAGGCTGCTGATCCCTTATTTTTGAGGCTGCCAATCCCTTGTTTTCAAATCTGAAAGTTGACAGCTATGTTCCTTGAATATCTGCATGGTCAGAGAATATTTGCTATTTGACATCAGTATGACATCCAGTCATATTTGATATGTATGTAATCCTAGCTCGTCCACTAACCCTGCTTCAGAAGGGTACTTTGGTACCTGCAGTTCATAGATCAGGTTAGATCATAGAGAATTTCAGTGCCTCGGGTTCATAATGAATGGTGCAATCCTTCCAAGCCAATTGCTTCTGTGTCTCCCAACCAGAGGCTAAAATAAATCAGTAGAGTATGGAGTCCCACAGTAACTAAACCAGTCCCAGCAGGAACCTACTTAAAACAATCACTACTAGATATAGTGTCAGTCTGGACTCTGGATTAGTCCTCATCTACTGTAATAGCATATTTGACTGACTTCTTAAGAAAGCTCACTGCTCCCCCCAACCCCCCCCCTTGAAGCTGCTTTAGCCCCCCACCCCACCCCATTATTCTTGTACTGCCTGAATGCCCTGAAGCTACTTAACTCCACTTTTTCCTCTGGCAGAGGATGAGGGAGAAACATCATTTGTTTTTTTGTCCTCAGGTTTTAAAGAACAAATAGGCCCTGCTTATGTGGCCAGGGGATATGTGAAATCTAGATAAAATTAGCACTGTTGTTCTTTACCTAGTGCCAAACATTTTACAATGGGGGAAGGTGTTAAAACAAATAACCGCTGCTGAAAAGTTTACTTTAGTTGTTCTCAGAGTAACACCAGGGTGTGGGAATAGGGAACTTTGAGTCATTCTTAGAGAAAGCGTTCTCTCAGAATGTTGGCAAGCGTGGAGAACATTTCATTTCCTTTGTAAAAGAAGTTGACTTTTGGGGAAAGATGAAAGGCAAATGTTGGCAGGGTAATAACTGACAGTGGCAGCCAAGACAGTGGCAGAATCAAATGCAGAGCGGCACAAGTTCAGATTAGTGACACTGTGGAGTAGAACTGGGAGCTCATTTTGTTGCAAAAAAGAGGGTTCAGAAATGGCTTGCATCCAATGGTGACTGACTGGTAAACAATTATATATTAGTACTTACACGAAAGATAGTTAGCATTCTAATAAATATGCATTTATTTATTTATTTATTTACTTACTTCAAATGTGCAATATGCACTTAAAAAGAGAGTCCACCACCTTCCAAGTGAATCAGTTCCACTGTCAAACAGCTCTTGCTGATGTTTAGTCGGAATCTCCTTTCTTTTCTTTTTTTTATAAGATATTTATTAAGATTTTTTATATTACAATAAAAAGAAAAAAAGAAAAAACAGAACAACAAAAATACAGAATAAAGAAACTTTTTAAGAAAAAAAACACACATAGATTTTCAGTTACTTATTTTATTTTAACTTGTTTCCCGGACCTCCTCATACCTCCCTTTTTTGTATTCCACCCCAAATTGTTAGTTCAGCAAATCCTTACCATTATATTATCACCTATTTATAATCCTTTTTTTCATATTCTCTTAAAGCATTACAGCTGGAAACCACTTAATTTCAATCCAACATCATTCTAACACTCATTAATTTTACAATATTTCTGTAGATAATCTTTAAATTTCTTCCAATCTTCTTCCACCGACTCTTCTCCCTGGTCTCGGATTCTGCCGGTCATTTCTGCCAATCCCATATAGTCCATCACCTTCATCTGCCATTCTTGGAATCTCCTTTCTTTTAACTTGAAGGAAGCCATTGGTTTGGGTCCAATCTTTTACAACAGGAGAAATCAAGCTTGCTCCATCTTCCACGTGACAGCCTTTTAGATACAGTATTTGAAGATGGCTATTCTCTTTACCAGGTTAAACAAACCCAGCTCACTCAACCATTCCTCACAGGGCTTGATTTCCAGACCCTTGATCATCTTGGTCACCCTCCTCTGCACATGTTCCAGCTTGTCAATGTCAGTATACCAGGTGTAGTCTGACCAAGGCAGAATAGACTGGTACTATTACTTCCCTTGATCAGGGCACTATACTTCTGTGGATGCAGCCTAGAATAGCATTAGCTTTTTTTGGGGGGGGGTGCTGCATCACACTATTGACTCATGGTAAGCTTATGATCTACTAAGACCCCTAGATCCTTTTCACATATACTATCAGCAAGCCAGGTGTCCCCCATCTTATATTTGTGCAGCTTGTTCTTCCTACCTAAGTGCAGAACCTGACATTTGTCCCTATTGAAATTAGTTTGGGCCCAGTTCTCCAAACTGTTAAGGTCATATTGAATCCCAATTCTGTCTTCTGCAGCATTAGCTACCCCTCCTAGTTTGCAGATTTGATGAGCATCCTCTCAATTCCTTCATCCAAGTCATTTATAAAAACCTTGAACAACAACAGGTCCAGGACAGGAGAGGTGTGAAAATGTCTTATTATCCATTACCACCCATTTCCCGCTTGTAATAAAAAGTCCATTTGCAAAAGACAGCTATCTACTATTCTAGTTGGGTAGCTGCAGACAGAAAATAGCAGTTAAAAAAACCAATCAAGGTTGAATTTCTTTTTATTGTAACCTATTAAACACCCTTTGATGCCCATAAATGTTCTTTGCTATTTTTAGGGGGCCAGATCACCAATTTGCTTCTTCTAATGGTGTTGGTGGATGAAAACCTAGCAACAGGGCATACAAGTTCAAACTGCTATTGGAATAAAACGTGCCACCACTGAAAAGAAACAACTTTCATTAGGGGGAAATGCATATTATGCTTTTATGAGCTGTCCCTTATCTCTTGCAGAAAGCTTTCATATTGCTTATAAAAAATGTGTGATGCCAGCCACCTAGCAACAAAGGAGTATTCTGAGTTTGGGGAAACCTCCTCAGCAGCAGAAGTAATTGCTAGGTGGAGAACTTCTTCTTCCTCTTCCTCTTCCTCTTCTTCTTCTTCTGGAATTTTATTAATCTAGATTTTCAAGATAGCCTGCAAAAGAGAACCATAAAACAAATATGAAACAGATCAAAAACATCAGAAACAATGGCAATTATCATAGCAACAGTAAAAATACAAAAAGCAGTAGATAGAAAATCAGTTAAAATCATGGGCATTTTTTTTTAATGTCTAAAACATGGCTCTCCGGGCAACCCAGTCACATAGCAGCTTGTAAATAATAGTAATTATTATTAAGAAAGCCTACAGAGTGGCAAGGATATATAGGGAATGACCTCTGGTGCCAGACTTAACAAACAGGTAGGTTCCTTTTTTTGTAAAAGAAAAGGGGGCACAGCTAAAATTTTCAATGAATATATCCCCTCCACAGACACCTCTGTGATGATGACGGTATTAAAATATCCTGTTGTTCTTCACTAAAAGAGAAAAGGGGAGACCAGATAGTATCAAAGCTATCTTTTTTGGAGATGCGCTTGATTAGTGACCAATGGTATGTGTGGCATTCTGATAGAGCAATACTCCAGATATTATTAACCCAAGCCTCTGTTGTTGGTATATTAGAGGTTTCCTTCCATCGTTGGGAAAAGGAAAATTGAAGGAAAGAAAGTGGCAGTGATTTATGCAAGCGTCGCTGAATCCTTGTCTGGCTTAGAGCAACGCAAACACAAAACCAACACACAATAATACTAGAAGCTGAACACACCATGTTCAGTGAAGCTTACTCCCTAAGTAAATGTGTTTGGGACTGCAGGCTTAGCTGCATAGGTTTTCGCTCATGGTGGTTTTCGATGAACAGACCTTTGATCCTTAGGAAGATGCAATTATTCAGCCATTTATATTGTGTTAATCAATTTAATAGAAAGTGATCCTTTAGGGAAAAAATCAAAAGTGCTTACCAATTAAAAATAGTGTCTATGGAAAGAAAGCAATGGTTTTGACCTTTCTACTGTTATTGAATGGTAAATAAAGGCATCTATTGTTGGAGCTAGAAAAATGTCTCGTCTGTAGTGGAAGGGATTTGTTTATGGAATGACAGACAGTGTTCATTTCTATTTTTAACCAGGCTGCTTGTTTTTATGTAACTAAAGGGCCAATTCCTGCAATTGCTTTGGGGGTTATTTATTAATTTATTTTTAATTAAACATGAATCCTTGCCACACAACCATATTATTTACACAACAAATCTGCTTTGTTAGTGCAAGATACAAGTATTAGCACCTTTCCTTAGCAGCGCATCTACAATACTATGTTATTGTGCAATCTCTACTCAACAAACCAATCTATTGCAGAAGAGCCTGGACTACTTAATTTACTTTTCACATTGTTATCAGTCACCTTTTACATTATTTAATGTAATACAACCTCTGCATCACTTCTGGCTTCCCACTTGGGAGGAGGGAGCCTTGAAGCCAAGTTATTTAAACATCAGCCTGATCCAAAAGTCCAGTGCAAAGAGCCAGTCCTGACGCTGACAAGTCCTCTATGCTGGCTATCAAATGTATTCTCCCAGAGCCAAAACATTGGTAGCCAAAACAGAATGTTGGCTCACTATTGGAGAGAAGGAAGAGGCCGGGAAATAGGGGATAGAATAGAATGCCCTGGAAAATGGCATGGCTTGAACACAGACGCACTCCACTGTGTCAACATTTTATTACAGGTCCAACTTGTTGAACCCTATTTGCCAATCTAAAATATATGTGAAGATGACCCTATTAACCCTTAGATTTGAACAGGAAGCTGTAAGAGCAAACTAGTAAGTCCTTATTTTTCATAAATTGCTCAATTAAGATTCCATTAGGATTCATTCAATCCAAATTATTATCTTGAAACAAAACTTACACAAGAAAATGTGTTAAAGGTTCTGTTTTTTTAGGACTGTGCTAGCATTTGTGTTTAAAGAGTAGGCTACAAATTTTACTGAAAAACAGTAATGGATAACGTTCATAGCCCTTTAAGGGTTTTTTTTAATGCCCTAATCTTAATACTTTTAAGTCCCATCGCTTTGTCGCTTATATTCCGTGTGATATAAAGATGAACAAATGCAGAGGAATTCACTGAACACAGCATATCCCTCAGGAACTTGCATGGCAGACTAAAACACTGCTGTTCTGTTTACAGCATTGGGAAAGGAACAATTAGACATTGAATCTAATAATCCCCCAGTACATGTGCCAGGAAATCAAATACACAGAGAATTTTAGAAAAAAGGATAAACTGTACTACAAGGGATAGTAGAATAATGGAATTATTCTTCACCAGGGAAGCATTTATATTCCCATGACTTATTTGCATTTAATCTTCCTGAATATAGGTTTGTAAAAACTCTTTTAATTCCATCAATATTTATTTTTTTAAATAAAACAGGTTATGACCATTTCCACTGTGTAGCTGTGGTTCAGTCAGCTACCCTCCTATGCTGGTCACTAAAACATACACATTTTGGTTACCTTGGCCTCCTTGCCCTGCTGCCAAAATCACACAACTACCTAACTTGCTTTTTACCTTATTTGCCACTTCAACTGATGTCAGGAGTGAGCCAGCAGTAATCAGAATAAGTGAAGCCAGCTCTTTATGAGAGAAAAAAACCAGGATCTTCACAGGGGTGCCAGGCCTAATGAGCACAGCAACTCTGCCTAAGTCTCCTCCTCTCCAGGGTTTCCCCCAAGCAATCTGAGACTGCGCCTGTGTGCCTTTGCTCCTTTCACTTCATGCCTCTCTTGGTCCTGGGAGACTGGGGGAGGAGGGGAGCTTGTTACAGGAGGGGGAGACATGTGTGCTTCTACTTATCTCTGCCTCTTGGCCTCCCTCCTCCCCTGCTTCTTCTGGACTTCTGACACAAGACTTTCCCAGTTCAGTTACCTCTTCAGCTTCCGACACCTTCTCCCTGCAGTCTTCTCCCTCTGACCACTCATTGCCATCCCACCACCACTCCCTAGGCTTTGAGCCTTCTTCCCTTTAAGGTTCCTCAGCTGGTTCCTCCCACCATTCCTCTGCATCCAACCAGTCCATGACATCTGAGATGCTTTGTCAGACAGGGTTACCCTCTTGCTTGTAAAATGCTAGTATAATTGGTTCGTTATTTTGTCACTGATATCCAGATGATCCAGGTAAGATGCAAATGTGATATTCTTTGGTGGTGCTAATAGTTTTGGTCAAGAACTGGTGCTGGTTCCTAAATAATTGTGCACCTAACAGACTTCTTCCCACTAGGTTACAATTTATTTAAAAAGCTCACGATCAATGCTAAATTTTACACAACAACCCTGTGATTGGGTGATTGCATTGCTCTGAGAAGGAAAAAGTTAGGGAGATCAGGATTAAAATGGGGGGGGGGGGAGGGAGCCATTACCAGCAGTGGGATGTTCTAGAAGTTCTCTGATCATTGGTTTGGCACTTGGCAGAAGCTTCTGTAATGGGTATACTTCTGTGATTATCTCTGCACTAATACGTGCAAGACAGCTGAGGAACTCGCAGCAGCCCAGTGTCTTTGACCCACACATCCTGCAGGAAGTGGTGGAGTCAGAAATGGTGAGAGTTGGTGGGGAACGCAACCTTCACCTTAAATGCTGTTTCCTCTCTCAAAGGTTCCACTAAGTATCATGTGACCATGTGGGACGAAGCCCCACTGAAAACCCAAATTACTTAGTGGAAAAGCACTGTTATCTGTTAATGATACTTCAGCTGATGTCCACCCCCCCCACCCCAGCACTTAATAGCTGGGAATGAGGCACAAGATGTCAGGCAGGGGACATTCAGGACCCAGAAGCCCAGGTGCTCTCTCATGGAGGCATCCACCTGCCCAGGAGGAAAATGGGTAAGAGAGAAAGGTGCTTAAAAAGATCCTTTTGGGAATTACAGTATAGGGACAGCACTACTCAAACGGTATATAAATTTATTCATGTATGTGACTACAGCAGCAAGAATTTTACTTGCCCCAAAATGGAAAGAAGTCCCAGTGAAAGAAGAATGGATACAAAAAGCTTATGGAATATGCAGAAATGACGAAACTTACCGGAAAAATAAGAAATCAAGATAACAAACTTTTTATAGAAGAATGGAAATGGTTTATTGAATGTTTACAAATAAATTGTAAACAGAAAAGAACACTGGCAGGATTACTGCAATAACCTGCAGTTTTTATAAGAGTATACATTTAAAGCAAATGGATAAATGAGGAAATGTTAATTTGGAATATGCGGGGGGGGGATTAAGAAACCGCAGAAAGAGGGGAAAGGAAGTCGAGTTTTGAAATGTCAAAATGACTGTAAAATTATTGACATGTATAAAACTGAAAATCATAATGACCACCATTTCAGCTGTAAAACTATAGCAGCAGCAGTATTTGCACCGGCTCCCTCAGGCTCCGCGTGGCTACACGTGAGAATGTTGTTCGGAAATGGGGAAGAGGATGTTGAAAAGAAGAAGCGTGTAGAGAGACGGTGACATCCGGTCGAGTTTATTTTGGGAGGGACAGAAGCTAAGGAAACGGTGCCACTTATGGCAACCAACGAGGCGTCGATAAACCCCGATGCATTTCGCCCCCCCCCCCGTCCAACTTTCGACTCCCTCGCGACCTCGTTATGTGCGCGGCCCCCCTCATTTCCCGCTCGCAGCCGACTTTCATCTCTTATCACATGGTGTCGCCGTCAAGCAGCAGCAGCAGCGGCCGTTGTTGGGGAGAGCGGTGCTCCTTTCCCCGCCCGCCTCGGAGTAGCGGCTCCTCCGCCGAGGACCGCGAGGAAGGCGTTGGCGGGGGGCTGAGGCGCCTCCCTCCCCTTCCTCCGCCGCTGCTGCCGCCGGTGCCAGGCGGAGGCTCCTCCCTCACTCCCGTGTGACTGGCCTAGTGCCGCATGTGAGGCAAGAAGGCGGGCGGGAGGAGGAGGAGGAGGAGAGGCGCCCGGCCGACAGCGGCCCCCAGTGCGGCGGCGGCGGCGGCGGGAGGTAGAACAAGAGGCGGCGGAGGAAGAGCAGCAGCAACGGCCACATCCCCCATCTGCCGCCTCGACGCTTCTTCTCTTCCCCCTCCCCCTCCCCACCCCCGTTAATCCCTCATGACGGTTTGGTGCTGCCGGTGTTCCCTGGCCGGTCACTTCAGGTAACGCTTATTCGCCAGGCCGGCCGAGGGAAATAGGTTTGTGGGTCAGGGGGGGGGGACGAGAACGGCGGGTGGGGGGGGGAGAGAGAGAGAGAGAAAAGGCTCCTTCCATCCTCCCCTTTCTCTTCCGGCTCCTCCCTCTCCTCTCAGAGCCGGCGGTTGACGCGATGTGGGAGTCCGCGCGGGATGCCTTCCTGCCCGCTGCTGCTGCTCCTCCTCAGCCGGCCGGCCGGCTGGCCTGCACTTTACTGAGGAGGAGATGGAGGAGCGAAGGAGGAAGGTCACGGGGTCGGCCGGGGGCGCGCGCGCGCGCACTCTGTAAGCGGAGGAAGGGAGAAGGTGAGGTGCTTTGAAGAGCATCCTGGAGGCGCGACTTGGGTGGTGGTGCTGAGGAGGGAGTTAGAAGGGAAGGTGCATGGTAAGGTGTGTTGCTGGCTGATGCTCCTAAGGACAGAGGGAAGGGAGGAAGCAAAGCAAAGGCCCACCCAGACGAGCCACACAAAAAGGAACATCGCCTTTCCGTAGATGATGATGGCGGCCGCGGCAGATTTCTGAATGGCCAAGATGGGTCGTGATTTGAAATGTTGTTGCGTGACAAGCAGGTAGGCTTGGAAATCGCCTCTCTGCAGCACACATGACATTTATGTGCACACGTGGTTTTGTTTGTGTGTGTGTACACATAGGGGGATGTGGGTGGCACTGTGGTCTAAACCACTGAGCCTCTTGGGCTTGCCATTCGGAAGGCCGGTGGTTCGAATCCACACAATGGGGCGAGCTCCTGTTGCTCTGTCCCAGCTCCTGCCAAACTAGCAGTTCAAAAGCACACCATTTCAAGTAGATAAATAAGTAGCGCAGCGGTGGGAAGGTAAACGGTGTTTTCGTGCGCTCTGGCACTCGTCATGGTGTCCCGTTGCGCTAGAAGCGGTTTAGTCATGCTGGCCACATGACCCACAAAGCTGTCTGTGGGCAAACACTGGCTCCCTCGGCCTGAAAGCAAGATGAGCGCCGCAACCCCATAGTCGCCTTTGACTGGACTTAACCGTCCAGGGGTCCTTTATATAAACACTCACATGCCACCTCACTTGTTTGTGTATACAGTATATTTGTATTCTATCTTTCTTCCATGAATAAAACAGCAAAAGAGGCTTTGGGCACTTTAAAAGACTTAACACGTTCAGTATGGTGTAAGCTTTTAGAGACGAAGGTACGCTTCACTTCTGGAGATTCTTCCATGATGAAACTAGTTGTAGGTAAGATTCTTTGCAGGTCTACCATTGTTTAGGCACTGATCATCCCCATTGCTGCTTCACTTTAGTCTTTTAGTTCTTGAGACCATTCCATGAAACAGTATATGGACTGGGAATTTCTGTAGGCATGTCTTTAATGTTGGGTGGAAGAGAAGAGAAAAATTCCTTTCTGTTCTTGGATTTTAATTAAATATTACAGTTGCAGGCTAAATTTATGGATATATAATGGAGCAAAATGATACTTTCTGGTAGTCAACTGGTAAAAGAATGTCTTCAGAAAGTTAGGCTATCCTAGACTTCAAGTCCCAGACTATCGTAGAGCCATAAATAATTTTACCCAATGCCCATAACTCATAGCCTGTATCTCTGGAAATTTAAATTGATGGGTAAATAGTAGGTCAACTGTGAAAGGGTGTTGAATACCTCATCATGGTTTTCTGATTTTTGACAAATTTCATAGGGATCTTTCAGATGTTACTTATAGTAGCTGACACCACCCAAAAAGGGTATGCAGTCATTTGTTTTGTAGGTTACAGTGCAGCCTTTGCATTTTAGTTTCTGCTGTAATTTCTGGCAGTGTTTGGTGTAAGGTGGCTGGCTGGAATATTTGCTAGTGCTATCGTTCTAATTGTCTTGGCATAAGCAAGCATAACTTAACTGCCATATATTTAACAAACTCTTTTAAACAGATGTTGTGTTATGTCATGTCCTGTATTTTAAATATCTGAAGATATTTCCTGTGAAGATGAATGTGTAACTGTAATAGAATGGTATAGTGTAGAAAAGGTGTTATTGATGCTGGTTTTTACTGGTGTAAGAACAGAATGAGAGTCCTTCTGGAGCAGACCTGGGGCCTATCTAGTTGTGCATCCTTTTGTCCACAGATGCCTGTAAAAAGCCCATAAATACTTTTTTCCTTTAGCCTTTAATGTAAAACTCCATAGATTACAAGGGAGGACAGCAGAAAAAGGTACACTTGTCAGCGTGCAGACATTGTGGTTTTGCAAAACAACATAACTTCCTTTAGTTTGTAGCCACAACAGAGATGTGGGGAACCTATTAAGCTTTATTGAGATATATTCTGCAGTAGAATACCGTAGGTGCCTATATTTAAGCCATTTAAATGACCTGATGGTTGACAGCAAGCATAGAATTGGTTCCAATTATCCATGGTTTCTATTATTTTAACCATGAATTTGCCACATGTATGGCACAGCAGGGTTTGTCCTAAGCTTAATCTGTATCTTTAGCTGCATATAAGTATGTTTGCATGCATGAATGTTCTGTGTGATTTTTGGTTGCAGGGAGGTAGACAACTGTATTCTGGATGAGGTTACATGAGCTCCAAGGAGAGGAAAATGCTTGAGGCTCACATGTACCGACTGTAGGACTGTGCAAAAGCAGCCCTAGAGCCAGCAGTGCCTACTTAAATATTAGCTTAGAGGTGGATTTGATGGGAAATACAATTAGAGTTGGCAGATTCCTGGATTGTAGGAGGAGGGAGGGAACCAACTGCAGAACTCTACATTTCCATTCAAATTCTTGAGGAAGCGCTTGCATTGCACTTAGATTATGCAATGACTTATTCTTAGAAGCTATTTTGGAACCAATTCATACATTCTTCTTAATAAATATTTTGGTTTTGATCCAAAGATCCTTTGAGTGGCACTCAGTTCATGGGATACTCTCTCTGGTGGAAGGGAGAAGGCAATTTTTTGCTGATTCCCCTTGCAGGTGCCCCACCAAAATGTGCCCTGGAGGATTCAGGAACCATCTGGAAGGGGGGGGAGGGGGTCAACAAAAAACACCTCCTCCCTTCTACCAGTGGGTGTGTCCTCTGGGTTCAAAACACAAATAGAAGGAGCCTTCTGTAGAAGAGAAAGTAAGGATCCAAGTCACAAACATTAGTTAATATATCAAAAAATTAATATAGCTTCGTATGACCAGTTACCTCTGATTATTAGTTATAGAAATTGTATCAGACAATTTATTGTAAAAGAAATCTGTGTCACTCAACATGCACACTCGTCTGTCCTTTTGTAAACATATATGGGTAAAACCCCCTACTTTTTCCCTGTAGGATTCCAAAATAGCAGTATCAGTTTAGGAAAAGGCAAAGTGGATTTGCAACTCTGAAATTTTCCTAAATGCTGACAGACTTTCTTTTGCTTATATATCATCAGGCCAATGACTTTATATTAACTTAAGTTTATTTTATTAAGAATGTGTTGTAGTAATTAACTGATTTATTTCCTTTTAAATAGAAACTACTGTAGCCCTGAAACTGAAGGACACTTTTTGAATTCCTTAGTGCAGTATTTTGGTGACAGCTTTGGGACAAATGTTAAAACAATGCCCTTAATAGAAGAAGCTACTCTACCTGTGGACCCACCACTGAGTTTGCCAGTGGTAGTAATAGGTGAGTTATTCTCAGAATTTCAGTATATGAATAAGAATCTAAAAAATTGAATGTGTTTGAAATTTATTAATTATAACTTAACAACCTTGCCTTATCACGGACTGCTTATTAAGTTGTGATATAATTGAGAGTTCTAGTTATCCTATTATACAGGTATATTGTGATTTGATGCTGTTGGAAAAATATTTGAGCTATAATGGTTTCCTCCATAACTGGGAAAAAGATAATGTTGTATAGGAGAATAGGAATTGCCAAAGTGTACCTCCTTGTCACTGAATCTAGCCCTTTGGGGCCCTATATACCCGTTACATGCAACCTGGTCATGTCTGTGAAGGAGCAGCTGCTCTAATGCTCGTTTTCCCCTCCCCATTTCTTTTTCCTTTTGCATCATGTCTATTTGATTATGAGTCTAGCAGTTCTAATGCATGCCAGTGCAAGTAGATAAATAGGTACTCCTGTGGCAGGAAGATAAACGGTGTTTCCGTGTGCTCTGGTTTCTGTCACGGTGTTCCGTTGTGCCAGAAGTGGTTTAGTCATGCTGGCCACATGATCCGGAAAGCTGTCTGCGGACAAATGCCAGCTCCCCTGGCCTCAAAGCGAGATGAGCACCACAACTTCATAGTCGCCTTTGACTGGACTTAACTGTCCAGGGGTCCTTTACCTTTACCTGTGCTTTATCTTTTTGTATCTGAACAGCACTTCAACAAAAATTAAGCACTTTTTTAAAAGTATCTAACAACAAGAACATAGAAACTCATGTAATCAAAATGAGAGGACTCAAGCACCTCTACTTTTTAGGGAGAGTAGAGTGTTTCATCCTTAGCTGTTTTGCTGTTTCCAGTTGGCCGCCCCTCCTACTTCGGGTCGGGGAGGAAACAATTTGGGAGGCCAGTTTTTGAATGGCAAAATAGCTTTGTCTCCATATTTGGTGACTGGGAGAATATCTGTAATTGGGACTTATTAAAATCATGAAACAATGAAACAAATTTTTTGTTATACAGTAATTGGAATAAAATATGTAGCCTGCAAAGATGTTGGATGTTTTATATTAGATGTTAACCTAGAAGTGAAAGTGGTTTGGATTATACTGTTGAAGGAGGAAGTACTATTATTTTACGATATCTGAGGCTCTATGCTGCCCTAGGATCAGTTTCAGTGACATGATGCTATGCAAATATTGTTCCAAAGTGCTGCAGATGGTTTTTCTGCCTTTTCACAACACAAGGTATCTCGTTGCTAGGAAAAGAGTCTTCCCTACCCACACATAACACTCCTTCAATTTACAATAGCAACAAACTTGTTTTGTAAAAAGTAACAAAATAAATAGTAACACAGATTTGTAATCAAATACAGGTTCAAAGCAATTACATTATCAACAACTAATTACCTATAAACTAATTAAAACTATATTATATTGTGAAATAAATTTGTATATCAGCCCAAAAAGCTGTCAAAAAGCCAAGAAACTTCACATTAAATGAAAAAGTAATCTGGCTCCACTTTAACAGTAAAAGTAAAATTTTATTTTACATGTCTGATTATCTAGCTAAATATGTGTGGACACAAGGGACTTTTAGCTCTTCTGCCACTATTCAGAAAGTTAGCAACCAATAAGCAGATCAGTGTTGGTAGAGTCAGAAATTCATTGATCAGAATTGAGGTAATAAACTTGGCAAATAATATTCTAGACTATATCTGCAAAAATACTAGGCATCCTATAGCAAAAGCTGAGCTCTTTTAAATTCCTTGATTGCAATGAGGGGGAGATAAGGATGTCTTTGACTTTCATGCCTTAAAGTCTTTATCTTGGTCATTATCTTGGTCCAGATTACAAGATAAAGTTTTAAACCTTTGTAAATCTTATATCATTTTTAAAATACCATTAGGTAATGGACCATCGGGAATTTGCCTCTCATACATGCTGTCTGGATACAGGCCATATTTGTCTCCTGCAACAGAACATCCAAATCCTATTTTGCATAATAAATTAAAAGAATCTAGTCATCTTTCTATTGTTGATCAGGTAAGCTACCAATTATGAAATTACACATTTAATTGCATATCAGGACTGGAAGAAAAGTGCATTACATATATAATATACAACTACATACTCTTGGCTTAGAAAAATTAGTTCATATTTCTGTTGTGCATCGTGGTAGAAGCAAAGTATTCTGCTTTTCTCAGGTTTTTCAGTGTCAAATAGGACTTGGGGATCCAAAATGCCAATTATTTTTTATGACAATCCTGTGTATTTAAAATATAAGAGCTGCCTCCAAAATATATCTTGTTTGGCACTCTGACATCTTTCCGCAGGGCCTGCAAGACAGAACTGTTCCACCAGGCCTTTGGCCAGGGCACAGCCTGACTCCCTCCCTCGGCAATCTTCGCGGAGCTCTGGCCCAATGGTTGCCAGTGGCTTGATTTGAATTAATTTTATAATGAATGATTTTAGAGTGTTGTGTTGTGTTGTACTGTTGTACTGTTTTATTGTTGTTAGCCGCCCTGAGCCTGGCTTCGGCTGGGGAGGGCGGGATATAAATAAATTATTATTATTATTAATAATATACCTGTGTTCCATGAACAACAGACTTTTATCACCTTAAAGACTAACAGGTTTATTTTTGCAGGGGCCCAGAAAAGGGAGATCTGTGACCCTCCAGGTGTTGCTGGACTACAACTCCCATCATCCCTGACAACTGGCCATGCCAATTGAACTCTGACAAGAGTCCAATAACACCTGCAAGGCCACAGGTTGTGAACTTAGCTGATGGGGTTCAGTATACATCACTCTAATGAGTGATATGACAGAGATGAGCTATTGCTGAAAATGGTTTTAGGCATCATGAAACCCACTTGGACTTCCCCAAATGATTAGTCTCTTTTCATCAGCTAAAAAGAGACTAATCATATGACATACAGAAAACATTCTATCAGTTCCTTGTATCAATTACAGCTCAAACTTGATTCCATTAAAATCATTCCCAAGGGTTTAAGTGTGTAATCCATGGGGAGAAGCCAGATGACATAATGAAGCTTGTTTGCACTCATTGTGATCAGGAAACCAAGGGATAAAAGCAAACAACTAGTACAAGTTTGGTAGATCTGATATCTATATTTAGCCAGGCCTGAGAAACATGGTGTAGAGAGTTAAAGCTCTTTTACTGCCCATTATTTTATATTATAAGGGAAAGTTACATTGCCATTTAAAACTGTCTTCTCACATTAGGAGTTGGAGTACTTGGCGGAAGGTCTAGAAGGACGCTCTTCGAATCCTGTTGCAGTTCTCTTTGACACACTGCTTCATCCTGATGCTGACTTTGGATTTAACTATCCACCTGTTCTTGACTGGAAACTGGAACCAGAGCACTATATCCCTCATATGGTGCTTGGCAAAGGACCACCTGGTGGTGCTTGGCATGTGAGAACTTTTTCCATTTTGCTGTTGGAACCACACTTGATCAGAGAACTTCAGTTTACATGTTGGCTATGGGAACAATGGGTACCTACCACACATTGTTCCTGATTGGTTGTAAGTCCTGTGGCATGTACCCATTTCAAGAGGTTCATGTTTCGGCGCTGCATCATGGGGAGTGTCTTAATATTTTAAATGAATAAACCAATGTGTAAAGAATTCCCAAAAGCTTCACATACTACATACCTATTTTGTAAATGATCTTTGTTCTCACTTCCAAAGGCTTACATTTTTTTGCTTGCCTTTTGTAGAAAACTAGGTATGCGTTACACTCCTTGTATTAGATTTTATGGAGGTATATATGTTTCTGAAAGGATCAACACTTAGTTACACCCGAAGAGTGAAGTTACATCACTTGATTATTTGGGCCAATACAATGATAATATAGCACAGACCATTTATCACCTTCCCACCCCCCAAGAACTATCCTGCACAATTAACTGAGGACATTTTTAGTACCGTATTTTTCGCCCTATAGGACACACTTTTTCCCCTCCAAAAAGGAAGGGGAAATGTGTGTGCGTCCTATGGGGCGAATGCAGGCTTTTGCAGGCAGGCAGCTCTCCGCTAGCCGTGGAAAGTTGCGCAGCTCTCCCATGGCTTGCGGATAGCAGCCTGTTCTGGGGGCTGGGGTCGGGGGAAGCTCGGGCTTCTCCCACCCCAGCACCGCACCTGGGGGGGAAATAATTTTTTTTTCTTTATTTCCCCCCCAAAAAAACCTAGGTGCGTCCTATGGGGCGAAAAATGCGGTAATTTTTTTTGCGAATATTGTGGGGCTGCATAGATGGCAAAATAGATTATGGAAGGCTAGAAATGAGGCCAAAGGCTGTAGGCTACCTGCTATAGGAGATTTCCTCCTGACTTTATTTCCTTAGCTGTAATGTCTAGTGTAATTTGCTGTTGGGATCCTCTGGATCACTCAGGGAGTTCTCATACCAGCCACAGATGTTGGGAGTTGAAACACCATTCTGTCCTGAAGATGTGCATGGCAAGCTGTCCCAAACATTACAACTGGAATAAGAAGAGTTGCCAAGTTGAAGCTTTCTGCAAAGCAGATAATATAGCACATAGGCTGGTCCTTTAGAACATGATTCATGGGATCTTTTTTTCTGATTGTTATGAAATGAAGGTGGAATGAGATGACCTTAAGCAATATTTTAAATATTTTTGTCCTGGTATTGTTTTCTTTTCCATAGAATATGGAAGGTTCCATGCTGACTATCAGTTTTGGAGATTGGATGGAATTACCTGGATACACATTTAAAGACTGGACTGCTACCAAGCGAAGGTGAGAACTGTAACATTCTTGTAATGACTGATGGAGGGGAAATTGCTTCTGTCAGTGGATGGAGAATCGAAAGTTTCAATGTTTCTGTGATCTATTTTTCAAAAGTACAAGAAGCTCTTGTACATGTAATTTAATAATGCTAACAGCTTGTAAACAATGGGCTACCATTCTGACACTTGAGCTTAAGACATTTAATTTAATTCATAGATTAGATAACCAGGGCTGCTGGATGAGATGGGACACAGAAGAACCGACTGCCAAATTTTCTACCTCCCCTATTTTTTAAAAGCTCACATAGTCTCGTCATTGACCTCTGTGTTTTTGAGAATTCAGTGATCAACTTAGCCTAGCATGTTTTGGCTCAGTTTAAGTACTTCTCACAATTGTGAGCAAAGGAGTGCCAGTGGGTAAACCGCTGAATGTGGTAAAAATCCATGATTTCAGAATTTAAAGTTGAACTTAGCTGCTCATGATTTAAAAATTTCCTCTTGGGCAGTAAATTTAGGATTCCCCCCCCTCCTTGTTGTACATTCTATAGACTTTCATTTGTTGTTTTTTCTGGTATATCATATTTTCCCTGAGACCAAATCTTCTGTTACTACATAATTCTTTAAATATGTTTCATGCTTGCATACATAGCTAGATTGATTGTACTGAAAGTGGTTTTCAGACTTGTATGTTTAAAGAGCTAAGTAAAAATAATAAACTAGCTTTTTGGGGTTCCTGGGGTAGGACCCCAGGTATATGGCCTCACATTGTTATATATATTCCATATGATCTACAGCCCTTCCATTCAATACAGGGGCTGGAAAGGTAAATACTATTTTATTTAATTGCAATATGGGGTTGATTGACAGGTGCATATGCAAAAATCAGAAAAGAGTTTGAACCATCACTCACAAATGTCTGTGCCTTGCTTGGAATGTCATGCTTTGAGAGCCACTGTCTGCATCTGCGCATAACAGAAAGCCAAGAGTCTTTGCTTAACAACCCATACTATACTGAACTGAACACGAATGCAGGACCACCATTTCTCCTGCTTCACTCCTCCCCTGTGTGAGCAGGGAAACAAACCAGGAAGATTATAGCTTAGCATTATGTCCAAACTCATGTTCATAGGTTTATTTTGCCCTAAAAAGCCAGGATTCATATCTCAACAACAAAGCATACATTAATGCTGGTTAACCATCCTGGCTTGTTGGGGCAAAACAAATCCAGTATAAGCAGTGAAAACATTTCAAAAAATAAATCATGCCAAAAAGAAAGAACAAATGTACTGATCTAATACAAAAGCTGAAAATTCTTTCTGTAGCAATGTGACCTGAATATGGCTGTACAGTCACATTACAAGTTTAAGGAGGTGTCCCTGTGGTGAATATGAACAGTAAACTAAATGTGAATAATCAGATTTGATCTTTATCTTTTTCAGAAATATAAAGTGTGACAGAGTTCTGCCAGAGCAAATTGCTAGCTATTACAAGCACTATGTTAAAGTCATGGGCCTTCAAAAAAACTTCAGGGAAAACACGTACATAACGTCTGTCTCAAGGCTTTACCGAGAACAGGACCACGAAGATGAAAGTGAAGTGAGTGAAGATGTTTTACCACAACATTTGCAACTGGAAGAGCAAGGTGGACAGACTATACTGATCAAGAAAAACTGGGAAATCAGAGGTTATCAGAGAGCAGCGGATGGCTCTCATGTGCCATTCTGTTTGTTTGCTGAGAATGTTGTTCTTGCCACTGGAACTTTTGATTCTCCTGGCAGACTCCAAGTAGAAGGTGAAGACTTTCCTTTCGTTCTGCATTCCATATCTGAGTTTGGTGCTGCTGTCGACAAAGGAATATTATGTGGGAAAGCAGATCCAGTCTTGATCATAGGTGGTGGACTTACAGCGGCTGATGCAGTTCTGTGTGCTTATAACAACAACATCCCTGTAATTCATGCATTCCGTAGGAGGGTTACTGATCCAGGTTTGATTTTCAAACAGTTGCCTAAAAAGCTTTACCCCGAATACCATAAGGTCTACCATATGATGTGCACTCAGTCAGTCACTACAGACTATAATTTGCACCATGCTTATACCAGTTTTCCAGAACATCGGGTCCTTTCATTTCAGCCAGATATGAAATGTGTCCTGCAGAGTGCCTCTGGATTGAAGAAGATCTTAAAGTTCTCTGTAGCCTTAGTGTTAATAGGTTCTCATCCTAACCTATGCTTCCTGAAGGGCCAAGGCCAGGGTATAGGCCATAACCCAAATGAACCAATTACGTGCAAGGGTAACCCTATTGAAATTGATCCATATACATATGAGTGCACAAAGGAACCCAATCTTTTTGCAGTAGGTCCACTGATTGGAGACAATTTTGTACGTTTTTTAAAAGGGGGGGCACTGGGCATTACACGGCATTTGGTCACGAAGCAGAAGCATGAACTCATAGCTGAAAGAGAAGGAGATGGAGTTCCCTAAACCAAACAGCCATAGACATCATCTAAGGAACTACAGGCTAATAACTGACCCATAACATCTAGTCATTGGCAGCCTTGTTTTTGTAATCCATAAGTGTTCTTCATACTTCCATTGCCTTGTAGAGAATGAGACTACAGTATTCCAGCCTGTACAAAAATTGTTTTTCCTGGAATTGCTTCCAGTTAAAAGAAACAGTAAATGATTATAAGTCGTGCAGATTTTATTTGGTTTTGTACGCTGATGAGAAAATATTTACCACTCTAGAGAAAAATGGTTTCTACTCATGAACTAATAGTTTTGCTATATAAAACTAGACCATGGTTGAAATATAGAAGCTTTTCTTTAAGACAAAGTAAAAAAAATATTCAGCAGTTGATTTGCAGCAAGTACTTTATTTTACCCTTGGTTGTTGTGGGAAGTATTTATAACTTATAAAATGGCCTGTAAAATAAAGATAGTTGCGAATGGAAACAGTTAAATGATACTCCAGATTGATATTCCAGCATAGTTGGTAGTTGGAAGCAGTTGTCATAAGTATGCAGGCATGCCATATGAAATGTAGCACACTAGCCTCTTCTACAGTGGTGTAAAATGAAGTACTGCTTATGTAACATCGTTATGAGGGATCACGTAATGGATTTACTGCTGTAGTAAAAACATTAATGCCTTGGAAACAAAGTGTTTTATATGAATAACCTGCTCTGTCAAAGGAATTTTATTTGTAAAAGGTATTTTCAGAACAGGTCAGCATGGAAGTCTTGTTCAGTTTGAGCATCACAGGATTCTCAACATTCAAGATGTGCCTGATCTCTCTGGTCTCAAACAGAACTGGTGTTGATTGGACACACAGCCCAGTCCAGAGATGACTAAACTCGTCTTTAGGTCCCTTTGAAATTGCTTTTTACCATGCACATCATGTTCCAATGTCGTATGTAAAGACAGGGAAACACCTGTAGTTTTCATTACTGCAGATCAACAATGATGAAATAAAAGTAGCTTGATTAAAAGAATTGCAGCAATAAAAACCACAAGAAAAAGGATGTGGTTCCTTACACACTACTAAATGATGTGAATTATGAATACCTTAAGTTCTAAAACTTTGATTTCAAAGGGTATTAAGCATACTTTCTTTGGATTTGCCTGTTAGCTGCATTCCCTGTGTATATGTGTCAGTTCTGCATGTAAGCAGTTTTCCCTCACCTTCAACACACAAATCACACCTGCCTGCCTTCAGTAGTTTCCTTAGTCAGCTTCCCCATGCATACTGTTTAACTGTTGGGGTTTGATTCATTAAAGAGAACTTTTAAACCTATGTTTGCTCACAGTGGAAGAAACATGAAAAAATGTGATCAAAATATAATTTAACAGTAATGTGTTTAATTTTGGGGACTAGGATTGCTCTACCACTATGAAGGTTATCAATCACTCCTAGCAAGGGAAAATATTTGCAGTAATTCAGATTATTCTCTTATGTGCTCTGCAGTATACGATAGCATTTCTGGGTTCATGTTGCACGAGGAGCCTAAACGGTTGTACAAAATTAAGTTCAAATTTCCTTTTCTTTTTTTGCAAATCTGCCAGTTTACCATTTTGGGAGTTGAACAGTAAACTAAAATCCAAATGCATATGGAGAACTTCAGGGTTTTTGTTTTAAAACTAAGCTGCCTTTTCTCTCTTACACACGCAAAGCCTACTAGCACTTGGACTTGGAACCCAGGTTTTGAGGCCTCAGAGGCACATACAAGTTAAGTTATTGTAAGCCAAAGAGGCAACACACACTGTTCTTGATAGAGCTTGTGATTATACTGGGATAAATTGGGGGCATTTTGTTTTCTGTAGAGATCCCTTTCTGAACAGCAAATCACTTTTTAAGCCTGGGCAGTTTAAAAAGCAGATTGGAGATTTGGTAGTTTTTTGTCTTACGTTCAAGGAAAAATGGGCCAATAAGCCCAAATGCATTTATGCATCTGAATGATAGCTGCTGTGTATTTTGTTACAAACTACCTTTGAAAAGAATTGTGAAATAATTCAATAAATGCAAAAGAATAAGGACGACCCAAAGCTAATTCATTGGAGTACTTTTATCTGCTCGCTGTTCTGCCAGAATACAGCATTATACAGGTTAATATTCCCTCTTCCAAGCCTTTGGTAGTGCAGAAAGTTTTAGGATCTTGCAAATGTTTCTAAATCAAATAAACCAATAAAAATACTTAAATGAGGTTCTGCCCCCTGGAATAAAGCCTGCCCCCCCCCAAGAAATCCTGGCTGTGCCCATGACAATCTCCCTATAATATTGGTGTAATATTGTCTGTGTTGTTGCACTCACACTGTAGTGTTCTCAGTTTATTATTGCCAGGAAGAGCAGGGCTCTTTGATAAAACCACAAGTGGAATGAAAAGGGTAAGATTCACTAATGAAAGCAATATAAACAACCAAGCATGTGCTGTTTTGCAACACATGACACAGCTGAACAAGTTACATGAGTCTCGTTAGCCTCTTAAGTCGATCGTTCTCAACCACCCAGATACTAATGTTAAGCTTCTCTTTGCAAAGGTGCTTTGTTATGAAATTAAATACGGATTGCAGGTTGTTAAATTGGTGGTAATTTTCAAAATAAGCCTTTAGATTGTGAATTTTTTTTATTGACTGAAGTGATACCAAGAAATTATGCAAGTGCTTTTATGTAAGTGGAAATTAACATAGGGCAGGAAAAGCTGTCAGTTGCTGATATTTTTAGAAGGATTTGGTTTTGTAAATTGACAGTCCTTATTTTAAATCCTTGGAGGCAATAATTTATAATTAATTGAAAAATTGTAATAATGGGAGTCACATGTGTGACTCAAGACCCAATTAATATAGAAGGACATGACATCTTTAAACTCCCTAGGTCAGAGAATTGTGAACGGAAAGCTACATGTCTCTGGTAATGAAGGTTATTCCACTTCTTTTAACAGAGCATTTAAAGGATATCTAACTCTAAATGTGTCATGGTTGTATGTAATTTGCTTCTTTTTTTACAGAACATAGTATTTCCCATCCATGTGTGTACTAGTTCAAGAATCCCCCACATCAGTAGTGTAGGAACAGTTTCTGAAATTGGACATACAGGTCTCTCAGAACTGAGGCAATGATCAGCACTTTCTCCCACACAGTATAATACCACCAAATGGCCTATTTTCACCCAGGAATAAGGGAAGACTTTCTTTTGCACCTGCTTAAGTGTCAGTTTGAGTTAGGCTCAACACCAAGAACAGCATCCTCAATACTGTTCTAATTTTCTAGTTCGCTGTTCTACAGATTTTGTGTAGAGGTGGCGGAAGTAATTTCACTATAATGGTTTGATCTGATTAAAAAGATGGAATCCTCTTTCCAGCTATTAGTGGCAGTTCTAATTCAAATATAAGAGGCATGATGACAGAACTTTAGATCAACTTATTTCAAAATAGACTTGTTGCTAAAGCAGAAAAAAAACACATTTTAGTTACAGGTTAATAAATTTAGACATCTTGCAAAACACAAAATCTAGACATAACATGCTTAGTGGAAAATTCTAATGTGTCAGTAGACACAATAGTACTTTGCTTTCACCAATCAATTACAGGGACTTACTCAGTAATTTGAGGGGACTTACTAAAATGGAGTAGGTAAATGTGTAAGCATTTGAGCTAGCAAGAACCAAGTCCAGCATTCAGGAAGTGTACACAGTTGCAGAGAGGACTGTCATATACTTCCTGGTCAAATAGACTCAGACAAGTTGGATAGCTGGCTGTGGGTTTTCTGTTGCTGAGATCTGCTTTTAATAATTTATTTTCCAAATGTTTAAAATGTGCTGGCTGCCACAATATTTTGGAAATGGTTTAGTCATTTAAACTGGCAAATGTAGCCTTTCTACACTTGGGTTATTGAGGTTAGCAACTTGCACACTGTGCTGGCCACAATTCAGTGTTGGTCAAATGGAAGTGATTTAGCCACACCTGCAAGGAATGCTGTGCTAATAAAATATGCAACTCATTAAACTAATCTCCCTTGTTTTGTACAATGGTGGCAAGCGAGATAATGGCTGCCAAGGGGTGTGGTAGAAATTGGTTTGGTGTAATATTTCTAAAGGCAATAGGGAGGGGGTGGTAAACATTGAACTCCAGTGCTTAGCAACTATAATTGTTATTGCCAGTGCCTATACTGTGTGTGTATTTCAGGTTATCTCCAAAACAAGGGCTAGACGTTGAAATTTATCTACAGTCATACCTCAGGTTGAAGTTGCTTCAGGTTGAGCGTTTTCGGGTTGCGCTCTGCAGCGACCCAGAAATAACAGAATGGATGCCGTTCGTATCCAGAGGTACCACTGTATTTATTTTTAATAGATTTTACTACATACAAAAATTTGCATGTACAGGATCTGGGAAACTATCAGTTATTACTTTAAGGCTAGAGAAATATAGATTGATAAACCCAGTTCTTTTCAAATGTGTCTATGGCTACAGACTTGATCTACTTTTACAAAACTTGGTAGCCACTTTAAGGGTGCTGCTAAGAGTTACCTGGATGCAGGTGGCACTGTGGTATAAACCACAGTCTAAACCACAGAGCCCTAGGGCTTGCCGATCAGAAGGGGGGGGCTCGAAGTTCATGATTCTGAAAGAAATTGACTAATAAATATTTGACATCATTAGCAGCCATATATCTTTTTCTACGGGTTGGTATACAGTCTGCAAACCAAGCAATTATGTGTGTACAGAATACTTTATTAGCATTTACCAGTCATTCTTACCTGTGTTTCTGGGAAGTTATTCTTAAGGGAAATCACCAAGCAGCTGCAACCCAAATAGATTCCCCCCCCCCCCCCGCCCTTCGATCCAAGGGAAGGTGCTCTGTATGGGTACTTAAGCACAAAAATTATCCCCAGAAAAGGCTTACTGCTTAGACTGCACGCATGGACTGACTAGAAGCATGGAGCAAATGTTTAGTCTTCATAAGCATTCTTTATCATAGAATCATAGAGTTGGAAGAGACCACAAGGGCCATCGAGTCCAACCCCCTGCCAAGCAGGAAACACCATCAGAGCACTCCTGACATATGGTTGTCAAGCCTCTGCTTAAAGACCTCCAAAGAAGGAGACTCCACCACACTCCTTGGCAGCAAATTCCACTGTCGAACAGCTCTTACTGTCAGGAAGTTCTTCCTAATGTTTAGGTGGAATCTTCTTTCTTGTAGTTTGGATCCATTGCTCCGTGTCCGCTTCTCTGGAGCAGCAGAAAACAACCTTTCTCCCTCCTCTATGTGACATCCTTTTATGTATTTGAACATGGCTATCATATCACCCCTTAACCTCCTCTTCTCCAGGCTAAACATGCCCAGCTCCCTTAGCCGTTCCTCATAAGGCATCGTTTCCAGGCCTTTGACCATTTTGGTTGCCCTCCTCTGGACACGTTCCAGTTTGTCAGTGTCCTTCTTGAACTGTGGTGCCCAGAACTGGACACTGTACTCCAGGTGAGGTCTGACCAGAGCAGAATACAGTGGCACTATTAATTCCCTTGATCTAGATGCTATACTCCTATTGATGCAGCCCAGAATTGCATTGGCTTTTTTAGCTGCCGCGTCACACTGTTGGCTCATGTCTAGTTTGTGGTCAACCAAGACTCCTAGATCCTTTTCACATGTAGTGCTCTCAAGCCAGGTGTCACCCATCTTGTATTTGTGCCTCTCATTTTTTTTGCCCAAGTGCAATACTTTACATTTCTCCCTATTAAAATTCATCTTGTTTGGTTTGGCCCAGTTCTCTAATCTGTCTTTAGAAGAGCCTTCCCCAACCTGCTGCCTGCTAGATGCTTCAGACTTCAACTTCCATCATTCCAGACCATTGGCCATGCTGGCTGAGGCAGATAGGTATAGTAGTCCAAAACATCTGGACAGCATTGGGTGGAGAGATACCTGCTTTAGACTCTTAAAAGGCATTACCTGTTTCAACCAGCTTGGCTAAGCCATGCATGGGAGCAAACATGCGGTATATGCTAGAGATGGTCAAACTGATACTAAACTTTTCTAAATCTAAGGAGTTTATGGGACACATCTGAGGAGAAGTATCCGTTTTACTTTCCTCTGATTTAACAGAAGTATGGCAGATTTGGGCCTATAGCACCCTGTCTCTTGTAAGGCACCAAACAGATTTAACACCACTTAGGCAAAATAAACTAATTAGAAGACAGCTGCTCTTATTCCTATCTGCAATAGGCACAAGTCTTTGTAAGCATCAAAATTCTGAGAAGCAAAGAAAAGATTTCCCATCAATACGGAGACTAATAATTTACTAAAAGGATCAAAGCCAGTTTGAGAGATGCAAAACGGTACAGAAGTGAGCAATACTCATGTTACAAATCCCGTGTTGCCATTTGACAATTCTGATAGTCATCATACCATACAAAAAATAGGTTAAAACAAATGTGTGGTGGTTTTTTTAAAAAAAGAAACCTATTTGCTTTGATAAAAACAAAATTTTGGATAGAGAATGCAAGTTGAAAAAGAATTTCAAAGGCTTTGTGTGCTATAACTATCGATGGGCAAACTCCCCTTAGTAAGTCTCTGCACCCTCCCTCTCAAACTCTGAAAATCAAGTGGGCCGTTTCAAATCCAGTTCTGAGCCTATTTGGTCTTGATTTCATTGGTAGTACAACAAGGTTTGATCCTTCCTGCAACTTTCCCAATGATATCCAACGCTCCTTCAACCACCTTTCTGTGACCTCCCATGTTTCTGTCCCCTACATTTGTCTTTGTTGCTGCTCCAAAAGGGGCAGCTATGGCAGGACAAGTGAGGGAGGTCTCCTAATATCTAGCATGCTGCTAAGGCTGGATGCCAGAAGTACTGTTGAATAATGTCATTTCCCAAAGGTTGCTAACATGAGTCAATAGCCATTAAAGCATGAAGCCACGGTAGTGTCAGGTATGGAAGAGATACTTCTTTTATTCACTGCCAGAGCAGCAAGACCTAGGAGGGGGGTTAAATGGCTTCAGTTCTACTCTAGTTTGAATTTTAATGCTATCTTTGTATTGAGCATTACAAAGTCGGCCTAGACCAGTCTTTCACGCTGTGGGCAGATGGATCCATCACTGTAGCATGTTTGAAGAACCGTTCAAAGTCTTGCATCCTTTCTTCAATATGAAAAGCAGGTTTTCTGGAGGTATGATCAGCGTAAAATTGACTCTGTTGCAATTTATTGCCAGCGGGCCAGGCAAGCTTTTCTTCTGCTGTAGGTCTGATTCAAGGCACACCTTATCTTCTTTTTACATGGGGATCATATCTGAATGGAACAAAACAATGCATAAATGCCTGGTTCTGAAATCCAGTAAAACTGAAAACACAGTCACATGACCTGCAACTTGTCCATGAAGCTGACTGAGTCAATAGACCAGTCATTGCTTCTTGGCCCAACCTGCCTCATAGGGTTGTTGCAGGGTCACAACAACCTGAGCTTGGAAGGAAGCTGGAACATAAATAAATAAAACCATTAAGGAGCAGTTGAATCTCAAATCCATTAGCAACAATGCAACCCACTGCTGAAACAGTCATATTTCTTGTTGAATATTAAGCAGTGATGAGGCCACATGGGGCCAGTGTGGGAGGACAGTCTACAGCTTAAGTATCAGACTGACCGAAAAGGCCCACATACCTCTGATGGCAGAACACAGAACAGGGTCTCTGATGGTGATGTGAGCACATGTGCAGATTGTATCAGACATTTCTTCTGTCATTAAGTCTCAGACCCAAAATGGGTGCCGACATGCCCAGCGGGAATTTGGGACTGACTGACCCAAGGGTCTCTAAATACTTATATGACATATTCCCCAAGCAGAGTGGCCTTTGCCAAGGAACACACAAATGGAAACAGACTAATCCAGGGTGAATTAACATTTTACTTTACTTTGATACTTTCTGGGCAGTCTATTGCTGCACAGTGAGCCATGCATTATCATGCACACTGCTTCTTCAGATTTCCAATAGACTGAGTGTAGACGTTTCCACCATATGATCAGAGGCTTCCTGCCTATTATCACCTAACAGCAAGAGCAGTTTGCAACTGACAGCAAAAATTATTGTCACTTATCAAATTTGTCAATTAAAAAAATGTTAATTAAAAATTCTCATCTTTGGGTTTTCCTTCCAGAAGCAAAAATGAGGCAGAAAGTTGTCCTTGCTTCTTAATTCTGATTTTGGTCTGCTCTGAAGAACCAGGTATTAATTTGGTGTATTTTTTATATATTTAAAAGCTAGCTATGTCTATTCTATAGTTTGTTATTTGTTTGGAGGGAAGAACAGACAGTCACATGCAATTTGAGCAAACATACAATGAGTCCTTGGACTCAGCTATATAGCTGCAAATAAAACGTTTTAAGTGCAATATACAGCACAATGTGACACTAGATGGCAATGGAGAGCCTTATGGAAAATCCAATGTGTTTTTTAAAACACTTTTTAAAAAAGCATTTTCAGAATGTTTTTATATGTGTGTAGATTCCACCCTTGAGTCTGTTATGGGGAGGGGGGAACCCTCACCTGAAGAGGTCATCTGCAAGCGAATCTTCTTTTGCTTGGCGACTCTGTTCCTAGAAAAATAAATGATTCTTTGAGAACTTCTGCCAAATATGAACTGCTCTGAACCAGCATGATTTGGGTGCAGTCAGGCATTTACACATAAATACAATGGGTGATATCCAATACTGCATGAGCACAAGGAAACAAGGGATATTCCCTACCATCTCTGCCCCACTGCATACTGCCTGCCCTGTGCCAAAAGGTCTCTTCTGAAGATCCTACAAAAAGGCCAGGGATGGGAGGACGGTGGGGCTGCAGTGGGAGTGGGGAAAGTGGGAAGAGGCCGCTTGCGAGCGCTCTCCATCCAATTTTCCATGATCTTCCACTCTCGATGCAGCCCCTCACCCAGCCAGTGTATGAAACACTGACCTACAGCTCATGATCATGACTGTGATAGCTCAGTTGGGTTAGAGCATGGTGCTGATAGTGCCAAGGTTGCAGGTTATTTGCTTTTAACTACTTCATGTTCCTCACCTCCATTTCTTGCCTCAACCATTCTTCCATCTCAGAATTCTTTCTAGCATGATGAGCTATCAGATCCGATCCCCCAATAATGTATGGAAGTTGTCCTGCTCCAGGATAAGCTACCTGTCAAATGGAAAGATGTATTAATCTCAACTCTATTTAACTCAGGTTTCAAACTGGGGCTTCAATGCGTTTACAAATCTCACTATGCAAAGATGGAATCCGAAACAGCTACTTACTCAATTCAGCTTCAAAGAAGCAGACAAGGGTGCCCTTTGTCATTATTGCATTCTATCATTTGAAGAAAACTCAGAATACATTAAATACAGTTGTTGAGTATTATTCTTTCATTCTAGGTTTGGGCTGTAGAGCAGGAGGCACTATACAAACTATACAGGTTTCAGATACATTACAGAAATAACATAATACAGTTATAAATACAATTATCCACTTAAAAGTGTATATCTTAATGTTTTTATTGAAGCTTAACAACATTACAAATGGATTCTGGCTGATCTGCTCTAAGTTTGTCCTTTTACAATAACAATAACAATTTCTGATCATTCCCAAAGAGTGCAATATAATTTAAACATAGAAGCATTCTGCTTCAACCCTTGCAATAGCTTTTAGGACTACATTTAATTCAGTCCAACACTGTACTGGAAACCTCTAGATTAAAAGACATACCCAACCAACCAAAACCAGAAAATGGTCAGATTTAGCTAATACAGACGTACCTCAAAAATCGAACAGAATCCGTTCCGGAAGTCCATTTGACTTCCAAAAAGTTTGGAAATGAAGGCACGACTTCTGCTTGGTTCCTGATTGCACAGGCATGCCGGAAACAATAGCAGAAGCTGCAACAGACATTCAGTTTCCAAAAAAATGTTCAAAAACCGGAACATTGAGTTCCCAAGGTGTTCAGGAGCCGAGGTACGACTGTATTTTTACACCTTTTCTGTATGTTCTAAGTAATATCCTCTTGTGAGTTTAAAAGCATGTACCAACCTTTTTAAACTTTTTAAAGTTGTTCAGATGTCCATAATCTATTTTTGCAGTGCAACGACCATCTTTCCTTGGCTGACTAACAACCAATGATCTAAATTCAGTCAGCAGGAGCCTGCTGGGCAGATTCGCACATCTATCAGGATTCTTATTTAGGAGGGGGGGAAAGAATTAGAGCAATTACTGAGGTTATTCTAATCAAGCTTGTTTATTACAATAAACATTTATTCTTCATCATAAGATTGTAGGTACAGTACTTAGTCATCTATTTTCTGATATGGTATTTGAAAACATTTCCAAACTTTTTCTAACTAAATCAGTTTCTTCAAGGAAAACCAAAATCTCCCTTTAGCCATTTAATGAACTATGAAATATCTGCATCAATTTATACATTCACTAGCTTCACACCTTTCACTCGTTTTCTACATGACAACAAACTTGCCTGTTCCTCCTACAAAGTAGGACAGGAAAATGGGTCTATTTCCTAGTTCTCTAGCAAACAATGAAAGTTTGATAGTTTCAATTAATAATTGCGAGGGAAGCGAACAAATAGAATGCTAACAAAATAGTTTAAAGACATGCTATTTTTTAAGATATATTTTCAAAAAACTAAATGTCACTAGCCGTAATATTGGAGTATCTTTTTAATTTAAAAGAATGCATTTCCTACCATATTACTTATTGCAAAAATTAAATACACGAAACATTAACATGAAGATATTCCTTACATTGGAGTCATTCTTTGCAGAGCCTGGTGATTCTTCTCTTTCTTGTTTCTGGTTTAAAACTGGAAGCGACTGCTTCTTTTCTTGCTGTTTAACAAAAGGTATTGGTAAGTGTCTAACATATACTCTATACCACTACAGTAGAATTAGGCTGAAAACCGTAGGCTGAAAGCTACTTATTTGAACTCTAGCTAGCAAATGCTGAACTTGTCTGTCTCTGACTACTCCTCAAATAGAGGAAATAACAAATGGTTCTTCTGTCAAAGTGTGTGGTAGCTCCCACACGAGAGAGCTGAAATAAATTACTCTGAATGAAAGAGTTCTTCAGCTTGGTTTCTCCCAAGCTAAAGAAGCCTTCTATTCAGCAGAATTTATTTATGGTCACAGCTTGCAAAAACAGAACTTGACTTGTTACCTAGTTCTTGGGTTTCAAAGTGAAATACTTTCACAGCTTTAAAGTATAAAAGAAGAAATAATCGCTTTCATTAATGAGCAACTTTAAAATTGCTGTTGTGTAGAGAAGTGTGGCTGATTTACTGTGGCAGCACAATAAAAGAAGGATGTAGAAGAGTCAGTACATACTCACAAAAAATCTCTAGGAGAATAGTGTGAAGTTATTCAGGAAAACAATTCCGATCCAACAAAAGTAGGTTTTCACGAGAGGTCATTTTAAAAAATGGATAAAAGCTATTTTACATAGTAATGTAAGAAAAACCCAGCTGGATCATGCCAGGGGCTCATGCAGTCCAGCATCCAGTTATCACAGTGATCAACTAGATTCCTATGGGAGGTCCTGCAAGCAGGACTTGAACGCAACTGCATTCTCCACACTTGTGATTTCCAGCATAATTCAATATAGACTTCTACATACATAAACCTGTGGTTTCAATGGGACATAAATGCTTTTAATTGTGCAGTGGATTGTGACTAGTTTTGTTTTTGAACCTTAGGTGTACTAGGCGACCACAGTTCTTCCATGTAAAAGTTGTAAAGGAAAACAAAAGCTTTAAAGGAAAACAAACCTCTCTCTCCACTGTGACTGTGAGTATACCAAATGCCAACACTAGCAGAAACAGGCACATTGCATCGAAAAATCTGTTTCATGTTCAATGAGCACATGGAGTTTCTGTGCCCAGTGGCTTCCATCCTTACAACAAGAAAGCGTGTGCAAAAACATGAAGTACATGAAGCTGCCCCTCAAGTGAAGCACATGGGGAAATCTGAGTATGCTAGAATAGATATGCACACATTTGGGGGCTGGGGAGGAAGAAATGCAAACTACACAAAAAATGGTGAAAGCAACAAAAAGGAATCTCAACCTGAAGGGGATATTTACTGATACTGCCCGATGCTCTAAATCAATGATTTAAGTATTTTACCATGTTACAGAATATTTAGCTAATCACTTTACCAAATATATTTTTAATCCATCAGTGACTTGGCCCTGTTCTAAATGTCCCCCCACTTTGGCAGATCTGAAGAGTAGTTCTATGAAGCCCACCCTCTAAAATTCCAGAAGTCTGAGTACAATATATACCCACCTTGTTATCCCTCCTGTAAAATGATATAAAGCATTTATTTCTTCCTTCTTTTATTGATAGAAATTCAAAATAATTTTATCTTTATGCTAATAGTCTAAAATTGTGGTTTATGGCATCTCTCTCTGTGTGTGTGTGTGTCTGTGTGTGTGAGAGAGAGAGAGAGAGAGAGAGAGAGAGAGAGAGAGAGAAATGTCACTACCTGAAGTCTCCCAGTCTCCATATCTGAATTCTCTTCTTTCATTTCCAATTTCCTTTTCTTCTTTGCACCTTGAGTACTGCCTTCACCATGATTTCCTATATCGTCTTCCCAATCCAGTTCTTGGCTTGCAAAGACAAGTTCTAACGATGCTTCGTCTTCTATTGAGTCCTCCAATTCTTTTCTCTTTTTTGATGCAACAATGCTTTCATTATTATTATTTTCTAACGGGCTAGTCTCCGCAATAGACTTTCTACTTCCACCTATACAGGACTTGTTTGTGTTCTGGTCCAAGGTACATGACCCTTTTTGAGATCCTCCTGCCTTGCTTTCCCACAGCCAAGAAGTTACAGGCTGAGTATCACTAGAAGCCAGTGATGACTTCTCTATCTTTGCATATTTAGACTGTGATGTTTCTTCAACCTCATCCCTTTCCCTTGAATAGAAAAAAAAAGCATTTTAGACTTTCTCTTCAGATTGAGGGAGAACCTAACATCGTGCCAGTGAACATGATTGGTCTCCCAACCCTCTAGAGCAAATGTTGCTGGTGCAAAGGAGGGAGGAAAGGGACACTTAGTTCCTATTTGCACAAGCAGAACATCACAAATGGATATACACAGAAAGATCACAAACACACATTTGTTCACTACTCATCTTTATGATGAATAGCTATGAACCTAGACAGACTGAATCCAATCAAGTACAACTCAGATGGCACTTGTAATAATTATAGCAAGCATTTAACTGTGCACTGTAGTGTCACTAATTTCAAATGGGATTCATCGTGATGGCATCCTTAGGAGCAATCAGCAAAAGGTAGCTTACTCATAAGCAAACTTATTTAATTAAAATGTAGCACTGATTAGCATTATTCAGGCAGCTTCTTGGAGCCAGCATGTTATCAATATGCATTGTTTGTGAGGATTTCACATATTTTCAGTTAACTATGGAACTGAAACATCTGAGATCTTTGAAGGCTAAGTAAAGACCAAAAATTAGGGAATAAATATTAGAACTAGCCTGACTGCAAGAGATTTATGTGAACATACCTTTTTTTGGTAACTGTCTGGAAGTAGTTTTTAATTGAATTCAATTGTTGCTGTGAATCTCCCTCTTTATTTCTCCTATTCCCTGACATTTTAGAGGGAGAGGGCGAAAGGCTACTCTGGTTAGTCTCGGGCCTTGCATTCAACCTGGGTACTGTAGCCCCAACATTCACAGTGCCAGTTCCTGCTGGAGTTTCATTAACAGTAGTTATATCCAGTGGGTAAGGTTTTTTCCTTTGTTCCCTGATAGGAGTTGTTGCTCTCTTTCTGTTCTCTCCTGACACTTCCATGCTGTGTAAACAAGGAGAAAAGTAATAGGTCAGAGCAGGAAATACTAAGTCAATGACCAAAGCCTGTACCATACATTACATGATCTATAATCCGTTTCTCAAATTTCTGGTTATTCTGCTGATCCCTAGAAATGTGAGGTATCTGTAAGGTCCACGCATGGGTTGCACCTAAAGATGAGAATTTCTTGCTAGATTGAAGCAAATGAATTTCTTTTTTTTTTTTTGCCAGCTACGAGGAATTTGAAATTTCTCTATCATCATCTGCTATAGGAGTAGTAACAGGCCTGATGGCAGCGATTGATATAATCAGGCATTGGCTGAGGGTCCATGAGCTCAGATGGGCCCCTCATTAATCTCATCCTCACTTGGCCACCCACCTCCCTACCAGTACCCTGAAATGGAGGCATAGTAGTAACTGCATTTTAGAATGGCAGCTGCTGAGCTCCCCTACATGCATGCATCTTTGTTAGTTCCTTAAAGGGACTTGGGTACAAAGCACTATTAAGTATGCTTGCAAACAAAGGGCATGGCCACTGGTGCTGCATGTCTATGACTTTGCTCTGCTAATCCTGGGTGGGTTACACACTTAGCAAGTGAAAGGAAAAGGAAAACCATTTCTCCCCTTTCCATTGTTTGCTTGCTTTCGTCCACCCTCTTCCTCAACTTGCCCACCGAAATCGCAGTGGCAAGGCAAAACTGCAGGAGAAGGGCAGGGCCTGAGGAAGAAAAATCTGCTCCTTTGCAAAGTAGATGTTACCTACCAGTATCAGTAGGGATTGCTGGAACAAATTCAAAAGCGCAGCAGCACACACCTGCACACACTCTAGTAATGCTTCCAGACACTATTTTTTTCTTCCATCTGGTACATACCAACTAGTTTGCTTTCCTTCTGATTGATTGATTCCTTTCTATCCTATTTGCACTTTCTTGCTTTTCTCCACCTGTCCCTCTGCCCACCTTTCTCCTCTCTCGAGCTTCCTATGCTCCCCTCCAGCAGCAGCTTCAAAAATGACTCTTCTTTTTTGAAAACAGCTGACTGTGTCAATAATAACTGGAACTCAGTAAATCCTATGTGGTCTATGAAATGCTAATATCACTGTGACTAAAGCTGCAGTCCCAACCATGTCAACACAGCAGCGCTCCCCGGTAAGTGGAATTAGGACTGCAGCTTGAGCACCTGAGGACCTCCCCAATAACAGTCTGTACAGAACACCCTGCTTAATTTTGGGAGGTAAGAGAGAGGTATCAGGGCTCAAATGCATCAGCAAATTCCACCTTCTGATCAGCAAGCCATTAGTTCCTAAATGGTGCAGAGGCAAGATTCCAAAGCTACAGCAGACTACACAGAGTTCAACACTGCCTCTGCATGTTGATCCCTATGAAGATGCCTCCTGTAAGTTTCTTGCGACTTTGGCTGACTTTTTTTTAAGAGCAGAAATAAGATCCTAAAATGCCACTCTTCGGTCATCAAAAACATTCCCTTGTTCATTGTTTGGAAGATGCAAACAGTTCTGTCACCAAAGCAGCTTCCATATCACTTGTAAATCTTCCTGGATTTATAGTGCAATGCTATAAATGCTTACTCAGAGTGAAGCCTCATTGAGTTCAATAGAGGTTACTCCTAGACAAGTGTATGTAGGAATGCAGCCTAAATATTCTAAATCTAAAATGCAGTCCTAAATGTGACTTCTGAGTAAACATGCATAAGATTATACTGTTAATATTATTTTAGCATGCATTCTCACTGATGTCAAGGATTTCAGCAGATACACGCCACAATCACTAAATATGCATACAGTGGTCCCTTGGTTCTCGAACGTCTCTGTTGACAAACATTTTGGAACCCAAACGCCAAAAGCCCAGAAGTAAAGCTTCTGTTTTCGAACACACCTCAGAAGTCAAACGGCTTCCGCTGTGCATTTTTCAATTTTCTCAATTGAATTTGCCAACAGCCCTTTCGCCTCGGTTTTCGAACATTTTGGAACTCGAATGGTCTTCCGGAACTGATTACGTTCAAGAACTGAGATACCACTGTATTTATGTAGCAGCAAGTAAACACAACAGAATGCATTTCTGAGCAAACATGTAGGATTGTTTTAATTCTGTAGTGCCGAGTAATAGCTACCCTTGGTTCTGATTTTCCCACCATCTGCAATTCTCCCCTCCCCGACATTTAATGTGTAATAAACATACCACATTTTGCACTATGTGGCTAGTGATAGTCTTGCTCTATTTCCCAATTGTGTGTACATACTATACCCTGAAGTTATATGTCAAGGGTTCCACTAACACTTGACTGGACAAGACCCTGGGCTGGCCTTGGACAGTGGCTAGAGTGTGGGCTGCACTCCTCTGAACTGTTTGGAAGAAGGTGGAATATGAATGAAATAAGTAACACTGGTTTGTTGAGTGCATGTACACAGAAAAGCAGTATACAAATAAAATGACTGAAGTGTGTTTACATGAAATGTTGCATTTTTTTTCCTGCCTTAAAAACTCACCAGGCTTTTTTTTTTTTATTTTACAAAAGACAAGACAGATGCAGTACTGAAAGTTACTCTCCATAAACTAGGAGTCCCTATCTTTTGTAACTTCAGAAGATTAGAAACTCAAGCATCTACCCATGCAGTTTTTGGCACATGATGAAAATTTTCATGTGAAAATAAAGGCATCACAGTCAGACTAAGTGTGGCTTGACCATGAAGCCATATTTAGAAATAGCAAATCAAAAGAGCTCCTGCTGGTACATTACCATGTGTCCATCAGTTGGTCCATTTCTGTGTCAGCTACGTATGCTGCAATGGTGGGCATCACTGTTTCATCTACTACTTGACTTTGAGAAAGGTTTGGTCCTGTAACAAGTGGTGCTGATGTGGGTTTTACACCTGCAGTTTAAAAGCACCAAAGAAGAATGAATATTAACATTTTAAAACTATATAAATCATGCCATTTCAGACAAATATAATTCAAAAATATATTTTTGTGCAACTCTTCCTACTAAGAAGTGTCCATTTATCTCCCCATCTTGCTTCTTCAATATAGTGGAACCTCGGTTTTTGAGAGTCTCGGAAGCCGAACGTTTCAGAACCTGAACACCAAAAACCTGGAAGTAATTGCTTCTGTTTTCAAATGCGCCTTGGAAGTCAAACGGCTTCCGAGGTGCATTTCTCATTTTTTTCAATTGAATTCTCCAACCGCTCATTGCACCTCAGTTGTTGAACATTTCGGACGTTGAACAGTCTTCCGGAATGTATTACGTTCGACAACTGAGGTTCCACTGTACTGTACTAGTATTTTTGCAATGCAACTTAAAAACCTTTGGTTTTCTATGCAGGGTTCTAGCTTTTTATTGTTACTAAAAAAAACCACAAGCATATTGTCATTAAGATCACCATGAACACATTCAGCATCAAGGTATATTTTCATCAAATCCCATGCCATATATATATATATATATATATATATATATATATATATATATAGTGGTGCCCCGCAAGACGAATGCCTCGCAAGACGGAAAACCCGCTAGACGAAAGGGTTTTCCGTTTTGGAGGTGCTTCACAAAACGAATTTCCTATGGGCTTGCTTCGCAAGACGAAAATGTCTTGCGAGTTCCTGCAGGGTTTTTTTTCCTCCCCCCCCTTTTTCCCAAGCCGCTAAGCCGCTTATCAGCTGATCCGCTAAGTCGCTAAGCCGCTTAACAGCTGATCCGCTAAGCCACTTAACACCTGATCCGCTAAGCCGCTTAACAGCTGATCTGCTAAGCCACTAAGCCGCTTAACAGCTGATCCGCTAAGCCGCTTAACAGCTGATCCGCTAAGCCGCTTAACAGCTGATCCGCTAAGCCGCTTATCAGCTGATCCGCTAAGCCCGCTAAGCCGCTAATAGCGCTAATTCGCTAAGCCGCTAATGGGCTTGCTTCGCAAGACGAAAAAACCGCAAGACGAAGAGACTCACGGAACGGATTCTTTTCGTCTTGCGAGGCACCACTGTATATATATATAGCCATATATATATATATATATATATATATATATATATATATATATATAAAATTTTCAAACTGAAGATATTAAACAAGTCATATAATTTAAAAACTTGACCTAACTACAGTGGTTCCTCGGATTAAGTACTTAATTCGTTCCAGAGCTCCATTCTTAACCTGAAACTGTTCTTAACCTGAAGCACCACTTTAGCTAATGGGGCATCCCGCTGCTGCCGCGCTGCTGGAGCACAATTTCTGTTCTCATCCTGAAGCAAAGTTCTTAACCCGAGGTACTATTTCTGGGTTAGCGGAGTCTGTAACCTGAAGCGTATGTAACCCGAGGTACCACTGTATTCAATACCAAAACCTAAAATCTAGTATATCCTCTTACTTAAAATTCTATTGCATGAGGTGTCTGAGCATCCTAAAATGAAGGGTCAATCCAGAACTAATACTATCCAGTGGTCAACCATACTTAATGAATTGGGAGCAAGTCACAGGACCCCAGTCTCTGGCCTCTCCCATATAAGCAAATTAATTAGAAAAAGAAGTTACAGAATTATGCTGCAGAAAAAAACTGGAAGTGAATGTAAGTGAGATTCATCTTATTGGCTGTCAAAACTGGATACTAAAACTTTGGTGCTTTTTACTTTTCCAATTGAAAGCTATTTAAAATCTGTTAAATCTGCTAGCAAAAAAGATGTAGGGTCATCAGTAACAAGGCTATCTGTTATCCTAAAACAAAGCACTATTAAATAACATGCTCCCTCTTTTGAGCTGTCTGCTGAATTCAGTTCCTTAAAAATAAAAAATTAAGAACAAAGATTTTAAAAAATAGATTTTAAAAACTACCTGCATCTAGTGGAGTTTGAGGATTACAGTATGTTTTTGTGGATGAAAAAATAACTGCTAGACCAATTTCTGCCTCAGATATTGTCCTCCATTGCTTCCTATTAGAAATAAAACTGGAAGTCATTCACCAAATAACATCCTTGGAAAATAATGCTAAAACATTACAGTAAAGGAACGGACTATCATGCAGGATGCAACCTGTGAAATGGCAAGGGATGGATATCAGTGTTTGTTTAAAAAATAAATGGCATTGTAAAAAGACGCTGGACTGGGTTATAATGAAGGGTGAGCTAACAATATTTTAAATACCGGTAAATAAAATGGCCCAAGGGAAATTGTCAGTGAAACATTTAATTCTATTAACCTGCAGTTTCCTGCCTACATGCATTCATATTTAGACTGCACATGTATAACAAGCCTGGAAGACACTCCAGATGTTGTTTATTTACTATCACTATGTATATACTGCATTTTATTGAAGCATCTCAGGGTGACTGAACCCAGTTTGCCATCAAACCCCAGCATAAGCACTAGTGGTAATAGGAGCTGTAATTCACATCATCTGGAGGACCACCGTCCAGTGGTGTCCAAACTTTTTTCAAAGAGGGCCACCAGATTTGATGAAGTGAAGGGCCGTGGGGGCCGACCAAAGTTGTTGAGCTTTTTTTATTCTAATTCAGCTACAATCATTTCTTGCATGTGACAGAAATCTGTGGACTTACTTTAACATTAGATATGCACACATACTTTACAGACCCTATTTGTAGATTTGTATTTGTTATGGTTTGACAGCCCCTCCAACAACAGTACTCAATTACTAATATTTCAGCAATCCTACCTTTGGAACACAGCTGTGATTCTATCCATCCATTTCCTGTCCAAGTCAGAAATGGATCCTTGAGAGTTTGTCAACCCTACTTCAATGACACAAATATCAGGTGCTACCAAAGAAGAAACAATCTCTGCTTCCTCCGTTATCAGTTTCGCTTCTCCTCCTCCAAGTTTAATTGCTGCACTCAGCTTTGCAAACTAAAATTAAATACAAAACCCAAAGGTTCAAAGAACAGAGCTCACATTAATATGACACATTTCTATAATAAGCATACCATTTCGTAACTTAAGAAGTAATGTAACCAATATGAGGACTCTACAAGTGACAATAAATGCAATGGTATATACAGAGAATGTTACAGGTGTGTTTATTGCTATTTCAAAGGTTTCTTCTTTATTACCATTTTATCATATTACCTTGTCTACAAAGACTATCAACTGCAATATGGAACCTGTGATCCTCTAAATGTCGCTGGAATACAAATGCTGCTGGCTATTGCTAGCTGGGGTTGATGGAAATTATAGTTCAGCAACATCTGGAGAGTGAAAGGTTCCCCATCCCTGATTTATTTCATACAACTTGAGTTCCTTTAGCAACATAGGAAAGAGTCAGGCAGGTTCTGCATTCTAAAAAAATGCCAGAGTACCCACTTTGGACACTACATTGTACACACAGTAATGCATGCAATGCAATGGGGGAGACATGGGAGGAAGTAGACAAGCCCAAAACCTTCTTCCAATCAGAGAACAAGCCCTTGGTGGTTTTTTAGCCAGTTCTTATGTTCAATGTGCCTTTTGTTAACATGAATGCAGCTCAATAGATGACTCTGTATAAAGACAAGTAGAAAATTGACTGAAAAGTCAAGTTCTGAGCTCCAATAAGTACAAAAGCCCTTAACTTGGGTTACAAATGTTCATATATCTAATTTTAATGTCTTTGTTACTTTTATTTTTCACAGCTCAAGTTGCTTTGAGGCACTTCAGTGAATTTTTTTTGGACAAATAAATAGTAGGGGCTCAAGTTTTTACAACAAGAAGCACGGACATATCAGTAGCTCCAATCGCAACATCACAACCCCCAAGGACCTAGTCTCAACATCCGCACACTGAGCATGGACATCTGCAAAACGGCACCTATGAAAGAGTAGCTGGACATGCATATGTAATCCATGTGAATGGAGATCCCTGTGTGCATTCACACACTCGATGTCCATGGATGTCATGAATAATAATAATAATTTTATTATATATACCCCACCCATCTGGCTAGGTTTCCCAGCCACTCTGGGCAGCTCACAGCATATATCAGAACGTACTAAAACATCAAACATTAAAACCTGCCTTCAGGTGTCTTCTAAAAGTCAGAAAGTTGTTTATTTCCTTGACATCTGAAGGGAGGGTGTTCCACAGCCAATACTGAGAAGGCCATCAGTAGGCCAAGCAGTGCAAACCTTCTTCTTATTATTGCATGTGTACAACATTTAAGGAGGGTTAATGAGTACACAAAACCTGTGCTATTAACATAATCTCTGTAGATAAATGTATTTTAAATTACTTTTGTCAAGCTTTGAACAGTGCCAGTTACCTGCTTAGCAGTTAGAAACACAAACGTTTTTCCTTTGAATATTGTTCTTCTTATGGGAGAGGGTGCCAGATCTAATTTGTTATTCTTAACACTCAGCTCATCAATAGGAGGGTAAAAACTGTGAATGGAAGAAATGATTGTAAAAATGTAGCTTACATTTTACACTACTATAAACTGTCATTCATTTCTACATTCCTTACCTAGTTTGAGTACATCTGTTTTTCTATCAAACATCTAGCTGGTTTACTATGTTGTACGCAGTGTTGGACACAGTAATCAAGAGGCATTATCCATTTGCACACAGGCTCAACAATAAAGGTCTGCTTCTTCTGCACCCATGTAGCATGTAGTCCTAGAGCCCAGGCATCACTGAACACATGTCAATTTTTTTCTCTATCCAGCCCCCCCCCCTTTTGCTGAAAGCAATCTTAAAGTCAGACAAAGGCAAAGACCACAACCATGCACCCTAATATTTGATTATCTATTTGATTAACAAAAATCTGAAAACTCCACAGGCATGTTTTTATGACATGCCCACTGTGTATAACCTGTCTGCAAAAAAAGTTCAAAGGTTTAAATAAAAGTTGTGAATTCAAATTACATAAAAAATAAAAGCTGTTCCATACAGTTTATATGGACAGTAGGTCCTCTCTAGAGGCAATATAAATTTTAGTTTTAATTGAAGATCAAAGCATCACAAAACTGTTAATTTTATTCATCAGCAGAAATAATTTAACATGAACCTGGTCTCAGATTGCGAACTGAGATGTATTTTACCAAAGCAATTATTAACTACATAATTTATTTTTAAAGCAATGTTTTGTTAATGTTCATATTCCCAAGAGTATTTGCACCTCTTCAAAAGATATTACCAAAGATATCTCTATAGCAACCTGTGAAAATGAAGACGATTCAACTCGCACAACATCCAAAAATATCCTGTCATTTCCCCTAGAGCTCATAGCAACGAGTCAGCAGTACAACACTTTGCCAATTAAATATAATTATACTTAATCTTCCTCACCATGGGAAGACTTTGCTTCACCTAGTCTGAAAGAGGAAATAGTTAAAGACCATAGTTGAGGAAGTCTTCACTGGATCGACATGAATTGGGAAGTTACAAACCAGTACAGAATCCTCCTTTCCTAGACAAATAAATAGGAATTGCCTAAGCAGCTCTAGATACCCCAGGGTGGTGTTTTATTTATTTGATTAGAATACGTGCATTCCACCAAAAGGCTCTCAAAATGGCATATATAAAAGATTTGCACAATACAATCACTTTCAAAATGATTTGCACATATAACCAGAAATAGCACGGTGAGAGTTGAAGTACAGCAGGCATGGCCAAACTTGGGCCTCCAGCTGTTTTGGGACTACAATTCCCATCATCCCTGATGACTGGCCTGTTAGCTAGGGATGATGGGAGTTGTAGTCCCAAAACAGCTGAAGGGCCAAGTTTGGCCATGCCTGGAGTACAGCAACATGTGGAAAGCCAATGATCCCCTACTTCTGCACTAGCAGATTACAGAAGGTGGTGCTGGGAGGCAGATATTTTTCCTTATAGGCATTTTCTTGTTGAGTTTCACATAAGTCTACGTTATTATTTGTTATGGGAACTTTCTTGTGGAGTTCCACATGGGTCTATATAAAACTACAGGGAAATGTTGCCTGGATTTTAAAGTGGGTTGTCACCATGCCATCTAGCTATTTCTCCCTGCCAGGTGAACCAGGCACAATGGATGAATGACAGCCAGAAGTCAGTAGTAGGTTTGATAAGGGTGAGTAAGTTGAAATCCGGGCAACAGGGAGTTACTCATGGTAGGAGGTTCCAGAATCTGAGAAGTTGTGAAAATGTCTATTCTGGATACTCTCTACTTAAAGAAGTATACAGATGCAAAAAGAATTGCAACCAATCAGTAGACAACAGTGGGCCAGAAATAGCAGTATAAAGAGTAGCTCCTTATAGACTTTCCTAAGGAAAAACCAACTATAGCAGCACCATTGTATAAATATTTTGTATATTTCTGCTATACTTCAAGAACATAAATGTTCCATATAATTCTGAATGTGTGTAAGCATATAATGATTTAATCTGACAACATATAAAATTACACTATGGCATAGATATCTATAGCGTGTATGTTATGCATCATATTCAATTCATGAACGTGCATGACTTGAATATGGTTATATCCAGTGCTTTCTTTCTAAAAAATAATGTTAAAGGGTACTCTCACTTTCCTACTCATATTAAAATACTGCCCCTCAATGAGGCCAAACTTAGATTCACAAAATGTTTAAGGGTATGAGTACCCCTGCATCACCACAGAAAGAAAGTACTGGTTCTGTCTAAGCAGGGCATACTCCAGGAGTTTTTAAAGCCAACTGCTACATAGTAGAACATAATAGTTCAAATTATAATTATCAAATCCTTTTTAAATGTAGGGTGTGTATTATAACTTGTTACCTTTCAGGTGTCGGTAACAGCTGTTTCGCCTGAATTGCTTTGATTAATTCATCAAAATACTCTGGCTTCACAATTGGTCGACCACAGATCAAGGCACATATTGCCTAAAGATAAAGCAGATAATCACTACCATAATTTACAATAGTACAAAAACGCTGCATGTTCTCTCTATGTTCTCTCTAGCCTGTCTTCATTCCCAGCCTTTCACTCACATCTCTCTACCCCAGTCTCACAACCCACTGGTTAGTGGTACCCTCTGAAAACAGAAAACTACAACCCTTTTGCTGCCATTGTCTGTGGACACCATTCTCACTGCCTTATCAGTTCCTCCCATCAGCAGCACACCTTAATGCCCCATATAACAACGAACTCTGCCAGGATGGTTACCTTCCCATCACTCCCAAACACATCAATACCAAACTGAGCCCCATAAATTACACCTGGCTTCCTCAACCTTGGTCCTCCAGATGTTTTGGGCCTACAACTCCCATGATCCCTAGCTAGCAAGACCAGTGGTCAGGGATGATGGGAATTTTAGTCTGAAAACATCTGGAGGGCCGAGGTCGAGGAAGCCTGAATTACACTCTAAATCACTCATTTCCTTTACTCATAAGCTTTACAGAAGCTTTCTTGCTAACTCTATACAATTCAACTTCTCTTCTCACTCCTGCACTCGAATTCAAATATTTATGCCAAATCCACACCCTCCTATATCCTAACTTCATTGTGATTATCTTTCTATTAAATTGTTCATTGCATGGCCTCAGTGTCAGCTCCACATCTTCTGGAATGCCCAAAATACACTCCCTCTTGACTCCATAATGGCTATTTGTAATCCACTAAACACATCTAAGAGTAAACCCCATGGAACATACTGGGACTTTCAAGTAATTATGTGCATGACTGCATTGTTAAAGCATCTTTCATGTACAAAGATGCCTCACAAAAAATGTCACAATACTCCAGTGCCTGCTGCCAAGAAGTCTCAATTTTCCAATGAAATATTAAAGTGAATTGACAGGAAAGGGAATACGAAAAAACGGTTTGCGGCATATAGAACTACAGACCATTTTACTGCAATGCACAGTTCAGAAAAATCAGTATTACGCTTGCATATCAGATGCACTTGAAAAATCACAACTCACCTTAACTGTAAGTTTGATTGAGTCCATAACAAGATGAGTACATTCTTCTTTCCACTCATTCACTGCATGGCCTCCCAGCTGTAGAATATTTTTACTTAAAGCACTTTTCTGTGAAACAGCTAAGCACGAAGAGCACACTACCAAAGGCTCATAGAATATTCTGCAAAGTAGTGTTAAAAGAAACACACAATATTATTACTTTATTTAGTTAAATAATAGCAACTGTGTGTGTGGTCCTTTACAGGGAGAGGTCCCTGCCCTGAGGAGCTTATCAATCTAAATTTGACACAGGAAGCAACATAGTGGTTTCAGTTGCATGTAAAGGTAAAGGTAAAGGTACCCCTGACCGTTAGGTCCAGTCGCGGACGACTCTGGGGTTGTGGTGCTCATCTCGTTCTATAGGCCGAGGGAGCCGGCGTTTGTCCGCAGACAGCTCCCAGGTCATGTGGCCAGCATGACTAAGCCGCTTCTGGTGAAACCAGAGCAGTGAATAGAAATGCCATTTACCTTCCCGCCGGAGCGGTACCTATTTATCTACTTGCACTTTGACATGCTTTCAAACTGCTAGGTGGGCAGGAGCTGGGACCGAACAACAGGAGCTCACTCCGTCGCGGGGATTCGAACCACCGACCTTCTGATCAGCAAGCCCTAGGCTCTGTGGTTTAGACCACAGTGCCACCAGCGTCCCTCAGCTCAATTACAGGTTCAGCTACAGTGAAGCACAGCATCTAAGGGGCTGTGACAAATGTTTAATAGAAAAGGTGGGTTTTGAAAGAAGTAAGAGTTGGCACCATGGGAGTGTTCTAGGAGGCAGTTCCAACTGTACAGAACAGCTAAGGTGGAATATTTGAGGGAATAGGAGGCCTTCAGACAGTGGAGGGAGGCAGAGCTACAGAAGCAAAGATTATGGCAGGAATGTATCATGATCTAAGAGTAGAGACATTTGCAAGGGATCTCACACCCTTTGTAAGATTCACAGCTGAGAATGACTATTTTTGTCCATTTCTAATTAGTCCTCAGACATATTCCATGACTTTCAAAAAAGCATAGCCATGAACATTTTAAGATGAGCACAAATTGATCTTACCTATACTTGCTTCCAAAGACTCCAAAAGTGACTCTGTCACCGGACCTCAAAGTTCTAGTAGTACCATTTGCTAGTTTTTCTTCATTAACAAAGGTACCGTATTTAGAAGTGTCTTTTAAAGTTAACACAGGAAATGTAGAAGACTGACTCTGAAAATAAAAATAAAAATAACATTTCAGGTACCAACAATAGCAACTGAGTTCATTTTAGCCAAACCACACATCATGGTTTGTTGGAAGTGTAACAATCTATAGGCAATATTTACTCTTGGCTTACTGATTGTGGTTTGTTGAAGCAAAAGAAAACACAATTATTCATTTGGATGTAACACTAAGCAAGGGATCAAATGTTTTCCCTATGTTTCACTCAGACAGAGGGGTTGACGGCAAACAATTATCTATAGTTTATTGTGATATGCAAACTGGGTCATTGTGTTTTTTGTTTCTAGCATTAACCCTCTATCTCAGCCTTCCTCAACCTGGTGCTCTACAGGTGTTTTGGACTATAGTTCTCCTAAGTGACAGCCAGCACAGGAGTCTTAGCCCCAAATACCAGGAGGATGCCAAGCTAATGAAGGCTCCTATATCTGGTAGCCACATTTTTCATTTGGTAAACATATTGAGTAAAACACATTCAAAACATAATTTTGTTAGATGAGGTCTAAAAATCTGGGAGCAGTAAGAAATTTATCTGTGACTTGACTGAGGCAGTGCTGTATGCTCTATAACTGCATAAAGTACGATTAAAATTGCAAGATGGGTGTGATTGACCCCAAAGGTAAAGGTAAAGTTACTCCTGCCCGTACGGGCCAGTCTTGACAGACTCTAGGGTTGTTCGCCCATCTCACTCTATAGGCCGGGGGCCAGCGCTGTCCGAAGACACTTCCGGGTCATGTGGCCAGCGTGACAAGCTGCATCTGGCGAGCCAGCGCAGCACACGGAACGCCGTTTACCTTCCCGCTGGTAAGCAGTCCCTATTTATCTACTTGCACCCGGAGGTGCTTTCGAACTGCTAGGTTGGCAGGCGCTGGGACCGAGCAGCGGGAGAGCACCCCGCAGCGGGGATTCGAACCGCCGACCTTTCGATCGGCAAGCCCTAGGCGCTGAGGCTTTTACCCACAGCGCCACCCGCGTCCCATGATTGACCCCAAACCACTCCCCTATTCATAATGCTGTACATTTGGTACTTACAAGGTTCACTTGAGGGTGACTAACTGAAAGGACTGCATGGCTTCGGCTGATGGACTGATCCGCTTGAATTAAAATGGCACAATTTTTACGTCCGACAACATACTCAACACCAACTAAAAGGTGGTATGACTGTCCTGAAATGGGAAAAACACAACCAAATTTTAATTAACCTCTGATGGTATAACGCCGATTTTAATCTTTATTCATGTGGATGGAGAGTTGGAGACAGGACTTTAGCCATCCCTTCCACCAAGGATGTGGAAAATCTGCGCCCCCCCCCCATATTTTGCTGGACTACAACTCCCATCATTCCTTGCTCTTGGCGATGCTTGCTGGGGCTGATGGGAGTCGTGCTTCAGCAATAGTTCCCCACACCTGCTCTCAATGCGAAGGCCAACTCTCCCCACCCCCCACCCCAGTTTTCCAAAGTTAACATCGGTTAATTGGCGAACTGCCGCTTTTCCAATCCGCCCAAACGCGGCGAGCCAGGACAGGCTGAACCAACCAATCAACACGCAGAAGCCGGAAGACGGTAGAACCAACAGGCGTCAAAGCGGAGTGAGACCAGTTGCCCGGGACACGCCCCCTCCCCCTCAGGCTCCGCTCCTCACCTGGCCCGGACTCGTCAGCTGGGCTCAGCTTCCACATCCTGAGCCGGAAGGAAGCGGCCAGTGGTTCCCCGGCCCGTCTCGCCTCGCCTTTGTATCCTCACCAGCTTCCCCAGCCCCTCTTCTCCACCTCAGAGCAGCTGCCCGACGCGACGCATCTTCTCTCCACACCGCGCATGCGCCTTTCGATGAGGCTGACACAGCGACGACATCGCGAGAGTCCAGACTAACAGAACAGCGCCTCCTACAGAGAGCGGAGGGAAGCCCTCCGACAATTGAGCGCATGCGTGACCTTTTCTCTATTTTTTTTTTTAAAGCAAGTTTAGTAGTAGGCTAGTTCTTAAGGGAGCAGAAGTAGGAAAATAGTTGAGACGCGGTTTCCCGATTATTTTCGTTTTCCCGGAATGTTGAAACCAGACCTGTGTCTCAATCTGAAATGTTACAAGTCTATCCCTAGATATGGGATAGCTAAGGGGTGGGGGGTAAGGGCAGGGCGGTTGGTGGACGATTCCCCCCCCCCCCATCTGGTAGTGAAGTGACTTCAAAGCAATCCACTTCGATTTATTGCAGCCTAACAGGATGGCCCATCTGACATTTGTCGCGCACGTACCCGCGCACACATGAATTTGTAAATGTGTCTGTGCTTGGCTATCTTAAATACATGACCTTTCACACACTCTTTCAAACACCTACATTTGGAGAGGATCCCTAACTTGGCAGAGAGAGAGAGAGAGAGAGAGAGAAGAAGAAGACCTGAAATACAAGACAAAACTATCATTACAGGATGTAACATTTTACATTGAAATACGGGACAATCCTGGATGAATACAGGACAGGGCGCAACGCAGGCGGATGAAGGTTACTCTGCGGCCAGGAAAGGCACTCCTGCTCTCCATATGACTCCACTTATGCGCCTGCTTGCTTGAAAAGGTTGGATTGCTGACTGGAGGGGAAGCAGCTCTAGAGCAATTCAAACTCATTGATAAATCTGCAGGCAATGAATACATCGGCGCAGTGGCCATTCAAGTTTTCCAAGCGAGGTGGGGCGTGGCCTCTCTGCCGAAGGGGGCGTGGCTGAAGCGTGCGCGTTCCATCGAGCCCCGCCCTTCAGCTTCTCCTTCCATCTCTGATTGGACTTTGAGGGGGCGGGACAGGAGGGGCGGGGCTTAGAGGAACTCCCTCTTCGGACAGGACTCAGAAGTGGGGGAAGATGGCGTTGGCGGCGGTGCTGCGTGTGTCGTGCGGAGTGCGGGCCAGGCTAGTCCCGCGGCTGCCTCCTTCACCTGTGCGGGTAAGGTGCTCTGTGCTGCGCCTGGATATGCATACGCTGGAAATTTGCCGCACCTCCCGACGGGAATAAGTGGTGTAAATTTGCGAAACATCTGCCTTTAAGCTATACAGTATGTCTAAATTTGTTTATGCATCGGATGGAGGAGCAAATCTTCCCCGTACATAGCAAGACCACTCCTCTCCCTGGCTCTGCTAGTTTTCTGCTTGCAAGGCGTTGTGTGTGTGTATGTGTATATGCAGGGGTGCCAACTTCAATAAAATAGGGGGAGGGGGCAGGTAAGCCCCACCCCGCATAATCTATCACATGACATTACACACACACACACCCTATTTAAATGGGAATTACCCTCAAATTTCTGCCCCTAAGAATTGCCTCCTATGTGTGTGTGCATATCTATATATCTGTAATTATTTAACTAAAGGTGAAATATAAAAAAACCCGGGGTAGGACAGCATAAAATAGGACAGCCTTTAAAGGTGCTGAAAAATATGTTCATTCGCAGGATCATGCCAAGATTAATCCACTTACCAGCAGATGTACCAGCAGCAGAGAATCTAACGCCACCACTGCCATTCTGCAGTGTTTATGGGGCAGGGTATCTGCTGCTCAGATTTTCATTCCAAAATTCCACAGTAGAAAAAGCTCCTTATGCAGGCTGAAGCAGCTTTTTGGAACCCCCACCTCCCACCCTTGTGGCTAAATAGGAGGTTTGCATTTGCTCAGTACTTTTCCAGAGTCCGGAGCTCATTGTAATGATCTCCATTGGTTTCAGTGGGAATTGTATCAATACTGAAGTCCACAGCATTTGAACAGTTTACTGAGCTCAGTTCAGAGGCTCGTTGGCCAATCCAGAGCTATTTGTTTGAAGCCTGTGCTCTAAATGGAGATAAGATCAGGCTGCAGGAATGTGAACTTTGAACCCAGTGTTTGAGAATGACAGTTTTCTTTAAAAAGTTGTTTTCTTAAGCTGTTATCAAGTGTGGGATGGCATGAATGTCCCGCACTCACTCAAATGGGCTGGGTAAGATTTTTTGTATTTGTTCATAGAGAGTTGGTATATGCTTAAGAGAGAAGCTCATTAGGCAAGCAACTCTCAGGTCAATTCTCCCCACACAGTATGGGGAATTGCTGGTAGGGCGAGTGCTGTTGTGCTCAGGTCCTGCTTGTGAGCTTCCCATGGCCGATTGACCACTGTGAGAACAGATTCAGAAGGGCTCTTATAAATAAATCAGATTTACTTTACAGAGTTGATAGTTGTGGAGAATCTCTGCACCACAGCACTAATTAAACCCCCCAGGCTTCCTTACTTCAAACTTATCCCATGGGTGGGGTGACAGTGGGGAAAGTTAAGGATCTGGTCTGCTGGCTAGAGCCAATTCTTCACTCATGCTGTAAAGCTTACAATTAGATAATTCACATAAAGCAGGGGTCAGCAATCTTTTTCAGTCGTGGGCCAGTCCACCGACCCTCAGACCACGTGGTGGGCTGGACTATATTATATATATTATACAGTGGTACCTCGAGTTACATATGCTTCAGGTTGCATACACTTCAGGTTACAGACTCCGCTAACCCAGAAATAGTGCTTCAGGTTAAGAACTTTGCTTCAGGATAAGAACAGAAATCGTGCTCTGGCGGTGCGGCGGCAGCAGGAGGCCCCATTAGCTAAAGTGGTGCTTCAGGTTAAGAACAGTTTCAGGTTAAGTACGGACCTCCGGAACGAATTAAGTACTTAACCTGAGGTCCCACTGTACATGCCCCACAAATAACCCAGAGATGCATTTTAAATAAAAGCACACATTCTACTCATGTAAAAACACACTGACTGTCCGCGGGCCTGATTTAGAAGGCGATTGGGCCAGATCCGGCCCCTGGGCCTTAGTTTGCCTACCCATGACATAAAGTTTTCAACTTGTAAGTGCTATACACAGATGTTAAGTATTGCTATTGGTATTCGCAGCAATGGTGTGTTTTTTTTAAAATAACTATATCCACAGTAGCTTTATTGCTGAGAATTATCTAGGTTTTATTAACCTGTAAAACATAGTAAATTATCTTCTTTCCCTTTTTCAGCTTTTAAGCCATGGAACAAAAGTAATGTATCAAGCTGATCGTGCCTTTGCACCACTTCAGAAAGTGATGCTGCCATCAGATACTTTCCATGGCAAAGTGGCCTTTATCACAGGAGGGGGCACTGGCCTTGGGAAAGGGATGACAGCTGCTCTTTCTGCTTTGGGAGCAGAGTGTGTTATAGCAAGCCGGTAAGAGCATCTTTTGCATTTTGCATGATGTAGTCTTTTAAAATGGAGAGTACAGTTCTCAGTATGGAGTCCTCTGCACACTTACTTGGCAGTAAGATCCGTTGAGCACAGGGAGGAAGCAAACACATTTAGGGTAGACATGTTAGTCCTACTCAATGACGCTAAGGTAACTTAGGCCCATGCATTTTAACTTCGTGGGATTCAACCCTAGGATTGTGCAATGGATTCTTCTGGTTTTTTTAAGCAGTTAGGCAATATTTAAGAAATCCAAGTTCACTGAGCAGTGTGTTGTGAATTGACACTGAAGGACCATTCAGACAACCACACCAAGACTCAGTAGCGGATTTTGGTTCTGTGGGGCCCTTTGGGGGGGGGCGTTTGTTTACCTAAATAAGTGTGACTGTGCCCAGAAACATGACTGACCTAAATTCTGTGCCCCAAAACATGACTGACCTAAATTCTGTGCCCCAAAACATGACTGACCTAAATTCATAATGAGTTAGCTCCACTTTGCGCCCCTGCTTTAACCTTCGCCCCCATGTCAACGCCTTCTTCCCTCTCTTTTTGTGCCACAACCCCACCCCCACCCCATGGTGACCTGCATCTTCTTATGCTGTTCAAAACTGAAAATTGCCCTCTCAGTGTGCTTTACCCAAATTTCTGCTGTTGTTTTTAAACATCCATTTTTCCGCTTTCAGTGTTTCTCCATTCTTGCTTTGGTCAAACTTCTCTCTCTCTTCCATTCCTCAGCTGCCTCATGCGAGAGAGATAAAGGATGCAAAGCCCTCAGATATTCCATTGTTTGAAGCTAGTTTGCTGAAGCCTCTGCTGTTGTTTGAAACCACCATTTTCCTCTCTGTTATCTCCAACCCTGCTTGATTCAAATTCATGCCATTGTTTCAAACTACCACTTCTCCCCTCTCAGTGCCCTTCCCTTCTTGATTGTGCAACCTGCCTTCTCTTTGGCTCCCACTCTAACTTCCTACAAATCCATTAGGCAATACAAATCCTCCAATAAGGGCAGTGCAATTACCGTATTTTTTGCACCACAACACTCACTTTTTTCCTCCTAAAAAGTAAGGGGAAATGTCTGTGCGTGTTATAGAGGGAATGCCTACGGGTGGCATTCCTACGGATTTTCCTCCTCTAAAAACTACGTGTGTGTTATGGTCGGGTGCGTGTTATAGAGCGAAAAATACGGTACATCATTACATTTTTATATTTATAGGAAAATATTATTAAACAATACTTTTTGTTTCTGTTTAATGGTATAATATTGAGAGAGGCAAAACACTTCATCCAAACATGAACTTTTATTTGAAGGAACAAAAAGAAATAAAAATTCTTTATAAAAATAGTAAAATCTTCATTGATGTTAAATGCTCCTGGGATATAGTGGAATGTAAGTAACTTTTTGGGGACACGGGTGGTGCTGTGGGTTAAACCACAGAGCCTAGGATTTGCCGATCAGAAGGTCGGCGGTTCAAATCCCCACGACGGGGTGAGCTCCCGTTGCTCGGTCCCTGCTCCTGCCAACCTCGCAGTTCGAAAGCACGTCAAAGTGCAAGTAGATAAGTAGGTACCGCTCTGGCGGGAAGATAAACGGCATTTCTGTGTGCTGCTCTGATTCACCAGAAGCGGCTTAGTCATGCTGGCCACATGACCCGGAAACTGTACGCCGGCTCCCTCGGCCAGTAAAGCAAGATGAGCGCCACAACCCCAGAGTCGGCCACGACTGGACCTAATGGTCAGGGGTCCCTTTAGCTTTACCTTTAAGTAACTTTTTACTCCTTTAAGGGTGCAGGTAATATTCTGCCCAAAGTGTAACACATCCTATGGGGTTTAAATTGAGCAGAGGGAGGGGGGACATGAATTTTGAGCCTCAGAAATAAATGAGCAAGCACTAAGTGTATCTGCCTCCCCAATGAGAAACCTCTGTTTGTATTTAATAAGATGTTTCCACAACAGCAACTTCAGTCTGAAATAGAACTTACTGTGTTGCGTCCAATGCTAGTCCTACTCAGAGTAAACCCACTGAAATTAATGAACATTAATAACTTAGATCCATTAATCTCAGTCAGTCTGCTGTGAATGGGACAAGCATTGGACAAAGCTCTTCATTGTCAGTCTGCCACATCACACATGGAATCACTGCTAAGCTTTTACCAAAACGCTAAGAAAGAAACCCCAAAAGTTTGATGTACAGTATATGGCTGTAATGGAAACTCAACCGTAATGTGTAATTATTTATAGGAAACTTGATGTATTGAAACAAACCGCAGAAGAAATTTCTTCTAAAACGGGAAATAAGGTATTGTTAAATAACAAATGGTATTAATGGTGCATTCAGTCATGGGATTTTATGCATGTAAGAATATATTTAATTCTTTCTTTTTCTCTTCTGCTACTGGTAGTGGATATATTGATAATAGTTTATTACACAGGTCCACGCAGTTCAGTGCGATGTGAGAGATCCAGCATCTGTTAGCAATGCAATTTCTCAATTAATTGAAGTGGCTGGACATCCCAGTGTGAGTATCCTAATTCAAAACTTTAATTAATCATTACTGGAAAAATCCAACTCAGTGTGCATTAAAAAAAATCCTAAATGTAAACAAGCTAATGAATTCTGAAAGATTTTAATATTTTCAAAAGTAATGTTCAGTTGAATCTACCTATAGAACAAAATCTATGGGAATAGGTCACAGCTGTATTTTAATGAAGCTGTGTACTTTAACTGCCTGGTATCGACATGACCTTGATGTAACTCGGATGGGCACCAGTGTGTACACATGAACCCCCAGCCTCTCCCCCATCCCAGTGAGGACTGAGCATGCTCAGTGGCCACACAGTGCTTACTGACAGTTGTGAAGGCAAATAGATTGGACTATCCTGGAAGAAGGTGTGGCTGGTTGCCTGAAGCTCCACATGAGAGCACTCACGGCTTCAACATTTTGCTGCAGCTCCAACTTGCATCACAAAGCTGTCGGAATTAGCTTGTTAAAAGTTTTGAAAGTGGTGGATAGGAGATTTATTTTTCGTTAATGGAGGGTTCCACTGCTCTAATATACTTCTTACTGGCCAAAGGGCAGTTAGATAAAGTCACCATCTCTTTGTTCGTGTCTTGTGAGTTAAACTCAAGAGGACAACTGTGGTTGACTGGCGTTGCTTGCTTGGTTGGAACACATACTGGAATTGATGCAAAAGCTTTTAAAACCATAATGGTTACTTGGTTTTTCTCTGCACTGCTGATCTTTTGCTTTTGTAAAAGGTGCTGGTAGGTTATACTGACTCGGAGTGTGTGTACCTTTAAGCCAAACTATGGCTCAGCACACATGAACCAAGATGTGGTCTCCTGGACTGAAGTTGTCACCTGAAGCACTGCACCCCCAGTCCTGCTGCTGCCTCCCTAGCTGATGTTAAGCCACAATTTGGATTAGCATTACGTCTGAACCCAGGCTTGTAGTTTGTCTTGCTCCAGACAAACCACGAGCCCTGGTTCAGTTCTAGCCAGAGGCAAACCATGCCTTAGCCCCAAGCAGTGGGGTGGCAGCAGGACCAGGGAATGAGCAGGATGGCTCTGATCTTCCCTCCAGGAACCTGCACTCTTGTTATTTGTGCTAAACCATGTGTGAACTGGGCCACTCTGTTTTTCTGTAAAAATTCTCCTGGAATTTTTGAAACCACCACCGAGTATCTTAAATGTGCAGAAGACCGATTTTGGCAAATATTTAAGCTTTCTTTCTCCCTTTCAGGTTATAATAAATAATGCAGCTGGAAATTTTGTATCTCCTTCTGAACGTCTTTCTCCAAATGCATGGAGGACAATCACAGATATTGTTCTTAATGGTACCGCCTATATAACTCTGGGAATTGGAAAAGAACTGATTAAAGCACAAAAAGGTAAATTGAGATTGACAGAACTTGTCCTTTTCTTACTGAATACCTTTTTGGACAAGAAATAGATTTTTGGGGGGCTGGAGCCTTCTTAGAACCCTGAAAACCTCAAGCTTTATTTTCACAGAATTATAAAATTGTAGAGTCCAACCTCCACTGTCTCTGTCTCTCTCCTTCATTGATTTGACCTGTTTTAGGAAACTGATAATTTGGAAAGGAGAGCAATACATATAATTAAATTTTTTTTAATATTGCATCTTCCAGGAGCAGCCTTTCTAGCCATCACCACAATTTATGCAGAAAGTGGGTCAGGGTTTGTGTCGCCAAGCGCTTCTGCCAAAGCCGGCGTTGAAGGCCTATGCAAGTAAGCAATCTGTTAGCCCCTGTCCCCTTAATTTTTTTTTTTAAACCACTCCCTCTTAAGGCTGAAATAGACCAACCCAAAAGAGACAGAATTGGAGTGAGAAGTGGCTGTTTGCCATTGTGGTGGGTTCAACAAATTCATTTTCATTGGGTTTTTATTTTATTTTAACAAATCATATACCGTTTAACCACAGTAACCTCAAAATGTTTTACAAGGAATACAATACAAAAAAGGCTAACAGTGGTTAGAACTATAAAATCAGGCTTCAGTTAAAATGCCTGCTGGAGTAAACAAATTATTCAGTAGGTGCCAGAAGTTCAAATCCGAATGGCTTCATATAGATGTTAAACAGCATTGTGGACAAGATTGTACCCTGCTGTAGACCATAGTACAAGGACCGTGTACTGTGGACTATGCTGTGCTAGACAAGGACTGTGCTGAAACAGTCTCCCAGTGTTGCTTTCTGGACATGGCCCCATAGGTAGGGTAGGATAAAATATTAACCCCAATACCCATTCTGCCTAGGCAGTCCAAGAGGATACTTGAGCAAAGGTATCAAAAGCAGACAAATGACCAGAGTCGCATTCCAGCTGTCGAATGCATTCCCCAAACTGTGCTTGAATCAGAGGTGGACTTTGGCCTTTCAGTGCCCTGTGCAAGAACAAAATTCGGTTCCCCCTGCCTCTTGCCTTCTGTTCTGCTCAGTTCACCAGACCATAGCTGTGTTGCCCAGCAGCGCCCCTTAGGCTCGGCAGCCAGTAGCAGAACCAGTCCTAAATCTGCCTCTGCTTGAACTATGATTAAAACAGATCCATGTGATTCATAACCTACAGGAATTCCTGCATTATCCTCAGTGGACGTAGCCCACAAACAGGGTAGGGTTACAGCACAGAAGGGCAACCTTTGCCCTAGGGGCAACCTCACTTCATGTTACCCCAACACCTGCTGAAGCTGCTTCATTTGTCTATCCCATCAAAGTTCCTTCTTTCCAATTCACTTCCTCCTTATTTCCCCCCGATTTTTGGGAAAGTGTTTTCTCCCTCTCTGTGTAGTTCTTCTCCATTGGGAAGGGGCCTATGAACAGAAAACCTAATGTGTAAGCCCAGATGCATTTTTATTTTTACTTCTAATCCTCTTTATATGCCGAATACTTACAAAGTCTCTTCATGAATTTCTAGGTCTCTTGCAGCGGAGTGGGGTAAATATGGCATGAGATTCAATGTGATTCAACCAGGCCCAATAAAGACTAAGGTACATGATCATGTTTTGTAGCCATTAAAGAATTGGCCGAGACATCAGATTGACTTTAGTGACTGGGTCTCTGAGCCTAATTTAAATTCTACTTGAGACAGATCTCATAGCTGCCTTGAGCACCATTTTGTGAAAAGGAGAAGTGCAAATAAATACTGGTTTAAATAGAACTTGGAAGCACATATAATCATTATCCACCTTCATTCTCTCTTTAAAAAAACAACTTTGTAAAATTATATACCACTTCACCAAAGGCCACAGGACAGTTTACAATGTAGCATAATAAATAAAACATAATAGGTTAAAAAAAAGGTAAAGGACCCTTGGACGGTTAAGTCCAGTCAAAGGTGACTGGGGTCGCAGCGCTCATCTCGCTTTCAGGCCGAGGGAGCCGGTGTTTGTCCACAGACGGCTTTCTGGGTCATGTGGCCAGCATGACTAAACTGCTTCTGGCGCAACAGAACACCATGACGGAAACCAGAGTACACGGAAATGCCATTTACCTTCCCACCACAGTGGTACCTGTTTATCTACTTGCACTGGTGTGCTTTTGAACTGCTAAGTTGTCAGGAGTTGGTGCAAAGCAATGGGAGCTCACCCCGTCGCGGGGATTTGAACCGCCAACCTTTTGATCAGAAAGCCCAAGAGGCTCAGTGGTTTAGACCACAGCGGCACCCACGTCCCGAAATAGAACATAATAAACAATATATGTCAATAAGTAATATAACATATTTACAATTCAAAAAATAAAATTATCCTATAGATGCAATTTATAATAATAAATACTTACTAACATAGATAATCTCATGGCATAAATTATTATCTACTTACCCCAGTTATTATCTAACATACACGTTATACATATCTAACATAGGTTTTTTGTGTTGTTGTTTTTCTGGCTCATTAAGGAGTATTTTTCTGCGTGATATGGTTGCCTGGGCGAAATGTATGACATTTAGTGTTTCAGTAGATACAAGTCTACTAGAGTTACCCACATTATTTCCCCAGTTGACACTTGCTTGATCTGTGCTACACAGTCAGTTTACTTTTACCCATGATTGTTAAGTATAAAACTTTTTCAGATGGTCTCTAGCAGAGTTCCGAAAGCAATAGTTTCTCTCGATAATTTTCTTCAGGGAGCTTTCAGCCGTTTGGACCCAGAAGGTGTGTTTGAGAAAGAAATGCTCAAGAGAATTCCTTGTGGGCGTCTGGGAACAATAGAAGAGATTGCCAATCTTGCCACCTATCTCTGTAGTGATTATGCAAGTTGGATTAACGGAGCAGTAAGTTATCATTCTAGTTGCTAGGGGTGCCCGAATCTCATTGCTACTGATGCTAGAATATTGTGATCCAGAAGCCATTTCCACCTGGTCCCATTAGAGGGGGCTAAATGCTTTCTTTGGGGCTAGACAAGCTCCATGCAAATTCATTGGGAATTTGACTTCTTTAAAATTATTTGTGGCTTTAGTTGATGGAAAAAGCAGTTTGTGGATATTCTAGCATAACTAGTTCTGTTGAATGATGCTTTCCATTATGTTTTTACTAAATAGAAAACATTAATGACTTAAAAGTACTTTATTTGGCTGTACTAGGTTTCCTTAGCATATTGGTTCAACTGAAACCAGTTCAAATTATTGTTGGGAGTGGCTTAATGGGGGAAAATGTGCTTTAATCTTGCAGGTCATTAGAATGGATGGTGGTGAATACGTCTCTATGGCTGGAGAGTTTAATCACTTAACCAAGGTAATAATTTGCAAGTCGGATCGGCAAAAAAAATGTTGCAGCAAGCTCTGTGCCTTTTTGAAATTGTCACTCTGTCTTCCAATGTCACCAAACAATGCTCAGTTTTCATTGGTCAGTTTTTTCAGGGTGTTTATGTCTTCACTATTCCCCCCCCCTTTAAGTTTGTAAGGCCCCCCCCCCTTCTAATACCTCCCTCTTGTGCATGGATAATGTTGCTTTGGCGATGTAAGCACTGGCACTCACACCTGAACATCAGAAATGTAGAAAATTATATGTTTAGGGTTCAATCCCGCCAACAGTAAGCTTTTAATCACATTCATTTCAATGGGGAAAGATGTTTGATTGTGCCCATTATGTCTGCATGAAACTCAAAGACGGAAAAAACCTGAAGTTAGTATCTCATCTAAAATGTTTTATTTTCTATGCTAGGTTACCAGTGAAGAATGGAATAAGATGGAAGAAATGATAAGGAAAACAAAAGGCTCATAATTTTATTTCAAACTATATTTTTATATAGAAATTCAAACATTATAAATTTCACTAATGTTGGTATTAATTGACTGACTTTTATACATTTTCAAGGCTGAACAATTTTAATTTACATACAGCACAATATTAGATGCTGTTAAAATAAGCATCATAACAGAAATGGATCAATAAGGTGTGGTTTCATTTGGGGGGCTGGTTTGGTATGTGATATTAAAAAAACAACAACTTTGTTTAGCATGCCAGTTTAGAATGAGGCCTCGTATCTTGCCTGAGTTTTGGTTTTAGAGTTTGAAGTCAAGCATTTATGTCAAGCAGTTCTGCATCTCAGGAGAAACTTCAGTTATTATCAGGCAACTACGTATATGAGTAGGAGAGAGACAGCACTTCATCCCCCTCCCCACAACTCCCTATATTTGTGGAAATATGGCAATATTGTGAGAATATGGTCATCATCTGATCTGTGACCCTGAGATGCAGTGATATCATGGAACGATTGTTGAGGTGACTGCATCAGTAATCAAATGTTGACAAAACCACACAGCTTCTGTGAAAAAAAGTTTAAGGTGAATTTGATTGGGGGGAAACTTACACAAGAGCGGGAGCAGCTATACCAACAAGGATGTGGAACCTTTTCTAGTTGGCAAACCAGATCCTTAATCTTTCCACAAAATTTGACAGATGGGCAGGAACCAAACACAACCCTCCAGACCTCCGTATCTGCCCTTCAGAAATCTTTCTGCGTCACACCCCTCACCAGTCCTGCTTTTGCACTCTTCTCGAATCGTCGAATTGGAAGGGACCCTGAGGGTCATCCAGTCCACCCCCTTGCAGTGCAGGAATCCCAATACGTGTTCCCCCATCCACTGTGAAACTGTACTGGACCCTGCTTAGCTTTGCAAATGTGCCTAGCAGCTTTATTGCAGAATGTATGTTTGAACTGTGACAATCCCTCTTGCTTTCCTGGAGAGAGGATATAGAGCAAGCATAGGCAAACTCTGCCCTCGAAATGTTTTGAGACTACAATTCCCATCATCCTGACCACTGGTCCTGTTAGCTAGGGATGATGGGAGTTGTAGTCCCAAAACATGGAGGGCCGAGTTTGCCTATGCCTGATATAGAGGGGTGTGTGTAGAACACGGGTGGCACTGTGGGTTAAACCACAGAGCCTAGGGCTTGCCGATCAGAAGGTCGGCGGTTCGAATCCCCACGACGGGGTGAGCTCCTGTTGTTCGGTCCCAGCTCCTGCCCACCTAGCAGTTTGAAAGCACGTCAAGTGCAAGTTGGTAAATAGGTACCACTCCAGTGGGAAGGTAAACAGCGTTTCCGTGCGCTGCTCTGGTTTCGCCAGATGCGGCTTAGTCATGCTGGCCATATGACCTGGAAGTTGTCTGCGGACAAACACCGGCTCCCTCAGCCTATAGAGCGAGATGAGGGCCGCAACCCCAGAGTCGACTGGACCTAACGGTCAGGGGTACCTGTACCTTTGTAGAAACTAGCCTACTGCACTAAGGTAAATTTTACATACATTGCTGTTCCTGCTTTTGTCCTTGGCTATGCCTAGCCACAGGTATGTGTCTTCCACAGGGAATATGCACCTTCAGCTGAAACAGGTTTCCCACCTCTGCCCTAGAGACTGGTAGGGATTGTTCTTCTTTGGGACCGGCTGTATTCATATGAAACTTCTTTTATTTAGAGTTGAGGCCATTGGTCATTCTAGACCCAGGATTGTCCGCTCTGACAAGTAGCTTCCCATAATCTCAAGCTTTTCCCAGTTCTGTTTTTCTTAAGACAGCCTTTTGAACCAGAGATGCTAAGGATTCGTTCTTGGTCTTCCGAGTCAAAAGTGGCCACTAGGTGGAACCATAAGACAGGAAGGAAAGCCTCCAGAAGCACATTTCAGGTTATGAAAACTCATAAAGGTCTTACACAACCTGTGCGATTTTCAGCCTCCCTACCTATGCAAGCTGAATTGCTGTAGGGAAATGAGCCCAGTAAAACGTAGGTGGCATCTTGAGCTGGCACCAGCATAATTCCATGGTACTGAAAATGTGTAGAATATTTGAAATGAGATTTTTTTAAAAAAAAAAAAAACCTCGTAGAAACACAAAACAGGCACTTAAATGTGTTGTCCAGCAGTTAGATATATGGGAGGATCACTTTGAAAAGCTAAACCTCCCTCTTAGAAAAGCAAACAGGCAGTAAGTCCCATTGTCATCACAATGTCCATTCACTCCTATTGCCTCTAGCTTGGCAACTGGGAGATGAGGCACAATTCGTACCTTGCAGCAGCCAATGTGTGCTTTAACAGGAAGGGGCAAACTTTTGATATAGTTGAGAGCTGCCAAGAGCCAAGATAAATGGAAGGAAATTGACCGGAGGCAATTGACACACTGGGGTTATATGGGGCTTGCAACTACCTACCACATCAGTGTGGGTAAGTGAAACCCTGTTTTCCTGGACCGGACAAAAGAAAAACTTCATTTGATGTTTTAAATGAAGAGGGGACATTACCACTTGGCTTTCTGAGTTCTTGTGGAGTTTCTACTTTTTCGTATGAATGTAAGTTGGACTTAACTACTAAGCGTAGTGTGACTTGCATCCTTATAGTTTAACTTGCAGCCATAAAATGCAGTAAAAGAAAATGGTAAATGATCTGCCTTGGCCTGATTTACAGAGATTCACAGCATTGGCTGCTCCCATTTGATGCCGGTGGGATTTGCAGCCAGGCAGCAGCTGGGAAAAATGGGGCACTTATATTTAGGTGCTTAATTGTGGATTGCTGTGCAACATGTTGCTCATCTAGAACTCATGGTTCTGATCGGCATGAATATTGATGCCAGTTGTGATTGCTAAATGTTAGATGGTAATATATAATTTTTTAATAGCGCAGGTGATGAAAATGCAAGCGAGATTTTGCTTCACCCAATGACATCCGCATATGCAGCTTTTCAGTCTTCTTGCTTATGTTTTGTGTAATTTATCAGCCAGCAGAAAAGTTTCACCATAGACATATGATGGACATTTGCTGGAAGCATTTAAGCAGAGGCTGTTAAGATACCAGGCCATCTGCAGCAGTGGGGGACCTGTGGCTCTCCAGATGTTGGTTTACTCCAAGCTTCCTCAACCTTGGCCCTCCAGATGTTTTTGGCCTACAACTCCCATGATCCCTAGCGAGCAGGACCAGTGGTCAGGGATGATAGGAATTGTAGTCTCAAAACATCTGGAGGGCCGAGGTTGAGGAAGCCTGGTCTACTCCCATTACGCAGCTCCAACAGCTGGGTGAACACACTGAGCTGCTTTCAGACTATTGTTTCATTAAGCCAAATACTATCTGCTCTGGCTGGCAGGCTCTGCTGCCCAAGAATTAGAATTGTAGAGTTGGAAGGGACCCCAAGGATAGGTAAAGGGTAAAGGGGCCCCTGACCATTAGGTCCAGTCATGGCCGACACTGGGGTTGCGGCGCTCATCTCGCTTTACTGGCCGAGGGAGCCGGCGTACAGCTTCCAGGTCATGTGGCCAGCATGACTAAGCTGCTTCTGGCAAACCAGAGCAGCACACGGAAACGCCGTTTACCTTCCCACCGGAGTGGTACCTATTTATCTACTTGCACTTTGACGTGCTTTCAAACTGCTAGGTTGGCAGGAGCAGGGACCGAGCAATGGGAGCTCACCCCGTCGTGGGGATTCGAACTGCCAGCCTTCTGATTGGCAAGTCCTAGGCTCTGTGGTTTAACCCACAGCGCCACCCGCGTCCCTTCACCCCAAGGATAATCGAGTCCAACTTTCTGCATGGCAGGAATATGCAGCTGGCCCATGCTGGGATTGAACCCACAACCTTGGCATTATCAGCACCACACTTCAACCAAGTGAGCTAACCGCCACTGGTCAGTGCTTGAAGGACAGCAAAGAACAAATTGAAGACTGAAGCCCTTAATTTTTGTGGCAACTACTTGGGGTGATAATTCAGACCTTCCCCACCACCAACACCTTTCTGCCTTAATACAGTGACAATAAGAGTCAGCCTCTGGAAGCCTAGGCTAACTTTATAGAACATGATCCTTTAAAGGAGCCAGAGTCATCAATGAAAATAAGGTGGGTGTCTTGCACACTTTCTTCCATGTTCAGACTTCTTGTGTTTTCTTAAGATGACGTCCATTTGCAATACTTTGCTTTTGGCATAATGAGGTAGCACCTTAATAGTTTTTATATCCCAGGGAGGCAGTGGGGTCCAAAATATCCTTTTCAGAGAAAGATGGAATCCTATTTCCAATGCTTTTCATTTGGGAAAAAGTTAAGCCCAGCACTGCTCTGATCGGTCTTGCATCATACACATTCACAGCATGAGATTTCCCCTTTGCAGTTGAGCATGAAAAGACAAATCGATGGTTTAATTGTCAATCTAAATTTAATCATATTGCCATTCATAATCATGCCTCTAGGCAGATATTCAAATCATTGTATCTCTTTCAGAATACAGTCATATTTTACATTGCATAGAGAAGTTAGAGGTGAGTGAGAAGGTGAAGAATTACTCACTCCGCTTGTAGCGGAATTGTCAAAATAGGCCACCGAACTTAACTAAGCCTCTTAATGCGTTAAGCCTTTTTTTTCCACCTAGAGACACTCCTAATTTAGTACATATTTTCAGAAATGAAACAAGGCACTTGCTCATTGGAGGCCATTTTGTATCTTTGCGAAATGACTTCTAGCTTTCAAAGAATCGTAGAGTCGGAAGGGACCCTGAGGATCATCTAGTCCAACCCCCCAGCAATGCTGGAATATGCAGCTGTCCCATTCAGGGATCAAACCTGCAACCTTGGTGTTATCAGCACCACGCTCTAATCAACTGAGCTATCCGGTGGTGAAAGGATAAAATCAGCACCCTTCAAGTATATATATATTTTTATATAAATCTTTTTGTAAGCATTTTAAATGGAGTAAATTTAGCCCAGACCTGTTCCTAAGCAGCGAGAACTCCATTTAATTAACACAAATATGCATGATTTCATATCCCTCTCATTTCTAGATTTCTGGAGAAATTACATAGATTTAACTGGGATGTACAGCCACCACCTTTTTAACTTTCTAAAATTGGGCGCACGTTTTAAACCAAAGAACTGAACGCATTGCATACATGGGAGTTCTAGAAGTAATGCAATTTTAAATGCTCTTACAGTTGTTAACGTAGTCCAGAAATCTTACAGGATGTACTTTTTCAAACCGTTCAGGGTGATAATACTTGGATATCAGCCATTGTATCTCCTTTTGCAGCCAATGGACATAATCCAGAAAAAAAATGAAAGGTGGTTTAAGTTCCAGTGCTGATAACTGAATGGGATGCTCAGCTCATGAACAAAATTAGCTGTGCTCATAAAGATGCATAGGATTTTCATAATTTAGTCAGTCCTATGAATTTCAGTGGAATGGTGCCATGCATTGTCGAAATGAAAGGACTATCCCTGATTATCTCTCTCATGGAAACAAGAGTTTGGGCTAGATTGTGGCGACTGAGATTAACCTGAGCAAAATGCAAGTTTAACCGTGTTGTGGATCCTAGCTGTACAAAAGTGCAAGTTATTTCTTTATCACCTGCCAAAGTAACAGAACATAGGAAGTAGACAGACTAGACACCAGCAGTCTTAGTATATTAAATTTAATTATAGATTACACAGAATGATGTAAAAACAGCAGTTTGCTAGAATTATAATATTCTGCAAGTGGAAATAGTTTTTAGAAAATGGATTGTTATATTCTCTGACACAGCAGCAATCATTAAACGTTAAAAGTTATAAAGAGGCCGGCTTGTGGTACCTTTTCTGCCTGCCTATCCTTTGTTGTACACTTTTCTTACCAAGCTTGCAGTTTATACAGTAAGACATCATTGTACCTGTTAGGCTACCAAGGTAGCTTAAAGGCTTCTCATGGAGTTAAATTCCTCAGTGTCCCAAGGTACCTGTGGCCTTGGGATCCGAAGTCAGGGGAAAATGCAAAGCTGTAAGACTGATAACTCGTTGGGAATTAACGCAATTAACTACAGTGCTGCTACATTCTCTAATATCCATGCTTGTTTGCCAGGAGCCTCAGACCTCCCACCCTCCCCCAGTTGAAACACTGCGTCTAGCATCGTTTGCAATGAACAGACTTGCTTTCTTGATCATTTCTTTAACGCTTCCAGTAACTCCAAAGTCAGGGCCAACCTTTTCAGCAAGTGTGCCACGGGACAAGTCTGAAGTGGGCATGATTGCCACTCCAGGACAGCTTATAATAAGTAGCCCTTCCACGTCTTGAAGAGTGGTTTTCCCTATGGTCCACTGACTTGAGCAGACAGGCAGCAGGGCAGCTCTGGAGAGGTGGATAGGAGTACAAGCCACAGGTGGGGCAGCTGTAGTCCTCTAGATGTTTTCGAACTACAACTCCCATCATGCCTAGTCACACTGGCTGGGGCTGGTGGGAGTTGCAATCCGACAACTTTTAGTTTCCCCACCCCAGAGTTTCTCTCCACCATAGTGAGAAGAACCATTTCATGAATGGAGATCATTATTGCTGCTGCAGCCCCAAATGTCAAAGTACATAACAAGCCAAAAACAGTCTCCGTGAAATCTGAGTGTTGAAATCTCCCACTCTTCTCCATCTTAAGAGTCATTATTATTATTACTTGAAACGAATCGGACTGGCCCAAACATAGACATCCTCTTTATCAACCTTGTAGTTACAAAAAACTGTACATTACAAACAGTATAGAAACAAGCTGAAAAGAATGCGCCACACATCCTGGCTAATTATCTATATGCAGTGTTAAATTTACAAGATATAAAAGAAAGTAAAGCCTACCCTCTTATAGTGCACAGTTATTGTTGTTGGGTTGGTGTTGTCGGTTTTTTAAAGATATAATATATCACTAGTTAAGTGGAAGTAATCAGAGGGCTCTAATTCCCGTCAGCAGAGAGAATGAGAGCAAGTTCTGTTCGGTAAAGCTTTCCTCCGTCGGACAAGGCCATGATGTTTTTCTTGTATGTTGCAATGTGGTTAATGTCTAATTCCTGTGAGGTTTTTTTAAGAGAGAGAGAGAGAGAGAAAGAGAATGCTTTATAACCCAGTTCAGTTACTAACGTGGGTACACAAAGTGTTATTGCTACACAAGAACACTTTTTTCAGGGTGAGATCTTGCATGGCACTCAAAATGGCTGCCTTGATCTTGTGCCAAAAAAACAGAAAGTGTATTTTTTTCCAGAGCACATGGCAGGTACGTGAAATTAGAGTTATCTGTACACCCTCCTGGAGGACTGGCAGACGTCTGGATTTTCCAGGATATTACCAGGATTTCAAAGGGGGAATTGACGTCAGGGGGGTGGGGAGGGAATCTCTGAAAGGTGGTGCTTTGTCCTGAATTTTGGACAAGCTAATTGAAAAATCACGTTTTCTTGATTTCTCAATGACTTAGGGTTTTCCTGGTTTTATCCTTTTGAAATATGGCAACCCTATCTTCCTGTTGTATCCAGAAACTGAAATATATTGAATTCAGAGCAACTACCTTAACTGACTAGATGGGGGAGGGCAGAGTTTAAGTGCACTTTTAATGGAAATAAAATTAGAATTACCGTTTTGTTCTTTTCACAGAGATCTTTCAGCAAAGCATCTAATTCTTGTTCATCTATGTAGCCGTTCCCATCCTGAAAACAAAAGGCACGAGCAATTATAACTTTGCTTTCAGCTGCTTTCAGCTACATTGTTTTGTCTTGCAGAACACGTAAGGTCAGAGATCTTTTAAAAATAAAGACGAGTTATAAATATTGTAGGTAGTCTACTTACTGAATCAAATGTATCAAAGGCTTTATTAAATTCCTTCCCACACATTTTGACACCCTAATTTTAAAAAAGAAAACAGGTATTAGAACAGTAGTGGTTTGGATCACTACTCACACACATAATTTATATTATGCATGTTCAAACTTTTAGGAGTACCGTGCTACATACCTGAAATTTAAGGAGAAAGTTTTCCTGTACTGGAAGTAATCTTTGGAGAAAAACACAAGCAGAAGTCAGAACAATTGCTGAGTGGTCACAGTAGGAACTTGAATTGCATATCTGGAAAATGTATAAAGGCAAACCTTTTCAAGAAATGAGAGAGGAGATGACCTTGACAGCTGACTGGGAAATGGTTTACTAAAATGAGCTGCAAAACCCCAGTACATTTTTTCATGTAAAATCCTTCTTTGTAGGCTGCTTGTCCCATTCAAACTTTTCCTTAATTTTTATTTATTTAATTCACTTGTGGATTGTATTTTAGGAGGGGATGCAATATGCTTTGTAAACTGCTTTGATAAGCAACATACAACAAATATATATATATATTCAGCACATTTTCTTTCTACAGTACAGGATTCGTCTTTGTAATGAAAGGGTTGAACACTGAGAAGAAGAGAGGTTTCTAGCCCGAATTGTTGCAGTACATAGAAACTGTTTCTCAGCCACATGTGGCCATTTCCGCCTCTCGTTTCATCTGCTGAATGGAGCTCATTTCATTCCCTCACCCTCTTAGAAGAATACATACCTGGCCATTTCAGTCAGTTCCAGTTTCCCATCATTGTTTTCATCAAACATCTTGAGCTGAAAAGGGAGGGGTTGTGTGAACATTTTTTTCTCTCCAATAACAGCAATAAACAACAACCAAAAACAGTTAACATCGTCACCTGTCTCTTAATGCCTGTTTAGTGCAAGTGAATTGGCCTCTAAGAGACAGGTGGGTATTTTAAAAAATGCCTTGTTTCTGTGGTCATTTTACGGTTAGGTTTCCTCAAACGTGCTTTCACCCTATGGTTGCTTTTATAACTCTTTTCATTGGGCTGCATCCAAAGTTCATTGAGTAAAGTCCTGCTCTTGGCTTCTGCCTGTGTCCCCAGAAAATCTGTTTTGAAAGGTTGATGAGTCCTCCAGAAAAGCATGGAAGATGGTGGAGTGAGCAACAGAAGGAAGTGGCAGGTATCTACTATCTGGGGAAGGATTGTAGCTCATTGGAGAGCCACTACCAATCATTGTAGACAATACTCAGCTGGATGGACCAGTGATCTGACTTGGTATACAAACAGATTCCCTATGTTTCTCCTCCACCATTAATGGAAGCCTCTGCTGCATCCAAAGCCATTTGGTTCACAGAAGGGCACTTTTGGATGCAATCTATTACAGTTGTACCTCTACTTATGTATCCCTCTGGATACATAAACTTAGAGTTGCGAATGCGGCAAACCTGGAAGTGTATACTTCCGGGTTTTGCCACATGCGCATTCGCAGAAGCGCTCTATTGCGCCGCACGCAGAAGCAGTACCTCCAGATACGGACTTTTCAGGTTGCAGATGTACCCCTGGAACAAATTAAGATCGTATCTGGAGGGTCCACCGTATTTTGATTTGGAATAGTCCATCTTCATTGTCTTACCATTTTTTAAAAAACAGACACCTTAAGCACATGTCAAAACATTTCATATGCAATAAAAGAAGGGACGGAGAACATAAATATCACAGTCAAACAATAATTTGCCAATTTAATAAATCTATTAAATTTGCCTTTTTTTGTCCTTGTAACAAAACCAGCCAGGCATTCACATGCACGGGTTTTCCATAGCAAGAGAAGTATTGTGATTTTGTGTATGAGAACTTGCACACACTTCGTTGAAATGAATTAAGGCTACATTGCAGCCATACCTGCTATGTTCCTTCGAATTATGGTATATCTATCGGAGTCTCCTTTTGCTACTTGGTATCTATGAAGCCTATGCAGCAAGCTAGTTCACAATTCAAATAAGGGATGGGGAAAATACAGTAATGAGAGAAGATCCTAGCTTCTGGAACAGATACACCTTAATATGTAGACAGGGAGCTAAGTTCCCTGAACGAAATAGCTTCCTCCTCTTACCATGATGTCTGTATATTCTGACAGCTTTGTATCCTCAATCTGCTTGTTTGCTTTCTGCAATAGGTCTTTCAAAAAACTCTGAAAGAAAACAAACACGAGTGGTAAGTGTAAAAAAAGACAATAAAACCGAAGGAAGGCAGTAAGTTGCTTTGCTGACCTTTGAAAAAATACTGGTTTTCATCTAGGAAACGACACTTGTTTTCCCAGGAGACCAGTCAATTGTCCTAGTTCATAATGACATTTAAAATCCTTATTAAGCAAGAAGTCTAGAGAGCTGGGGAATTGCAAATGCCTATTGCCTAGAAGCATCTCTCTCTCAAACACACACACCTGTTCTAACCTCTTAATATTAGTCTTTGGAGTATTGCTACTTTTCCTATTTCAGACCAGATCTTCTGCTTGTTCTGATAGTTGGGGGTGGAGAGTCTTGCACTAAATGGAGCAGAGATTGATTTGGTGGGGGGGGGGGATAAGGCCCACGTTGTAGCACGAAGCTGGTGGAACAAGTAAGCAGTGATTCCCACAAAGCCATTCCTCAAGAAAGGCTTGTCAGCGTGGATTTGCTTCACTGCCATGTTCCAGCTGCTTTCTTCTTCACAAGAGAAGAGCCAGTCTAATAACAGTTTTAAAACCAGGCCACTCAGTGGAGGTGGGGCAGGCAGATTTAAATCTTTAAGAGCGTTCAGTGAGTGCAGAATTTACCCATCAGACAGCTGAGTTGTGCTCTTCTGGCAACTGACCATTCGAAATTTTGCGCCAGCATTCCCCAACCTGGGGTCTTCCAGATGGTTTAGATGTCAGCTCCCAGGGACATAGACAATGGACAGGGGTGGCTATAGCTCAAAACATCTTGAGAGTAGCTGGTTGGGGAAGTATTAATCCCACACTGGCATTAAGCCAGAGTAGTTTCCCAGGCCTTGAGTTGCTCCAAGCAGCCTGTAGGCAACCTCGGTGGATATATGAAGTTTCCTTGGTCAAGCTTAGACTATTATTCCAAGACTGTTGGCCTTACAGCAGCACTTCCCACATCTCAAGCCCTTGGCACTGCTTCCCAAGATCCTTTCAACTGGAGTTGCCAGGGACCTTGTACACACACAAAGCAGGTGCTTCATACTGAGCTATAGGCCTTCGCCGCCTTCTTCTGACAACTATGCAATCCACTTTGGTTTGTATCAAAATATCCAGAAAACTCTGGGATAATCAACAGGGATTTTCCTAGACCATCAGTGAATAACTTTCCAAATATTGGCCAGCCAGCCAGCTTGTCGCTCAAGACTCTCTAGATCAGCCTTTCTCAACCTTGGGTCCCCAGACGTTTTTGGACTACAACTCCCATCATCCCTGGCCAATGGTCCTGCTAGCTAGAGGAATCATTTTGTCAATTTGTCATTATAGGTAAGGTAAAGGCAAAGGAACCCTGGATGGTTAAGTCCAGTCAAAGGCGACTATGGAGTTGCAGCACTCATCTCATTTTCAGGCCAAGGGAGCCGGTGTTTATCCACAGACAGCTTTCTGGGTCATGTGGCCAGCATGACTAAACCACTTCTGGTGCGATGGAACACCATGACAGAAGCCAGAGTGCATGGAAACGCCATATGCCTTCCCGCCAGAGTGGTACCTATTTATCTGCTTCCACTGGCGTGCTTTTGAAATGTTAGGTTAGGCAGGAGCTGGGACAGAGCAACAGGAGCTCACCCTGTTGTGCGGATTCAAACCGCTGACCTTCTGATCCACAAGCCCAAGAGGCTCAGTGGTTTAGATGCCACCCAGATCCCTAATTTGTCATATGACATGATTAAATGATTTTCCTATGCATAGAAACTAGCCAGGCAAGTAGAAGGCTGGAACAGTGTTTAGTTTTCTAATTAAATACTACCCATCCACCTCTGCAGTGGTGACTACTCAATCATATAATCCCCATCTGTCTGCAGTGGGATAGTCCAGAACAGTTAATGATGATGATACCAGCAGGGCCGTCTTAAGCATATCTGGCACAGTGGTGGAAAGATCCCTCCAGCCCCCCCCCCATTTCCCAGAGTTGTCAGCCTTTTCCCAAGCCTCTGCGGGGATTTCTCTCCTCCCGCGGGGGCTTGGGAAGGAAGCTGCACATCCGCCAGCCATATAGTTGGCGGGGCACAGCTGGCAGGCATGCAGGAGGGAAAAGGGAGGCTGCTGGCAAAGCGGCGCAGCTCCCCCACTCACTGGGGCGCCCCTGAGAGGCAGGCGCCCTGGCACAATGCACCAGTAAACCCAATGGAAAAGACGGCTCTGGATACCAGGAGGAAGGGAGTAAATTGACAAAAACTCCAATGCTTTAAAAAAAATGATAGAGGTATGTGAGTTATTGTTTTGCAACACTGAAGATTCCTGTCATCTTTAAACATTCACAGTTTTGTATCACTGGAATGCGAAGAGCACAGTATTAAGACTGCATTGGGTTGTGTTGCCCTCTAATTTGAATAGCTTCAACCCAAAATGCCTTGGAGACAGCTTCTTCCCAGGCATTTTTCAGATCCTCTGAAAGTGCCTCTTATTAATGACACCAGCCATACATCACGTTACAACAGCAAAGATACAAAAAGATGCATGCTTTGTGGGTCCCCACCACAATCACCACAATAGGGGAACTTGAACTCTCTGCAGAATTCCCCAGACCCTGAGCGCCTTAAGAAACACTGCAAAACAGCCAGGGCCATTTTGAGGGGCTCAACAGTTAAGTCAGGAAAGGGCTTTTAAAAAACCACACCAAATTTCTTTAATATATTGTATGTTTTGCTATGTCTTTCTGTTCTTGCAATTTATTATGCTGCCACCCCAGGAAAAAAGCATTTGGAGTAGGGGCAGGAAATGCATATTAATAAATAAACATAGATAGCTTCTTACCTTAAGTTCTTCAGCATCAATATAGCCACTGTGGTCACTATCATATTTTCTCCATGTCTGGAATTGAGAAGTTAGCCATTAAAACTAAATCAAGCACAACCAAAAACACTTCTTTCAACGTGGCAATTTAATTTTACAAAATGCAAAAATTTATATAGATTACCTGCATGAAGTCTTCACTTGATTTCAGCTGCTGGCACCTAAAGAATAAGAGGAAGTTTTCTTCTGTTGGTAATATCTGAGCAAGCTGTAAAAGATTTAAGACTGAATTATATCAATTGTTTGTCAAATAAATGTAATACATACTACGGCTTTAGGAGAGAAAAAATGTTTTAAAAATTCAAGTAACTTGCATATTGATCAATGATCTGCAAATACCAAGTACAATCCACCAGGATTTTCTGTGCATACCACATTGAAACAAACTGTTGCACAATAAACTGAAACTTCGAAATATTCTATGTAATTATGCTGCCAAAGGAAGGAAGCAGAAGTTCAATCTATAATATTTGCAGACAGAGCCTTCAGTGGAAGACGTTCTTCCATTCTACTTTTGGCTCCAAGGTGCTGCAGAACTTTAAAACTGCTGCATGTTTTCCTTTAATACACCTGAATTTTGTCACAATATTCATTTTTCCCCCTTTCAAATAATGTAAGAGTATATGAAGAATATATCTAGTCCAACATTTTGCTCCCCCCCCCCCCAGTGACCAGCCAAATATCTAGGAGAAACCCACAAGCAGGGCATGAATGCAATCAGCCCCTTCTGCTGTTGACCCCCTGTAACTTCTGTTCAGAGCTATATAATTTTCATGACTGAAAAGGCATAAAAATAGTTTGCATTGAATTATGCAGGGGCGGGGATGGTGTTTGATGGACAATCAAAAGCAAGGTCAGCCCAATACATTTTTGCATTTGAGGAGAACTGCAAACTGGTGCCTCCCTCTCTCCTCCAGGGAAGAAGGGGCGAATAAAGATCTATTCAGGAAAAAGGGGGGGGGAGAAATAAATATCTACATTGGGATCTGTTGCCCCATGGATCCTGCTGCCTGAGGCAGTTGCCTCGCCTTGCCTCAGGAGTGGGCCAGCCCTGATCAAAAACTTTCTTTTGAAATGGTCTAATGGTTTCAACCAGCTTCAGATATCCGTATCAAAGTGATATTTGGGGGAATCTTCACTGCATTCCAAGAATCCCTTTAAATTACAGTTTTTGATGGGATACAGATATGGAGGAAAAGGAAGTACCTTGTAGTTCTTCCACTGCTGTCTCATAAACATAATATTCACATTTCACATCCAGCAAACTGTTCCTAAATTGAGAGCTCCTTTCTGCATCACCAGGACTGCAGGGTGTGAATGTTCTATTTCAGACAGGATGGACATGAAAGGGAACAGGAAGTACAAGACCGCCGTGCTTCCTGTTCCTTCCTCCCTCACATCAGTGCCATGTCCAAAACTGTCCTTCAGTGACTTCTGAGATTTGGACTTAAAATTATGTCACTTTTGACCTTCTCCCTTGTCCCAACCCCAAGTTCAGTTCCTCGCTTATTGCCTTTACTTGAGCTTCATGGCTGCAGTACACTGGGACCTTAGTTGTCCCCAGCTCCCGTCTCCTAATCCACAGGCTCTTGCTTTAACACATTTAGATGAGCTAGAAATAGAATGCCTTTGTCTGGAGGGTTGTCTTTGCAAAGGGTTTCTTATAAGCACAGTTCTCAAAGCATAACCTCAATATCCTCATGCTTTTCTAAGTATTTCAGAAAGGAACTATTCAAGTTGCCCAGACCAATGGGAAACACTGAAAGCCAAGTATTGAATTGCAATGTTTGGTATTTAGATTATTTTTTTAAAAAAAAGTAAACTCAAGGTTTTATTTCACATAAAAGAATACTTGAAATGGATGCTGACTTTTCACATGAGGTTTGAGAGACCTAAACACTCAGGCAAACGAACATTCTGGCAGCTGACAACCTTCTAATGCCACACTGGAATTCAAAATATTTAATTTTCTGCTTCAAATTAGACTGGTGAACCAATGTTTTAGTAAAATCAATGCATAAGCTAACTCGGGATACTTCCAAATCAATATGTCACTTTATCTAATGACTTTCCTTCAAATATATTGATATATATTAAGAACATTTTCAGTGGTTGATATCAAGGCCCAACTTTCTATCTGTATTTTTAAAAAATGCTGCTTGGCAATGAGATGGCAATCTTTTTTTCACCTTTTCTTGGGGGGGGGATTGACAAAAATATTTAAAATACAAAAATAACAAAGTACACACATACACACACACAAAACAATAAAAACATAGAAATGCTAAAAGTGCTCATCCACCAACGTAGAGAAGTATCATTCCCCACCCTACTAAAAGATGAGCACCAAAACAGGCCATAAATAATCTCATATAACAATCTTAAAAACCTGGGAGAACAGGAAATGTCTTTGCCTAGTGATTAAAAGTTGACATTGTTGGTGCTGGTTGAACTTCCACAGGGAGAGCATTTCACAATTGGAGAGATGTCGCTGAAAAGACCTGTTTTCTCCTTCTATTCAATTAACGAGAACAGAGGAAACCCCACCAAAGCTATCAGAGCTTGGCATCATTGGGCACCTGCTGAGCCCGTCACCCAGTAGGGATGGGGAATCCGTGGACCTTCCAACGTTTCTGAATTCCAGTTCTACTTCAATCCCAGCTAGCCTGGCCAATGACCAAAGATGATGGGCGTCTGTCACATACTCCATCCCTGAATTCAGCTGCCCTGCTGCCAGCCCATGGAGCCTCTTGGCCCTCTTGCTGCTCCACCTTGTGATTTCTTCATGTTCACCTGCCCTCTCTGAGCAAATAGTGAAAGGAGCGAGGAGAAGGAGCAGCAACCTCTGCACACATGGTTCTCTCTCTGGGAAGTGGCCCCCATTGGGCCCCCATGGAGAAGCAAGCAAATGGCCAGTGGCAACACAGGAAAGGAGGAGGGCGGCTCCCCGAAGCAAAGGTCCCACAAAATCTGGAACTAGCACAGAAACGCAAGACAACATCCAAATGCATCCACCCCTCACAGTTCTGGAGGTTTAAAATCAGGTGTGGGGAACCTTTCGCCATCCAGATATTACTGAACTCCAACTCCCACCAGCCCAAGAGGGGATGAAGGGAGTTATGGCATTTTTGGGTGGCTAAAGGTTCCCCACACCTGTTTTAAAGAAATGAATCTTCCTGGGTTGACTTATTCAGTATTGTTTATGAAATAGATCGAGAGACAGACATATTGCAAAGTTTATTGGGGCTTCTGTGCTACTGCAAGTGACCCTAGTCCAAACACTCCACTGCTGTGTATGTGTTCTTGCACAGAAGCTGCACAGAGTTCAGTAATATATGAATACAGATGACAAACCATGCTAATTAAGTCACCTGTCTTTACGTCTCTCTCAGCCTGCAACAGTGATTATACATGAAAATGCAGCAACTGCAGCAATTTTGCCATCAGTAAGGAAGCAGCTTTAGAAATCGGTATGGATATGACTTTTAAAAAATTCTCTTTATACAGTCTTTCTTGGAATTCGGCTTGAGAAAGATGGATCTAGCAGCCAAGATTACTTTTAAGAAACAGTCTCTACCTTTTACTGGAAATTACAGGATTCTGCCCACCCCCATTTACCAAGCTGCAGTGCAAAACTCCAGCTGAAATATAATAGCAATAATTCAGAGAATCTGCCTTAGTATAACTGGAAATAAACTGCTGCCAAGGCAGTCTTGTGTATCTCTTACTTTCAGCATTTTAATTTGTCTCTCTGAATGTTAACTTTTGTATGTTTCAAAGATTGAAATGAGTCCTTGTGGGAAGTTTTGGTAGAGGCAAAACGCTGGAGTGGATTATATAATCCAGAATGGATTCATCATGGCTCAGATCTCAGTGTGACAGGAAGTTAATAACGCTTTGTACAGCCTGAGTCTTCTGAGTAACAACAACACCCCTTTGCCGCTCTGGACACAAGCTGGCCAGGTCTGCTCAAGACAGTGTGTTGCCCAAGTCAAATACAGGAAAATGCCACACTCATGCACATCCAATGTACAGAAGATGTGCATTTGAATCTTATTTGTACATCGCCAATGGCACAGCATCCTACACTGCACCAGAGAGCAGCAGGCTAGCACAGAATTACACTCCCAGCTTTGTCCGCTCATCACTCCTTAGCACTAGCTGCCTCACTCTGTCTAATGGTAGTCTAATGTCTAATGGTACTGAGACTGGCCCAAATGGCACTGGGGAAGATAGGGAACCAAATGGAACCACAGTATGCCTTCAAAGCCTCCAAAATACCACCAATATATTGTTGCCTGTTGTGCCGCCGGGTATTACTGGTATATTCTCAGTTACTGTGCTATTACTCCAAAGTTCCAAAACCTGTTGAGTCCTGGATCTGCTCTGGAAATAGCTGCATCCCAGCCTAGATTCAAACTTGTGACTAGTAACAGAGCAATTCTGTCCCTTGTTAAGTTAAAATCATGGGCTGCACTTGCTTACGTTTCTGACCCCCCACCCATTCCAAAAAGGTTAATTGAATATTACCAAGAAAAGATGGAGGGAACGGCAGAATTAAGATTCTAATGCAGAGAACTGGGCCAGTCAATTACTGGGCGTGGATCATAGCACGTATTTCACATGGAGGAGCTTTCTGGTTCAATCCTCATTACATAGGAACCTAGTAAGCTGCCTCATACCAAATGAGGCCATTGGCCCATCTAGCACAATATTGTCTACACTGATTGCCAGCAGCTCTCCAGAGTTTCAGGCAAGATTTTTTACCAGCCCTACTGGAGATGCCAGGGATTGAATGCAATGCAAAACTGGTATTCTACTGGTATTCCACTGCAAAACAGGTACTTCTGCATGCAAAACAGGTATTCTACTGAGCTGCAGGGTATACTGAGCTACAGTATACCCAGTCTATAGGATTCTGTATTTTGGGAACTGGAAAGGCATCTGAGAGCTGGAGAGATGCTGCCACTCAGAATATTACGCTAGATGGATAAACAGAACTGGTTTAAAACAAAAACAACAACCCAGCTTCCTATATTATGGAAGGGTGCACTTGGTAGAACAGTTCTTCCACCAACACATGTATTACAGATCAACAAATTATCACTCATTTCTGCAGTCCCAGAAAAAATCAGGACACTGATTATTAGCGCCTTATGACCCACACCAAGCCATACGCAATCAACTAGCCACATGGCAGCCTAGTAGGGATTCAGTAAATCTCATGGCTTTGCCGTTTGGCTGTATCTGAAAAATGACAGGGTTTCCAAGCACCACATAGGTACCATGGATGACTAATGGGCTACAAATTATAGAGGTCTGCCTTTAGGAGTGAAAGTGCTATGAAAAAAATGTTATTTCTAGAGAGGAATTTATTCTGTTCTGTAGTGAAACAGTTTTTAAAAATTACTTCTTATGTGGATTACTAAATGAACCTCTAGTTTGTATTCTGTTCTGTTGTGAAATGATTAGATAGATAAATAGTGCTTGTGTACACACTTTTAAAAAGAAAAGAAAAGCAAAACAAGGAAAAGGTGTATTTCCAACATTACATCCCTTCCTCCTACCACCCAACCACCTTTCCCTAGCAGAAAAAAAGCTATTGAATCATTCAAACATGGAATGATTGCAGGTTGAGAATGTTAAAGGATGGGCTTTTGAAACCCCATCTCGGTGCAGGCAGTGACTTGAACAAATAAGCTGGAGTGCTGGGAGGGGGAGCCTTTTAGAAGAACAAGTGGCTTGTCAAATTCTACACATTAGCCCGAGGGCAATGGATAAAAGCTCAGGGAGGAACCACACTAATGCAGGCTCCTGAAGATGCTCCCAGAATTTCCTTTAACTTGAGCAGCAGCAGCAGTGCTGAAAATGCCTTAAACTATTCAGCTTGCCTTTTAACGAGCTTAAATATTGTCTCACAAGAAAACATATTTTGGAAACAGAAGGTATCTTGGGCCACCTTGGAGGAGGAAAAAAATCACAGAAAGCAAGGGGTGAGCATTCTTAAATGCTCCTTTAAATTAAAACAAAACAAAACAAACTACAACCCACACCAAAAATAACCCTCCTAAAACTGCATTTAAGTGATTTATGCTAGGAAATAAATTATGCCAGTCTCATTTTCTATTTACTAATCAAGAATGATAGTTGTACTAAAGATTACTTAATTCTACATCATTATCTTTTCTCAGAGGTAAGTCCCACTGAGGTAAATCCCAGTGAGTTCAATTGGTTTTACTCCTAAAAAAGTGATTCTTAATGCTATTTACTGCTTTTATCCTGCTGTATGGTTTTCTTTAAATTAATCTTCTTCTGACATTGTTTTTAGTAGTTCTGATGGGGTAGTTCTTGTTGCCTGAAGATTCATTGCCTCCATCTTTCATAGGATATCTTCCCTTTGACTCTCCAGTTCCCTTCGTCCTTTTTCAAAGGACGAGGCTTTGCAACTAGAGCTGTCTTTTTAAATATCTGTACTATAAGCTATTGAATCTGCCTTGAACTTTTGGATTCATAATTCACTGTTGAATCAATAAAAATAAATACATCACTCTATGAATGTATTTATAGGACTTCACATGCACAACTCTTGTGAAGCTTCATTCTATGCACATCTGCTTGGACAGAAGTCCACATTTATTTACAGTCTACATCTTAGTTCTCAATGAATGGCTATTCTAATATTCAGATTTACATCAGCAATCAGATACTTGGTCCCTATTAACCTTTCTTACTGACAGCAATGGCTATTGAGAGCATTCACAAGTGAGATAATCACATCGATAATCACATCGTTCGAGAATCAACCTTGTATGGTTTTACTAGTGTCCAGTTATTGGAGAAGAATTAGAAACAAGAACTCTCATTTCTTGCCTATTATGACAATGACTGACATCTTTCTTGAATGAAGATTGTATTTTTACAATTATTTTAAACAACAGGAGTAAGTTTCAAGATCAAGCTAAGCTGGTTTGCAAAGCAAGATCTACTGTTTTCTATACTTCAGTTTCAATGAACATTTAAAAAGGGCATTATATAACCAGTCAATGGCTGAAGCTGCTATACAAAACCATATCCAACACACTGGGCATGATTTAACCATACCTAAGCATGTTTAGGCCTCACTGAACAATATACAGCAAACTCCAAAAATGAAACAAAATCATTCTTCATATCATTGTTTACTCAAATTAAGTCCAGACCAGAAAGGTTTTTGCTGTGAGGTTTCCATTGAAAAGCAGTTTTAGAAAATGTCAGCCTAAACAAAATATTATTCAAGCAGCTAAACATTTTTGGCAATTTGAATTTCTTAAAAAGAGATGCCCCCTTTTTGTCTCTGCTTTGATATTTCTAACCTGTTTTCTCTAATGATTTTGTTTATGCTTGATTTTGCATTTATGTTGTTGTTGTTGTTGTTGTTGTTGTTGTTGTTGTTGTTATGCAAAACAGTCTCAAGATTAAATGCCATCAAGAATTGGGTTGTTGTTGTTTACATGGATAACTTCAGAATGAAAACACTGAAATGTTTTCGTATTAAAATGATGATAAGTTCATAAATTTCATAATAAAAGATAATAAAATGAAGAAAACCATTTCCCAAGAAACATCAAAAGCAAGTAATACAAATATTTGCAGACATGCTTATATCACTGCAGAGCTATGACCAACATGAATAAACAAATTCATTAAATGGCAGTAAGTAAACCAGTTAGCTTACCTCTACAATTCCTATCTTTCCATCAGAACTTGCAAACTGGTCCACAAATTTTTTCATTTCTGGGGTCAGGTCCTATAAATGTGCAATACAATGATTATTACTTAAAAGAAAGCCAAAGACACAATCCATTGCAGGAATGTCTCCTGCACAATTTCCACAGAAATGAATGATGCTAAAGGAGCTTCCCAGTAGGTTGTACCCTATGCAGTTTCTTAAAACTAAGGAGTCATATAATTAATTAAGAACCTACCCTGATGGTTCTGCCACGTCTAGTAATATCCTGAGCCTAAAACCATGTGCCTTAAGGGCTTTAACTGCTCCAAAATTAAACACTAAGCTGCAGAATTTCTTCTTTCAGATTTTCCAGAATGTTGTTAAATGTAAAGTTATACACAGTGCCATATAATATATATATATATATATATATTTTTTATCCAGCAATGAATGCAAAAACATTGACTATTGTGCTTTCCCACCATTTAAAGTCTCTCCCCCTTTCTTAGTGATATTTGCATCACTTTGCAAAAGCTGCGAAAAACGGGCCACACCCATGTTGCTGAGCCAACCAGGTGAGCACTCCTTCAGTCCTTCCTACTTGACTAGTTGGGACAGGATATGGACCGACATGTACATTTGGATTCACATCCAAAAGAATATTCCATTGGAAATGATGCAGTCAGTATAGGATACATCCTTATCTGAATATGCAGCTCTATCCTTCATTCTACCCCAGATGGGCAATGGGAGCAGAGTCCCTCCTTCCTTCCCCATTGAGAGTGTGGGCAGTAGGAGGGTTCCATTTGCACTCAGTGATATTGTCACACAGTAAAATCTGATTGGCTACATAGCCCCAAGATGCCATCATGTTCTTGACAGTATATCCGATTAACTAGAATCATGCAATGAAGAGGACTTTTCCAGTAAAAACAAAAATCAGCACTAGCTGACGAAGAACACAAAGGACACAAACAGGCTGGATAAAGTGTGCAAAAGAGGAAAAGGTAGAGGTTTTCCACTCACAGTTTCACTTGCCTTAGAACAGCTGTTTTTCCTTACAAAAATTCAACCTCACAAAAATTCAGCCCAATTTAAACATGCAATTGCTCTCTCTCTCTCCACCCTGCTAACACAGAGATAGTTAAAACTATTTTCAAGCAAGTAAATATATAAAAACTATTAAGCTTCTAGAGAATTAAGTTTCTTAATTCATAAAACAACATCAGTATAATTCATTTTATGTTACAGTCAATGTCCAAAATTTGACCTGGTTTTACATTCATGCATGAATTCTGACCATCTCAGACAAATTTAATAAATGTATGTAGAATGCCATTTTATGAACATATAGCAGTGAATGTTGACAATCACATGGAACCGACTGTCAACTCTGACAGATGTATCTCTGAGTCTTTTGACGTTTATGAAATTTGTCTGGGCTTGTCCACAATCACTTGTCACTGTTAACATTGATCAAATTGTGGACACTCACAGTAGCATACACTGTCTCTCATCATCACTGCAAATTTCATTCAAAAGGAGTTTGTTAATCATCATCATCAGTGTTTTCTTCAGTTTAATAAACAAAAACCTCCCTTCCACAGTTCCACTACCTGGCTGTGAGATGAATCACATATCTAAGATGAATCACATATATGAGACAGTGGTTCATTGTCAGCTGGGTGCCAATGTCTGTATAGTCTGAGCCTGTGTATGGACTCAAAAGTGAGTCCCACTAAATTCACAGGGACCTCTTCCCAAGCAACTGTGCATGAGACTGCAGCCTTTGGACTCAGAGCCTAAGGATGCCTTTTTTGGAAGTCAGTCCCACTGAAATCAGGGGCACTTCCTCTTGAGAAACTTGCATAGGGTCAGGCTGCTAGGTGCCCTGCACCACTGAATTCACTTCTGTTTTCCTACCAGAAATCCACACTAGTTATTTCAAATGTGCAGTGAAAACAAATAACGCTGTATTCTCAAAGATACTGAAGTGAAAAAGATTGCTACTGGCAGGTATAAAATTAGCACAACTATGGAAGGCATCTACAGGCGCCGCTGAAATATTTTCTTAGATCTTATTCGCCATGAATAATAGATCCCTGAACAATGCACACTTCGCTATGGTCTATTTCCCAATTCTGTGGTGAGCAGTTTGAGTTTTTAATGTGTGTGTCCCACCCCCATAAGAAAGGTGTGTTTGTATCCTTGCATGCATTGTACTGAAAAGTCAAGCAAGTACAGCAAGGTGGGTAACTCAGCAAGGGGACCTCTACCACTCTTTGCATTATTTGGGAGGAATGGAGTGTTCCACATGGAGTTCAGGCACCTATACCGCAGAGGCATTAAAGCCCAGAAAGGCCATTGGGTCAGCTCCAACATCTCCATCTCCATCTCCTCCCTTATGTCCACATAGTGAGGCCAAATGTCTGAAGGAAAGATTCTTCATGTGTACATTTGAACATGCGTGGAATCGTCTCCCAGATCAGTGACTCTAAGCAATCAGAACCACGATTTCAGGGAGGATTCTAAGGGAGTTCAGTTGAATGCATGAAGATCCCTCCCTTCAGGCCTTCCTGTTCAATGTTGAGAGGTTAAAGAGGAGTCCCTGAGGATCTGCCACCCCAATACTCCATGCTTTATTCCTCCATACATTCTTTGAATGCCCAAGCAGGGCTTAAGAGAAGCATAATGAACATTATATCCAAGCTACAGCTAGTTAATGGTTAAGCATCAAGTTGTTACTAAGCAGCTGTGTTCACACTTCATTGTACTGGGCACTTGTCAGTCAGGCATAAAGCACAACTGAAAGCAGATCTTAAGACAAATCTTCCCCAGATGTCTTTGTGCATCATCTTGCTGCCCAGAAACAATTCCCAAAGCAATGCATTTTCAGAATTTATTGATGAGGTAAATTTGAAGCATGGAAGATTAACTATATAGATTTTTGGAGCTTCTGAAACATCTTCCTTTACTATGCATACAGTCCAGTCCTATGACTGATATAAATACTTAAGACTCACCAAACTCTGTGAGACTTACTCATAAGCAAACATACATAGGATTGTAGAAACCTTATTTTCTTTAATTTATTAGGGGTTAAGAATTGCAGAAGAAAAGAAGTTCTCCACGGGGCAGGGCGGGGGCGGGGGACTTTGGCAGACCTACAGAATATACGCTGCATATCCTACAGGGGAGTATTCATTTTCACCCATTAATCCTACCCACCAAGTCTATGCCAAAACATAATTAAGACAAATATACTACAAGTCATGAATATTGGGAGGAAAGAGAATTAAGCAGTCTTTTTTAAACAAAACAAAAAAACCTGGAAATATAGACAAGATATGCAAGGTGAAAAGATTTAAATTTAAGTTGTAAAAAATGCATAAAGTACTGTTGTTAAGGGAAAGGAACAATAGCTTTCTGAAATGCAAGCAAAATCGAAGTTTTTGTTGCGTGTGTACGAAAAGAATGGTAAAACCACAAAAATTGCTTAGAACATACATTAATTTTGCCACACATCACTTTTGAGAAGGGACACGAAACTCAAAAGCTGCTTGAAATAGTATCCAGTGAAACAAGATGTGTGAACTAAAGAAATATATGCAAAACAAGCCTTTCAAATCCAAGAATCAGATTAGATGTGAAACCACTGATAGTCTGACATGCATTAGTCCAGAAAAAGAGAAAAGCTTCAAGGATCAAGAAGCTAAGAATGATCCAATGAGAGAACTGAACTTTTGGTGCTGTTCTTTTCAGAAAATTCCAGAAATAGTCTTGTCCAGAAGCAATGTCAATGGAAAACAAGAACACCTGAGCACTTTCAAAGCAGGCATAAAAAGGGAAATATAACACTGTGGGTGGCACACAAGAAAGTGCCTACAGAGATTTTATATATCACTTTGAGAGCACTTGAATTTGTTAATAGGAGTCTGACACCATTTTCAAACCTGGGGGGAAATGGGATGAATGCCTTATAAAAAATGCAATCTTTTCAGTTGAATGAAGAACTTATTAAACAGAGAGTAGATTTAATAGTGATTGCTTCTAAAAGTAAATTATGAATCTATTTTTCTCTTATGACACATATTGCAAAGCCAAAAGTGAAAACAGTGCAGAAACCTCAAAAATAAAAAAGTATATGATAGGGACCAGCCATCACTTCATTTGAAAAATAATTGAAGTTATTACAAATCCATTTTTGTATCACATCTTCAGGTCCTTGATAGCAATAATAAATATGTATTTTATAATGCTTGATTACAATTTTTGTAGGCAGCCTCAACTGTACGCACATAAATTGTAAACTTGTAGATAGACTCAAACTTTCACTTATGCAGTCAACTCACAATCATTAAAGGACAGCTCAAATGTATTTTAATGTTGGAATAATCTTACAGGAACTGTGTAAATATTTTACAAATACACATCCTTGGTAATATACAACACCAGTCAAATTTGAAGTACACTGATCAGTTGAATTCAATGATCTCAAATTCATTGATTTCAGTCAGTCTATTCCAAGTGTGACTTGGTCAGATATCACTGGATAACTTCAGCTTTATTTCAAGGGACACTGACTATCTTTCAGAGCTGAGCTCTCTTAATTGGATTTTCATTGCATTTGGCACATAATCTTAAGCCTGACTCTCAATACTTCATTTTTCTTATTTCTCTGAATGATATATTCATTAACTAGCAAGCCTATTTTCCCATTTCCTTTTCCGATAGGAGATAGTTTCTTATTTCAAACAGGGATAGCAGTTAATATGTTTTGCATTATTTTAAAACTTTTTGCTTAAAATTCCCAAACATCTCCTACCTTTAACGCCAAATAACACATCAATGATTACCATTTTAATCACCCCCATTTTCCCCAGTAAACATGTTCATCACCTGCAACAGTCAGATAACCCTGTTTTGTCCTAATATTCCACTATCCTAAAACCAAACTATTATCTAATATCTAGTTAGTTCTAGTTACAACTAATCTGCAGATCTGTTTATTGGCCACCAAGGGGCAGAAATGTATTTCAGCCAACATATTAACAATGCATCCAGCTAATTTTGAATTTCTTCTTAACCACTGGGGTGGGGAAAACTGAGGAAGCAACAGAACAATCGTTTCCTTGCACATTTTTGTACATCACTTTAAGAACTCCAGTATCACCTGGTTTGCTCTTGTAGAAGGACCCAAGAAACTTTCTTATCTAGTTCCCATCTCCCCCAGATTTCCCAAAGTCACTTTTCCTTTGATAATCGCTAGGTCATATTCACCTGCACTTTACACCAGAGGTATGCACCCAGAACGGGTGCCGCCTCGTTGCTGGAGTTCACCTGAGGATAGTTCCTCTACTTTAATGAAGATGAGATAAAGCAACGGGGGAAAGAAATCTTAACCTACCAAGCCTGCTTTCTTTCGCGCCTGCTGCAATTCCTGGATAAAACACTGCAGCTCCTTTCCATCCATGTACCCATTGCCTGCAACACAAAGAAAAGGGAGAGCATCGCTCGTTACAGCTGCGGAGGTTTAGCTCACTCTCCCTTACCAGCTGGAAAAGGTGGGGGGAGGGGGGCATTTGCGCGTTGAAAAACAGCGGTGCCTTTCAACGTGTTTACAGAACTTTCATCTCTCTCTGTCCCCAAGGAAAGCAACATCGCCAGGTAACTTCTAAGGCTATGCATTCTTTATTGAGTGGGTGCGCTTGAACTTTTGAGGTGCCTCCAGAGAGGAAAACGAGGAACCCTGCTTCCAAGAGGGTCCGCTCCCCAGGCACCCAGAGACAGACAGACATAGAGAGAGAGGGAGACAGAGAGAGAGACGAACGGTGCAGCTAAGTCTTCGCAAACGCTTCCCGGTCGTTGCAGCTCGCAGGCAAAAGTTCTGGCACGCGCGCGAGGCAAAGTTTTCCTGCGCGCGGCAGAGGAGTGGCGAGGAAAGTCCTCTTCCCCCCGGGGGCCTCTGTCTCCCCTGCCCAGCCGAGCCCTCGGAGCCCCTCTCCACCCGCTCTTGGGTGCCAAGGTGGGACAGGTTGAGAAGAAGGGGTGGGGGGTTGTAGTCACCATCAGCGTCGTAATGACGCCAGATCTCGAAAAACTGGCTTGCTGAGATCTCCACGCCTTGTAGGTAAGTCTCCGCGGCCATGGCGTGCACCTTTGGGTGGAGGAAGGAGAAAAGGCGGCGACTGGCGGTGGCGGTGCTGCTGCAGCTGCTGGAGATGTCGCTGTCCGCGGTGCTGACTCTCCGCCCGGGCTAGTCACTCCTGGGCGATCTCCGCTGAGCGCGCTCTATTTATCCAGTGCTCCACTCGCCGAGCCACGCCTCCGGAGCGCTCCCTCCCCCCTGCTATCTCCTCGCATTGTTCCACCTCGGTTGCTCTTCCCCGTTCACAAAAGGAGAGGAGGCAGCCTGCCCCTCCCCCCCCACACCACTAGGGACCCAAAAGTGTTAATAATTACACCGGTGACATCATGGAGGTGTTGGGTGGAAAGTGATAAGGATGGCCCAATTCAGTTTTTCCCTTCCTCTTTGCTTACCAGTTCTGGTCTAGGCCAAAGGTCCAGCTAGACCAGGGTAGCCAATGCAGTGTTGTCCGGTGTCGTTGGACTCTGACTCCATCAATCTTAGCCAGCACAGCCACCGGTCAAGGATGATGGGGGTTGTGGTTAGTATCTGAAGGGCACCGTGTTGGCTACCTCTGATCTGGACCAGCATCCTGTTTGCTGTGTTAACTAGTGAGATGCCCACCAGCATAATAGAAAAACAGGCTTCCTATTCTGCACCCCAGGAAGAGGAATCCTGTGGTATACTGCCACTGAACTTGAAGGTTCTGTATAGCCGCTATTGCCAATAGCCATTGATAGACTTCCTCTCTGCAAAGGCATCTTTTGAAGGCATCCAAATCATGTACACTTGAGGACTCTGTAAATTCTTAGGGAGACCAACTGTCCGCCTCAACTACTTACCTGTGAATCTGGAGTAACAGTGGCCCACAGTACAGAGCTGTTATGAAGGTGAATGAAAAGTTTATCCGCACCAAACCTTTAGCCACACCAAACCTTGATAATTAGGTGAGCTAAAGAAACATTGTGTTCTTGCCTACCATCTTCACTGGTGGGCATGTTCAGTCTTCACTGGTGTGCATGCTTTTTGTCTCCTCAAAAATCTTTTATGACTTACACATCCATTAGTCCTTTCAAAGGAAGGTTACCCTGTTAGACAACTTCCGATAGCATGTGAAGCAGAATCTCTAATTTTTTCATCTCTCTGGTAGATTTAGCCAACTGTTCAAACTGTTGCAAATAATAATAATAGCTGCTCACCGTTTTCCTTGAAACATCTGATATCACAAAAATGGATGAAATTAGAAGTTGTCATGCACTGGCTAATGAAAAGGGCTCTGGAGAATATGGGAAGGCGGTATTAATTCAAAGGGGCAGTTTGTTTTGGAAAACACCTTGATGGGTTTTGTGGCTAGGATGTTGACATACTGGAGAAACCCATCTGCACAATTGATAAGTGATTGTTGAATTCTGTCTCAGAGCTTTGTGCATCACATGCCTGCATCTCAGAGCTTTTTTATTTCCCATTATATTTAGCAGTTCTGACTAATGCCTGTATAAAATTAGGGTGCCTACTTGAAACAGCTGAGCGCATATTAACTACCTTTTAACACATTTAAACTACTTTGGGGTACTCATAATTAAAGCAATGAAAGGTGGATTTGATTTCTTGCTACTCTTCTATGAATATTGATAACAGATAAGGGATTATAACTGGTGTTACTGGTTGTATATGTAGAACAGAGTTTGCCTCCCCCCCCGCAAGGCATGTGGGTACATTTGAGTCACACTCCCCCCCATCCTGAGTCAGAAAGAGAAAAGGGGCACACATACTTCATTTTTACAGGGAATCTGGGTAAAAATTAGATCCAGTAATCTGAGAATCTAAAACTGAAAGAGAGTGTAGAGAAGAAGGTCACTCTTTCAACTTCCTCCTGCAGACTCTATATACTGTTCAAAGATAAAAGGTGAATGACTCTCACCACTTCATGACCAAGGAGATGTGCCATGGCTCAGATACTTAACAGGCACCAGGTAAGGCCTCAAGGGCACTGTAATGCCCATGGGTGTCATATTGGAGACCCTTGATGTTCATGATCTCATGTGTTGTTGTTATCGTTTAGTTGTGTCTGACTCTTCGTGACCCCATGGACCAGAGCACGCCAGGCACTCCAGGCACTTCTGTCTTCCACATGATCTCATGTATGCACCCTCAAGTCTAATTTCTGAAGGAGAACTCAAGGCTGGTACTTCTGTGTACCATAAAGCACATAGCACATTGTTAAAAGCAGTAGCTGAAGCTTCACTGTTGGCTGCAGTCACAAAGAATCTGCAAGTAATTTTGTTTGACATCAACACAACGCTCTCCACCATCTCCTTCACTGTAAGCCTAAAGCAATGTCTCAGAAACCTTTAAGATTTCATGCTGGTACTGCACTGTGCTAAGGAATGGATATTTCTATTAATTGCAAAGTTCCCTCAGCACAGGAAATTCTCCTGGCCACTTTCAGGCATGTGATAATAAAACCATAAGGAAAAGGCTGGTGGGTAAGGGTTTGAGTCCATAGCTGGCTTAAGGATGTCTCACCACATGTTTACTGGCTTAAAAGTATGTTAAGTCTCACAGAGGAGTGGGGAGGAAGGGTAATATAACAATCATCTGCTCCAAGTGCCCAAGAGAAGGACACTGGCAATGCAAGAATGGAATTGAGTTTGGCAGCAGGCTTTCTGGGACCAATCAGTGTGCCTAAAAGACAGCGAAAAGTTAGAGGGGTGAAAGAAGGTACTGGAAGGTGAGAAAGAATGACAGAGTTGGCATTTCCATCATTTTTGTATGAAACAGGCCCCTTCCAGTGAGGTGACCTTTTATATCAGCCAAGTATATTGAATTTCCCAGTACAGTGCAGAATTTCATCTTCTAGCAGCATGTCCTAGTGGAAAATCAGCACTGAACCAGTTTCTACTGTCATCTTACTTGTTGTTGACATTGGTACAACTACTGGCGGCACACTGCTCTGAAATGACAACAGTGAATGCGTTGTCTTCCCTTGAACTCTGATTTGTAACACAGGAAAAGCTGGGTCACTTCAAATCTATTACTCCTAATCATAGTTATACTGAACTGAGTATTTCATCTGTCATGGGTAATAACTGCGATCATTCTAGCTGATTCTGGGTTGCTTGGTTTTTTCTTAAGGTTGAAGAAATGAAGGAAAACATCCCATTTTACATATGCTTTGGTTGCAATTTGGAATGCAACTAGAGTTGCGTTTGGTTTAATAGGCAGATTATTCAACAACAAAAATCCTCAATTAACTGACACATTGCCTGCATACAATGTGCTGGAACGAAACTGTTGTGGCAGGGAGATAATAAAGGTTCCTATAATGAGGCAGAGTTGAATCACTGTCTTGTTAAATGTAAAGGAAAATCGGGACCATCCTATCACTGCTCTCATGCTACCTTTTATTGCCCTCCTGCCTCACCTTCCAACACCTTCTTTTCGCTTTATCTTTCCAGGCCTCCTCTTTAAATCTACCCCAGAATGGTTAAGAATGGAAATTGCAAGTCTTACATTGCCATTATGCCTTTTCTACTGTGTAATGAAATCATGTTCCTTGTATAACCAGAAAAAGAGGTGAACAAGTTCACTAGGGCTGGGCTGACACCAGCTTACTTATTTTTTTACGAAGGCATAAAAAACAGTCACTTAGAAAAATAATCACTTCTGTACCTAAGCTGTGGTCCACATCTTTTTCATGCTTAATGAATTTTGAAGTGCATTCCATATATAGTGCAAGTTAACCCTGCTTGTAGAGGTCAAACATTGGAAAGATTGCTAAACAGATATAAAAGAGAAAATGCATATAGTAAATCTTCCTCATGCCTCACTCCCAGCTTCTGTCATTCCAAGGCAGTGGTCGCCAGCATGAGGGCCTGTAAATGCAGATGTGTATGGTGAAAACTCCCCTGGTACCCACAGAGTCCCCTCTCCCATTTGAAATTAGGCCAATTCTGGTATAGCCAATAGAATTGGTCGGGGGACAGGTGCTCACAACAGTTTCTCCAGTTTGCAAGTGTGCCAAGGGTCCAAATCAAGTGCCCCAGCTCTAAAGAAACAAATGCAGTATTCTTAAGGGGCAAGCTATATATGACACCAAAGATATATGAATGCATCGCCCAACTTTTGTGAGTATGTGGCTAAAAGCAACCACAGGATGGGTCCAATTTGGACTGGAACCACAACGAAGGAGATGGTGCAGATTACTCAGTGCAAACTGTACCACTCTGCAGGTTCCTATAAGTAAGGGATGTTCAACAGGTCGATCGCAATCTACTGGTAGATCCCCGTGAGGTTTTGGTAGATCACGGTCGATCTCTGGCTCCCTTTCCTTAGCGTCGGTAAAACTGACTCCTGCCCCGCCCCCTCACCCTGCCCTTCAATGTTGTTTGATCTCTGGAAGGGAAGGCGGAGCTTTCTCTGTGCTGCTGTTTTCATCCATATTGATATTTTTGTGAGTGACTTTACCCCTTTGTCCCTTGCCTTTAAAATGGAACTCCCCCCAAAGCTTTTTCTTTAACCCCTAAAAATGGGGGTTTGAGCTGAACCCCCCAAAAATGGGGCTTTCCTTCCCCCAAAAAGGTCAACAACTTTGAGCTGGTAGATCACTGCCAGTTTTTAATTCTGAAAGTAGATTGCAGTCTCTTGGGAGTTGGCATTATAGGGCTAAATGAGAGTACAGTGGTGCCTCTGGATGTGAACGGGATCCATTCCAGAGCCCCGTTCGCATCCTGAAGCGAAAGCAACCTGCGTCTGCGGGTCGCGATTCACCGCTTCCGCGCATGCACGCGTTCCGTTACTTCCGGGTCACCATGGAGCGTAACCTGAAAACGCTCAACCTGAAGCCCATTTAACCTGAGGTATGACTGTAGTTTGCTTTTTGGTACATACTGGAAGATGCTGTGGTAGTATCTGCACATATGTGAAATCAATAGTGTATGATGCTATCACAAAGAAACCCAATCTTATACCAAAGAACACAATGAATTTTACATCAACACCATGCATTTAAAAGCACATGACTTCCACCAAAGAATCCCACAACTGTAGTTTAAGGGTACTGGGGACTATAGCTCTGTGAGGGGTAAACTACAGTTCCTATGCTTCTTTGGGAACTGTAGTTTTATCATCAAATGTATAGTATGGATGCAACTGAAGGTACAAAAACATGTTCCACAGCTATTATGTCTGAAAATAGTAGAACTTCAGGTGTCGTCCTATAAAAAATGATAGGTAGTATATACTTAGGGATATTCTGTCCCTAAGCAGGCACAGAAGAAAGTCCTTCGTTGTACAACACAATAAAGTTTGTAACTTCATTGTCAATGGGTGCTGGCAACTATTTCTTACTTAATAGTGCAACCCTGTTAATCAGAAATCCTCACGTTGAGTGGGACTTATCCCTAAGTATAGAACTGCAGATTAACTGAGTCTCTAGAGCATCTACAAAATTTATATATGCCATTATCTTTTCTGCAAAATGACATTATTGGAGGTTGAAAGTCATAACTTAAGCTGCTTTGTTTGTTAGCAAACTGAATTCTAACCTTTTTTGAGATACCTGGCACCTTGCCTGCTTTAGCAAACAGGGCTAGTTCTAATTGCTTTTTTCCACTGTGAAAGGCAAGTGTAAGCCTCTGCAGTATAATCATTTTAAGGCAACAGCACAACCTCAAAAACAATGAAGGCAATACAGACCTTCTTTTAAGGAAAATGAAAAGACCTTGATTCACCTTATCTATAGATCAGCGATGGAGAACCTCTGACTCTCTAGATGCTGGACTCACCCCCATCAAACTCCGTCATCATGGCAAATGGAAAGGGGTGATGGGAGTTAGTCCTACAAAATTTGGAAAGTTACAATCTAGGATGATAGCCATCTAAATCATATTCAGAGTAATCCCACTGAAATCAATAGATTTAAGTTAGTCCTGACTAAGGCAAATCCACTGGTTTCAATGGGTCTTCTCTGAATATGACTTAGTTGGGTAAATTAGTTGGGTACCACTCATAGTATACAAATGACTATAGAAAACATTTCAGAAGTTACTTAGGCTGCAGTCCTAAAAAACAAACAAACAAACCACTTACTAGGGAGTAAGTCCCACTGAGCACAGCGAGACTTATGTCTGAGTAAACAACTATACAGCTGGGCTGTGTGACATCTGTCATACCTCTAGAAATCAGGTTATGAAGAGAAAAGTCCTAAATTTTAATCAAAGCCTGTCTTTTCTTTGAATACCTGGTGGATTTCCATGTGGGCTTCATGCTATTGAAGCTGAGTGTGTACATAAAACATCTGTAGTACTGGAGCTGAGTTTGAAAACCGGTTTCTAGAATGAATCTCGTTACTTTTCAGGTAAGAGAAGAAGTTCAAAAAGGCAATGAATAATATCGGGATGACCTGACTTGGTAAAAGATTGTCCCCTTCTGAAAAAGTCTTTAACTATAACTGTGTTGTACAGCATAGCTTCCAATTCAAGGCTGAATGCTTAAGAAAGTTGTACTTGGATCCTCTGCATTAGCTGTTTCCATCTAAATTTATCCTCTGTCATTAATTCTTTGGTTAACAATCGCTTACAGAGTGATCTATGAGCAGAGTGTGGTGGGGGAGAGAACAGAAGGCTCACACTAGCAAGACAGAAAGTGAGGGGATGCATCTTGGGGTGTTTGTGTAGCTGATGGGAGGGGGAAGAAACTGCCAGATTCAGAACCTCTCTCCCATCATTCATCATGCTTTGTTTTGCCTTCTCAACATCAGAACCCAATAGCGTTGGAGGGGCACCAACTCAGCTTCACAGAGGAAGTGTATGAAGCTGGTTGTGCCTCTCCAAGGCTGGGTGCCTCTCTATTGGACTTCACCCATGCCATACATTTAAAGCACACACACACACACACACACACACACACACACGCCCCAAGAATTTTGGGAACCGTAGTTTACACTTCACAGAGCTACAATTCCCAGCGCCCTTACCAAACTGCTGTTCCCAGGATGCTTGGGAGGCAGGGATGTGATTTAAAGGTATAGTGTGTATGCAGCCTGGGAAAGTGCAATCCTGAGAATCCTACAGCCCAGGGATCATTGGACTGCAGCCTTAATTACAATACTTCTCTTTTCCTCCAGGCTTTCCTTGATCTGTAAGACTGGATCCTGTTATTAGATTTGGGGTTTTTTATCTCTTTTTCTGATACTGTTTTACCGTTTTTATGTTTGTGCTTTCATGCACGCTGCTGAGAAATTCTAAGCACTGAAGCAGTTTACAAATGCTTTTTAATTAGCTAAATACAAACTCATAATAAAATACATTTTTTCTATCACAGTTTTAACTGTCCAAAGTACCGGTAATTTTGCAGTGGCATTGATACAAGGAAAAGATTGCTTTTTGCTGTTTTCTTTGTGGTTTTTGCAGTTTCTTGTGCACGAAGAATAAATGATGGTAGAGGGTTTTTTGAACAGACTTCCAATAAAGTTTCTGAGTGAATAGGGAGTGTGTCCTGTGATTGCTAAGCAACTAGAGTATGTCTCTTACCTCTCCTAGTGAGGCATGAGCAGGGCAAACTGAATTCAAATTGTACTAGCAACATGGCTTCAGAGATAAAAAGTGATACACTTGCTTTCCTCTCAAATGTATACCATGCCTTTCTCTTTAAAGCTGACACCACAAAAATAAAAATGCACAACAACAAAATGTATAAGGGCATCTCCAGGCTGTCAGTATTTTGTGGAAGGGTTTCAAATGCATGCTGAAACTTTAGGCATGTGCAATTAAAGTGCAATAAATCAACTTTTAAAAATGGACTTTTTGCAGCTCTGTAAGAAATGCATTAAAAGGAAAAGGGGTCATTAGTTCTTTCCACCTCAGATTTCCCACTCTCTACTACCTCCTAGGAAGAGACGTGGGTGGCGTTGTGGTCAAAACCACTGAGCCTCTTGGCTTGCCAATCAGAAGGTTGACAGTTCAAATCCCCATGATGGGGTGAGCTCCCGTTGCTCTGTCCCAGCTCCTGCCAACCTAGTAGTTTGAAAGCACACCAGTGCAAGTAGATAAATAGGTACCACTGCGGCAGAAAGGTAAATGGTGTTTCCGTGCACTCTGGCTTCCATCACGGTGTCCCATTGCACCAGAAGCAGTTTAGTCATGCTGGCCACAAGACCCAGAAAGCTGTCTGTGGACAAAAGCTGGCTGCCTTGGCCTAAAAGCGAGATGAGCGCCGCAATCCCATAGTCACCTTTAACTGGACTTAACCGTCCAGGGGACCTTTACCTTTTTTATCTTTACCTTACTACCTCCTACCATATATATAGTAATTATAGTGGTTTTTAGTGGTGACATGTTGACACTTATCAGATGGTGAGGCAGAGGACAGCCAGATGTGCTTAGCATTCGCCTGGTACCTTACTATCAGGAAAATCCACAAGATGTTCCAAGCAATAAACGCTTTCTGCTAACTTCATTGAGTTCCCTAGTTCACTAACTTCATTGATCAGCACATGAACAGCTGGGGGGGGAATGGTGGTGATCCGAATCCTAGACTGGGGTAGGAAACCTACTCCCCCCCCAATGTTGTGGGACACCAGCTCTCATTGGATCCAGCCAGTGGTATAGCATGCATTGCCAGCACCTGGGGCCACACAGAGGGGGTGAGTGAGAGGGACAGAAACGGACAGAGTACACATGCACATTCAACTGCCTAACGGTGTCCGTGTCACCCAGGTGGTCACAGTTGCAGAGATAAGAAAAGACAAGTCGTTCCATTGTCTGGAGAGGTCATGTCCTAGTTCACATGGCGAAGCCATCTTCAACGGAGCCCAGCTATGGAAGTGAGCAGCTGTATTGAGGCAGCACCAGGTGTTGAAATTTTGCACCCCCTAAGAATTTTGCACCTGGTGCAACTGCCCCCGTGGCCTCTCCCACGCACACCACTGGCTCCAGCCAGCATGTCCAATGGTCAGGGATTATGGTACAGCAACACCTGGGGAGGAGACAGTTTCCTCACCCCTCTCCTGGAGTCAAACTGAGATTTGGGGTGGGGAATCCCGAAGGCATCTGGCTGTTAAGAACAGAAAACTGAGTAGATATGGTCCAATTTTGTTGAGGTTTTATATGGCCAACAGGAAGAGCCAGGAATGAACCAGCTAGAAATGCTGCATAACCAGCATTAGTCTAAAGAAAGCAGTCTGCCTGAACATGGCACTGCAAGCACAAGGCCAGGAAGAGTATCCTAGGTGACTGAATAACCCAATTGCCTTCCAGGGATTTGGAGAAATGAATCTTTTATTACAAAGCATGGCTACGAGCATCAGCAGGGAGCAGGGAGTTTGAATGGAGCGCAGTTAATTGCACTCTGCAGTTGTATTAACGGAATATGGTCGGTGTCAAAAAGAAAGCTGATGGTGCAGAACTGCCTATCAGTTGTATGTTGACATCGCTGTCTGAATCCTGCTCCTCTTTTTAAATGCATCGTATTATGCAAGGCTATCTCCCTGCACCCTTTCCACTAAGACGCAACTAAGTGAGCCAAGGCTGCAAATAGAGGATAACCAGAGCTTACACTTCCACTTTTGCTATATTCCAACATGTGCATCTGTACCATTGATTTTTTCATAACACCAGGCTACAGAACAAACACTGTTCTTTCTTACAGGGTTGTTGTGATGGTGAAATGTAGTGGAGGGACTTCCTGTATACTACCCTAAGCTCCTTGGAAGACCATATTATGTACATACAGTGGTACCTTGGGTTACAGACGCTTCAGGTTACAGATGCTTCAGGTTACAGACTCCGCTAACCCAGAAATAGTATCTCGGGTTAAGAACTTTGCTTCAGGCTGAGAACAGAAATCGTGCGGCAGAAGCGGGAGGCCCCATTAGCTAAAGTGGTGCCTCAGGTTAAGAACAGTTTCAGGTTAAGAACGGATCTCCAGAACAAATTAAGTTCTTAACCCGAGGTACCACTGTATTGGTATGGGGGGTTCGCTGTGAGATTTATGAACTGGGTTCTCACTGTGGGTTTACCCTAAGACAATACCTGGCCAGAGTCTTGGACTTATTCTCAGAGTAAACCCACTGAAATCAATAGACCAATGTCAATTTATTTCAACAGGTTTAATTTAAGTATGGCTACTATTGGCTCTCACCCATACACTTTTTAAAAATTGCTACAAACAAAGAATATATGTGGTACTCTTACCAGTGTGATACAGTCCTAGACAATCCCTGCACTGTGTGAATCAGGTTGGACATAATTATTGGTTGGGAAAGCACACATTCAAGCACTGTTATAAAGCAAGACTGTATTTTAATAGATATTCCATGCGCTCCAAATGTAATGGGGAGGGGAAAGTGGTTTATCTCACCCCAAATTCCTTTATTACAAGTCAACCCTGTGTGACTTAGGAGTGGAATTGCCTGACTAAAGTCTCAGTAAAGCATAATATGGAAAAACCAATAATGAAGGCAAACAGTCTGCATGGGTGAATAGGTTCATCTCATAACACGGCTGAACTTACAACTTACTCAGCACAATATCTTAAGTGCTGCCAGCGATCATAAAAGTCTCTTTAGATTCAAAGTGCTACTTCCCAGCAAACTGGGTTGCTTGCAGTGATGGAAACTTGTGTGACAGCTTCAAGGTGCAGCTATTAAAGTCATCAAATAGCTTCACCCGTGGTTCAGCAGCTGAGATTTGCAAGAACATAGCTTCTGTGTCCCTGCATTTTAAAACATGAGGGAACTCAAGCACATGGCTATTCCTGGTTGCCACTGCAACCGCCTCCCCACCATCCATAAACCAAAGACACTGACAGTGTGTGTGAAAGTGAAGTCCCACAACCTTGTGTGCTATGAGAAGTGTGGCTATCTGCTGCCATGCTGAGTATTACCACTATGAACTTGACTTGTTGGCTGCTTGCACACTTTGGGTTGTATCCAGCATAGTGGTACATGAATTGTCCAGCAGCTCAAAGTTTTCTGCTTGCACAATGGGGCATTCTCCCCCCTGTGCATGCCTAAAATGTGTTCTAGGGGTTCCCCCAATCTTCTGGAGCAGATCTGGGGGGAAGGGGCAAGCATGGGGGGAGGAGATGGAGAAAGACCCATTGCACAAGTGGAAATACTTCTGCGAGTTGAATACTGCCCCATACATTTAAAGCACATGGATCACCCCCCTCCCAATCCTGGGAACTGCAGTTTACCCCACAGAGCTACAATTCCCAGCACCATAAGTAACCATTTCCCATTATTCTTTTTTTTGTGGGGGGGGGGGACATGTCCTTTAAATGTATGGTATGCCACTGGTTTCTGGCAAGAGCTGTAATATACCATTTTCAGTCTTTACTTTTCACTATTTAACGTATCAGTTTTCATCCTTTTCTAGAAACGAGGGTCTTTTTCTATGGGTAAGCTCATTCTAAAGCTGTCTTCCCAAACTTTCAGTCCCCATAAGTTGCTGGACTATAATTCCCATCATCTATGAGCATTGGCTCCCTTGGCTGGAAATTATAAGGCCCCACCTCAGTGGTAGAGCAACTGCTTTGCAAGCCAAAGGTCCCAGGTGCACTCCCAAGCATGTCTAGGTAAAGCTAGAAAAGACTTCTGCCTGAAATGCCTGGAAAGCTGCTGCCAGTCAGTGTTGGCAGTGCTAGTCTAGGTGGGCAAGTATTCCCATACTTCAAGTGAGGAAACTTTTGGTCCTCCAGGTGTTGCTGAACTACAGCTCCCATCATCTTTGGCCATTGGCCATGCTTGCTGAGGCTGGTGGGTGTTGTATTTCAGCAACATCTTTTGGGCCAAAGGCTCCCAACATTGGCTGCATTCCTGTTTCTATGCAGAAGGTTCAGTCCCCAGATGTGGCTGGAAAGATCCCATTGGACAGTTGCTGCCGGTCCACGTAGACCAAGTTTCTGACTAGCATCCCTACCCATTGACTATCAGCTAGGGCTGATGGAAGTTGGACTATAACAAAAGCTGGAGGAAGAGGCATTTGTGATCCCTGGTGTAGATAATGCATGGGGAAAGGGGGCAGAGCTACGAAATGGTACAGACATGCCCTCCTCATCTGCCCTCTCATCAATGGTGGGGAGCAGCTACATCAGCCACTACCATGCTAGCTCACAGGGAAAAGCTCTTTGCACCTCTTCGATACAATACAATACGATATCTTTATTGTCAATGTCCCATACAGAACCATGAAATTGAAAAATCTACACAAGACATTCAAACCCCCCTAAAAACTCTGAAACCCCATTTTAAAATACAATATACTCCTATAGAGACTCCTTATACTGCGTTTAAAACCAGAATTGCCTTTGTTCAAAACAGAAGCGATGGTGGATGTGCAGTCCCAGTATCCAATGAAAAGAGGGCAAGTTGATGTGAGTGTGGGCCATTTCAGAGAGACCAAGTCAGAGTGAACAGGTACTGAGCAGAAAAAGCAAAGCATCTTCTGTGCAGAATATTTGCTGATACCTTTCACAGGGAACCATAGTAGGTCACAGGGTCATTGTCGTAGCCCTATGCTGCCAGCCACAGTAGAGCTCAGTGGAGGGAGAAGCCAGTGAACCAGTCGAGTCTCAGGAGGGGTACTTGCCTGGAGGCAGAGTTCATATACAAGGTGCAGTCCAGTCCTAAAGTCTCAATTCACATAGTCAGATGATCCGGGGGTCAAGAAAGCCAAGGGTCCGTGGTTGCAAGAAGCAGCAAAGTCTGGCCAGGAACAACAAATGTTGTTTCCATCTACTGACTGAGACTGGAAACCCTGCTTAAGAAAGCTGGAGCCAGTTGGTTCTCATCAGGAGCAGGAAGGCTGATCAGCAGCAGGTGGAGTTACTTCGCCTTCTGCTCCTTCAGGCTGCTGCTCAGCAGGTGAAGCCAACTCCTGGCCTGTGACAGACATGGATATAAACTGGAAACAACTGGAAATATATTTCTATCAATGTAACTTTCCTATACTTTTCCTGTGGTTCAGTGAAAAGGCCGCTTTGTGCATAAAATGTCAATCAGGTATCAGTTATGTAAAGTGTGTGTCGCATCCTGGATCAGCTGCCCCACAGATGTCATTTCCGATGGTCTCAGTATGACAGGGATAATGAGCAGGTTCTAAGTCCAGCAGTCGGCTCTGCTCATTATCCTAGCCATACTGAGACCCACTGGAACCGCTTCCGGGAGGCAACTGATCCATGATGTGAGAGACACTTTAACTTAATTTGACAACTACAAGCCATCCTAAACCTTGGGTAGCCATCAACATGGGGTATTAGGATTGCACTCTAAGCGTTGCAAAGGCTCGATTTATTTTGTTTCCCAATCACAGGAGTCAACTCCTGGGTGCTTGGCCGTGGGTGCTTGGCACCCACAATAATATAATTGTGGGGCCAGGCAACCACAAAGTCAACGAGCAAAGCCAGAGAGATGCAGCCAGCCAGCTTCTGTGGCACTGTCTCCGCCGAGGCAGTTCAGCACCATCCTCTGCAGCCAGCCAGCAAGTCACCCTTTTTTGGAGGGCCAAGCCCAGTCTGAGCCCCTCCCCATGGAAAAGGGTGCCTCACTGGCTGTGGAGAGAAGGAGGAAGAAGAACCATCGCCCCCCCTCCCAAAACACAACACGACGTCACACACACTATGTGCAGAAGTGTGCATGCGCACAGCCACGTTATGGCGGTGGGCACCCACAATCCTGGTGGTGCCCCTGTTCCGAATCTGAAACCATTGAATGTTTAATCTGATTTCATTTCCTTAGCTATGCTGGAGTTCATGACTTTGTGTCTTTCCTGCAGCAGATAAATGTCCCCAGATATAGAGAAACGTACGTTGTTTTTTTAAAGAGAGAGAAAGAAAGAAATGAAGAGGTCACAGGTACACATGTAGTGGCAGAACTGGATCCTTTGAGAGCAAGGATCAAGACACAGCCCTGTGTGCTAATGGAAAAGAGTGACCTTTACAACATTCTTGGAATGGAAAATGTAAGTAGCAAGTTTAAACAAACAGAAGGTGATGAGAAAGTTCCGTCAATGCTCTAGCACAGTGGCAAAGTGTTATCTGGCTACTGGTGCAGTCCCAAAGATTCAGTATTCATACTCATGGGAAGTTTATCTTTATTGCCTATTATATCTGGATTGCTATATTATTCCTGCAGTGCTGTTTCTAATGGCCCTACCATCCATCGCATCACAAATTTAACTGCGCTGCGGTGTATTTTATTGCTACAGTATTGTCAATGGCTAATGGGAATATTTCATGCAGGGCACCAGATCCTATGCATGCACACTCACACACTCGCCCCAATCCAGCCAGGAACTACTGCAAGGTATGGTAGCATCTTTCACATTTAGCCTGAGAATCTGTGCACAAGTGCATGCTCCCTGTCATATTGTTACCGGGTCAAATTCAAGGCATTACTTATTATATAAAGCCCTTAATGGTTTAGTTTACTTGAAGTGTAGCCTTACTCCATATGTGCCCAGTGGACCACTTCATTCTGTGCAACTGGCACTTCTACAAGGGCCACATAATACTTCTTTCATACTTGCAAGAAACAGATCTTTTAGTGTGGTAGCACCTATTCTGTGGAACACCTTGCCTATAGATCTGGGGTCAGCAAACTTTTTCAGCAGGGGGCCGGTCCACTGTCCCTCAGACCTTGTGGTGGCGGGGGCAGACTATATTTTTTTGGGGGGGGATGAATGAATTCCTATGCCCCACAAATAACCCAGAGATGCATTTTAAATAAAAGCACACATTCTACTCATGTAAAAACACCAGGCAGGTCCCACAAATAACCCAGAGGTGCATTTTAAATAAAAGCACACATTCTACTCATGTAAAAACACACTGATTCCCGGACCGTCTGCAGGCCAGATTGAGAACGCGATTGGGCCGCATCTGGCCCATGGGTCTTAGTTCATCTACCCATGCTATAGATATTAGACAAGTACCTTGAAGTTCCTGTGTCTTGCTGGCTGACTCCTCTGCTCCTGTGTCCCTGGAGGTGGTGGCTGTGAGAACCAGCCAGGAACCCAAGCAACTGGTCCTGAGGCATCTGGTCTTAGGGTGAAAGCTCCCATTCACTCCTATGCTTTCACCTCCCGTGAAAATTGAGAGCATTGGGAAGCAGGGAGTACTGATCCTGAATGGGACTGCAGTAGGGCACAAAGGGTTAAAGCCCCCTAGCCCCATGCTCATCAGAATTTGAACTAGCCCTCCCCCAAATACTGGCTATTTCTGCAAGAGAAATCCTGCATTCAAGGGCAAACTATGTGATCCACATCACATGCATTTTCGTCCTAAACCTGCATTTCTGCAAATGTGAACAGGCAGCCATCCAGGGCTGCCATTTATAGTGTGGGTTGGCAGCCTCCATCTGCAGACTATAAAAAGACACTGGACATCTCTGGTGGAGTAGCGATCATATGTGAATATTATCCAGCACCAGTTTTAGCTGGGATTTTCAGAAATTTTGCAAGCCTGCAGTAAACTGCGGAAATGTCATGATATCTGAGACAGTTCCTCCTCGCAATGTGCTGAGCTGCGTGAAGCTCCGCAGTTTTGCAGACAGCAACATCCTCCATATGCAAAGCCACACAGCTAGTTAACTCGACTCAGCAAATTTCAGGAATGAGCTGTCTAAAATACAATGACACATCCTCCGTTGAATGCACATGTTCACAACTTTTGATCAACATAGCCCACTGGCCGTGTGTAGACAAAGCCCATCAAAGGTTCACTCAACTCAAGGTTTTTTGGGGGGTAAGACTGCAAAAGCAGAGGCATTATCAAACAACTGATGGCCTACAGAGCATGGCTGGTATTTTCAGCACGTTATACAGGTTGATTTACTATTGGGCAGTGAGGGAGATGGAATAATAGAATTGTGCAGTTAGAAAGGACTCCATGGGTCATATAGTCCAAGCCCCTGCAATGCAGGAATCACAGCTGAAGAATCCCTGTCAGATGGCCATCCAACCTCTGTTTAAAAACCTACAGTGAAGGAGAGTCCACCGCCTTCCGAGGTAGTCTGTTCTACTGTCAAAAAACTCTTCCCATCAGAAAGTTCCTCCTGATATATAGCTGGAATCTACTTTCTTGTAATTTGAATTCATTGGCTCAGCTTTGAATTCATTGGTTCAGGTGCTGGAGAGGACAGCGAGCAACAAGGAGGTGTTGGAGAATAGCCTATCCTGCACCCACCCCAGCCAAGCTGTCCTCATGAAGAACACGAGTCCATCTTCAGCATCAAAACAAGATTGAACTGGTAGTTGAATCAGCTTCTATACATGAAGTTGACTTCACCATCTTCTCCTCCTCCTCCTCCTCAGGCGGCAAAATGTTTGGTACCAGCTCTGCTGATTTAGTGGGAGCCACACTCTTACTGGCCACTTCACAACATTCTCCACAATAAATCAATGAGTCTGCAACACTGTGATTCATGGCGAATCAGTCCATGGGCACTTGATCAAACTGTGGCTGTTTGCAGCCTCCTGTGCTGTCCTCTACTAAAAACAGAGAGGCCGAGATGAACAGCAAAAACTAGCCCAGTCAGATATAGTTAACTTCACTTATCATGCAAGATCTATTTTTAAGGTCAGATTAACAAGTTAGCAGCGCTACAGCCAATGCACCACCAGGCTGGTTAACACCAGTTGCTCTCTTGGCCGCTGCCCACAGATTAACAAAGCATGAATTAATGGAACCTAAATATACATTCCTTCTTTTGGTGAGCAAGGGCTTTCCCCCACTGTGCAAAATTATCAACAGATCTCCTCAAAAAGAACTTTTTCTATGTCTGCACAGTACGATGAAGAGATTAGCATGTGTTATATTATGTTTATATTTTGTGGTGAATCTTTGCCATAGCTATACTTTTAGCATTGGCTAAGCAGTGCAGAGAACTGATTGGCCAGAGAACGGGAGATGGACAGAAATGCCTCCATTAGCCTCCCTAAATTCAAAGAAGTGAAATATGTGTGGGATTGGAAAGAGTTTGTGTGGTGGGGCTGGGATTGGAGGGCTGTGAAAAATTGCTTGACATCCTCACTGAGGGAGCTGTGTCTCTGTAGCCCTTGTGCAGGAGCCTCTATTGCACCTAATCCTTGGGTTTTTTGGTTTATTTTGCCTTTTATTCCATTTTCACTTGTTTCATACTTCATAGTTAAAAATATATGCGTTCTTAGCACCAACTGCTGGCAGTCTGGAAGATCTCCTGTCCATGCTCTCATATTCTACAAGCAGGATTTAAAGCCATTGTTTACAAATCAATGGTTTAAGAAAACTTACCGTAAATAGGATACAACACTGTGTTTGAAATTAAAAGACTGAAGATGACCCAGCTCTTTAAAAGAAAATGCCTGAAATGAACATTGTAGTAAAAAAATCTCAGTGTGCAACCAAGCTAAGCCACATTAAGTTTAAATTTGTCCTTTCCCAGTCATGTGCTTTATGTAAGGTATGAGTCGGCCTTGTGGTTACACGTATTGAGCACAAACAGGCAGAGATTCCTCTTTGTTCTTCCTTATAATTAAAGAGAGAAAAAGCTCCCTCTTTAAAATGAAAGTTTATTCGGAACTAATAAATGCAATTAACGTTTTAATTAGGGTAGCATTTCTATATTTAGCATTATGGAAAAAACAAAAGAACCAGACTATTGACAGAATCTCTAATATGGCTTTAATATGGCTTTAATTCCCATCCTTTAGCAGTGACAAGGAAGTACTTGGTCAAATCAAAACATGGTACTCCAGTAGTACTGCTATAAAGGCTACACTCCTGCCCTTCATTACATTTAATAGAGTTTACAGAGATGTGCATGAGTGTGCTGTGAATTGTATATCTACCTCTCTGGGTGTTCTGATAAATGCAGACAAGTGGCTAAAGAATTGACCTAAGGAGTAATTCAGTACTGGTAAAGAGAGTGAATTCGAGAATTCCATGAGCTATATTCTTGTTGAGGTTCATGGGCTGGAACTCATGGGATGAGGGATGCTGGGAGTTGTAGTTTATCTTTTGGAGGGTCACAGGTTCCCCAGCCCTGCTCTCGCATTTCATTCCTCTGTCACAATAAGGCTCTTCAAAGTAAATGGGGTTTCCAGAAGGAAACCTTTTCCAGACTGTGTGACTGTGTGACTGTGGTGTTGTGCTCTCAAGTGGGTGCAGATGATTCTTTGTTTCAGTTGGCATTCAGCCCACTCCCCAAATACTGTTAAATAAACATGGTAATATCCAGTCCTGCCTGGCAACATACGACAACCACATAAAAGGTAAAGGTAAAGGTACCTCTGACCATTAGGTCCAGTTGCGGACGACTCTGGGGTTGCGGCGCTCATCTCGCTTTATTGGCTGAGGGAGCCGGCATACAGCTTCTGGGTCATGTGGCCAACCAGAGCAGCACACGGAAACACCGTTTACCTTCCCGCCAGAGCGGTACCTATTTATCTACTTGCACTTGATGTGCTTTTGAACTGCTAGGTGGACAGGAGCTTGGACCGAGCAACGGGAGCTCACCCTGTTGCGGGGATTCAAACTGCCAACCTTCTGATTGGCAAGCCCTAGGCTCTGTGCATTTAAGAGGCTGAAATTTATTTATTTTTCAATGCTATTAAGCGGGTTCCCTCATTTCTTAATCCTGATCCAAATATCTGGCAGACATTTGAAATCTGCCTTGTTTTTGACAGGCTCACTTACAATTCCTGCATACATGAATGCCCTTTATGTATTTTAGTCTTTGGTACTAGAACCATCCGCATGCTTGTTGTAATTCAAACTTTTGTGCCACATCCTATGCCATAACATGAGAATAAAACCAACAAACCCATGTTGTAGAGCAAATGTGATTGAGCAGTGGGTTTGTTCTGAGGGTACTCAAGAGCTTGCAGCACCGACATCTTTTTTTCTAGAAGAAAAGCACTGTGAATGACACATGAACGTGACAAAACATCGAAAGCCCTTAGTTAAAGCAAAGCATTTTTCTTATTGACAAGGTTTAGCCAAAGCCACTGCCATTCAAAATAGCTGACAGCTTTTTCTGTGGGAACCCACTGCTGAAGATCAGTAAACAGAACTGTTTAATGAACTTAAGTTGATGCCCCATAAAGATTCTGAATTCCATGAAGTATGTACCGTTTGCCCTTTTCAAATATATGAATCAGCTGTCACACGTCTATGGTAGAATTTGAATTTCCTTGATACGTTGCTGGTATAAAATTTACAAGGAGGGACCTGAGAGTAAGTAGTGGTGCCCATACTGAAAACAGCTAAACTGTACATTGGGTAGACTTTAAAACCTCTAACAACATTCACGTAAAAGGATTTTGCTGCATATGTAGCCGCAAAAGTTCTGTTGACTTTTTAGGAGCAATAAAACGTTTTCCCAGGTTTATTAGCTTTACGCCATTGCCGATAGCTAACTTGAGACTTTAGACTGATTTTATCCTTGTGACGTTCAATGGAACAAATATCCCATAGTTTGCAGATAAGGATCATTGAAGGATCAGTTTCTGTTTGACACAGTTGTTTCAGAATTCACCTTGGGTATAATTTTCCCTTTAGGCTGGATCTTCAAACAGGCAGCCTCCCTCATTACTCTACTAAAGAGATCCAGGAGAGGACTATGCACCTTCTTCTTAACACACATCTATTGATTTCTATTCATCAAATAAACATAGGACATGCCCCGCTCTATATTAAGTAGATAAACTGGTGTATATCATTGAGAATTCTAGCCAGATAGCACAGCCTGAATAAACTAGGGTTGCTAGATTTCCTTGACAGATGTGCTGAGGCCTTGAATATCTGCATAACAAAAAGAAAAGAAACACATAGGCTGCATTCACATCAAGCATTTAAAGCACATGGCTTCCCCCTCCCCAAGAATCCTGGGAGTTTTAGTTTACCCCTCATATGGGTATCATTCTTGGCAACTTTTAACAAGGTTGGAGATACAGCACTTATGTATTTCCTTACACCATTTCTGCTACAGTCAGTAGGACACGCAGCCTGACACCCCTAAATCAGTAATACCAAAACCAGTTGTACTGCTGGGTTACTGTTGGCCATAGCTGTCAACTTTTCCCTTTTCTTGTGAGGAATCCTATTCTGAATAAGGGAATTTCCCTTTAAAAAGGGGAAACGTTGACAGCTATGCTAGTGGCATTGGTGAGTCGCTTATTTATGGCTGTTAACAGACTGGGCTGTTAATTACTCTTCATATATCTGGGATTAACCAATCACTCGTCTATGCAAAAGATGGCTGGCTAAGTAAAACCCATTCATTTTTATGGCATTGTATTTCTACGCTCCCAAGGGCTTAAGGTGATTTCATTTGAGTTTTCCTGCAATTTATTACATGACCTTAATAGCATCACGTGTCAAGACTTGATCTCTGCCATTTTCAAGTCCTGATTTTGCCGCATTGCTAGCATTGAAAAATGGGGAGCAAATGGAGCTAAGTGCAAACATCCACAGGACATTGCTATGGAAACACTTCCTCTGTGCAATGCTTCTGAGGTAAATCGAGTGGCGGGGGGATACACAAGACGACCTGTTTGAATGCCGGCCTGCTGGAATCGTACTTTGTGTAAAGAAGTATGTAAATTTGATCAAATGCTTCTGTCACTCTCTTAAATTGTCACCGTCACATAAAGGCAATGCCATGCTGTCTTGAGGAGCTACCCGCACAGTCTGGTCTCGTAGCAACTAAAGGAGCAGAAAAAAGGAATGTGAGTGCACACACACATACATACACACCTGCTTCGACATTCAGCTCATGAGAACTCACAGATGAAAAAATAGGAACACGCTTAAGCCCATAGTTGGGCCCTGTTAAATCCCATTGATTGCATTGGGGGAAATTAAGCACATGCTATCAATGACTACTAGTCATGACGGCTATGCTCTGCCTTCACGGTTTGAGGCAGCAATAATTCTGAATACTGCTTGCTGGAAACCACAGGAGAGGAGAGTGCTTGAATTCACTGCCTCCCGTAGTTTGGTTAAACACATTTTAGTAGCTTCAAGAACACTGTCCAACCATCTCGTCCTCTGTCATCCCCTTCCCTTGTGCCCTCCATCTTTCCCAGCATCAGGGTCTTTTCCAGGGAGTCTTCTCTTCTCATGAGGTGGCCAAAGTATTGGAGCCTCAGCTTCAGGATCTGTCCTTCCAGTGAGCACTCAGGGCTGATTTCCTTAAGAATGGATAGGTTTGATCTTCTTGCAGTCCATGGGACTCTCAAGAATCTCCTCCAGCACCATAATTCAAAAGCATCAATTCTTGGGCAATCAGCCTTCTTTTATAGTCCAGCTTTCACTTCCATACATCACTATGGAAAACCATAGCTTTAACTATACGGACCTTTGTTGGCAAGGTGATGTCTCTGCTTTTTAAGATGCTGTCTAGGTTTGTCATCGTTTTTCTCCCAAAAAGCAGGTGAACCAGCCTAAGCACTCCTAAACCTCCACATTTTTAGGTTTGTGGTTTTCTTTGCTACCCCAGCTGTTATTACAGATCTTTTAAGCATTGAGTACACATGCTATATCATTAATACCCTTTCCATTTTAATTCCTTTCTGGTAAGGGTGGGCAAGTAGGAGAATGGGGCAAATTTGCTCCCTGCATACATGGCAGTGGAGCAACCTTTTAGTTAGAGAGCAATTCAAAAGATTCACATAAATTCCAGCCTCAGAGATAACTTTAAACACATTGGTTCATAATAAAAAAAACCTCATCTCTGACCATTCATAGTTGTAACTCAAAAGTTTTTTCTCTCTCTTTCAAAAAGAAATCAAAGGGACAATTTAGCATTAAAAACAGACACTTGTTTGTTTGTTGTTTTTAAATACTCAGTGCATGTTCAACAGCAAGTGTGAATTATTCAGTATGTATCGCCAGTCTCAGGTTTTTTAATGATGTTAGAAACTAGGAGAGCTTTACCATCTTCAGTTTCACTATGAAAGTTCTCATTGGTTCTGGAAGATCTATTCCTGACATTTCAAATCTCCACTGTGAGAAGTAGTCATCCAAAAATGGTTTCCGTCCTTATCCACTGTGAAGTTGTTCAAACTTTTAATAACCACCCAATGAATATTTCTCTTGGCCTTAGCCTGACATGTTCTTTTATTCAAATTGCCCATTTCCAGAGGACTGTGTATATCTACGGCAATTATCGTGTTTAGCCAGGAGTAGACTCAATGTAAACAAATAAGGAGCATTTGTCAGTGGATAATTAAATGTTGTCAGAACTCTCAATTCTAGAAAATGCAGCTGGGTTTGACACTGCTCATTTCCATACAAATTAATGAAGAGCAGATTAATCAAACACTCTTGTGTTAGTGTATTTATTTTAAAGTTATATAAGCGTTCCTCACAGAAATGAGTTTTGCTAATGAGTTGAAACTTGCCTGAGAGAGCTCAATAAGACTGAGATGCTAAGATAAATATAAAGTAAAATAAAAACCTCCTTGCACTTGGATGTGCTGCATGCAATTTATTAGAGTTCTAAATGTATTTCTGTGCCAAACAGTTACGAGTGTCAATCTGCCATTTTTTAAAAACACATCAATGTTACAAATGGATTGGTTTGCCAAGCTAGCTGGGTGACTACTTAAAACTACAAAAAGCTTCTTATCTTTGGGCTATAAACATAAGCAGAAATGGAAGAAGTAAAATATTACTCACCCAGGTCTGTGTGCAAATGTTCAAGCCTTGCACAAGCAGTGTGCACTATTAACTATCTGGAACAAGTTTGCACGTGTGGAAAAGATTATTTGGATGCAGTTTGATTTTTCTTATGAAAGAATAAGAGGTACCTGCCATGCAGAAGACAGTGTGAGTGGCACCCATTGCCTTTGGATTTTTCATTATTCCCTCAGCTCTGCAGTGCTGAGCCACCAGAAGAGGAACGGACTGATTTCCAATGCTGATTTGTTTATTTTTTAATTATCAACAGGATTGTTGGACTACTAAACTTTAACACTTCCTCACAATAAGTAATATTGTTGCACACCATCCCAACCTCTAAGCAGTAGGAGATACCATAGTGTGGTTTCCTCAGAATGGGGGACTCGGATGTCTTTATGATATATGGTTTATTTACACATATATACAATCTGAGCCTAGGATGGAGGGGTTTGCAGCATTAAAACCCCATAAGCTCTTGCTTTTCCCCTTGTCACAGTGTGTCCCTCACTCTCTGGCTTCTGCCTGCTTCTAGCCTCATTCATAGACAATCAACTCTGACTTCTGTCTTTCTCAATACCAGCCAGTTGAGGGAAATGTGCCCTTTGCCCCCTGGCGCAAAACCTTTGTTACCATGACATCTCATACTTAGGGGCCATTAACTCACCAAGAAGCTGGCCTGGCTATTCCAACAACTGAATCCTTTCTGGATTAAGGAATTAGAAGGGGCTTGGGCATACAGTATACCCCCATAAAAAACTTAAAATAACCCTCACAACAATATATATGGATGTGGAGTGTAGACAGGCATTAGACTTTGTTGCAGTTTTACAACTGGAGCCAATTTGGCTTCAATAACTTTTCGTTCTATTAATGATATGTTAAGAAACGGATCTAAGGTTATCTTATGGCAGCAGTAGCCAACATGGTGCCCGCAAGACATTACAGACTCCAACTCCCATAATTCCTGGCCATGTTGGCTTGAGGGTGATGGAAGTTCTAGTACATCCAGAGGGTACTATTTTGGCCACTCCTGTATTATGGAATATTGATTGGGTAATGTCAGCAAGTAAAGTGTGGATTGGAAACAACTGAAATCCTTCCATCTAATCATTCAAACACTACAGTACGTGTATGCCTTCTAAGCTTTTGATGCACAACTGCTGCTCATTAAGAGATAACAACGGTCACTCTTTTAATTGAAAAAAAAATATTTGTTGAGGTTAGGTAGATGCCATTGCCATTTATATTCAGCAGTCAACTCTAATTCTGATTAAGAGCGATTTTGACCTATGCCTTGCTGACTGCTTGGAAAGATTGTTGAGACGTGGTCATTTATAATAAGGTTGAAACAGCAGAGCTGGCATTAAAAATCAGTGTATGCACCACCAGTTTTGCAAGCCCTAAAATGTGGGCACTGGGGGAAGCATGATGGACTGAGCTCCACTTTCGGGGGATGTTCGATGTTTGCATTTAACGTTCAGGTTATCAGCACAGCCGCTTCAGGGTGAGGTTAATTGGGTCATCTTGGCATGAATCCAAGGCACTCCTATCTCTCTTCGAAAGACTTAATAAGATTGCAAGTTCTTCAGTTCTTGTTATCTGTGTCATACGCCTGAGTTTTACAGTAGCTGCCCTGCTAGGGTGTGGGAAGGAAAAGGAGGGCAGGACACCTCTGGAGCGAAATGCAATCAATTAGCAGCTTTGATCATTTCTGAATGTTCACTTATAAGAAGCAACTCATCAGGAGGTCTTGGAAAACTAATTGCAATTGGATCTCTTAACATGTTATTTTAGAGATCAATTGTGACTTGCATTCTGGTAATATGGCACCTCCCAGAGCGGTACATTTAAGGGCAAGTTTGCACCTTAATAGTTTCACTGTTTCACGTTTCACCGTCAAACCTTGGTTGTCGAACGTAATGTGTTCCGGAAGCCCACTCGGCTTCCGAAATGTTTGACAACCGAATCATGGCTTCCGATTGGTTGTAAAAGCTTCCTGCACTCAGCAGAAGCCATGTTGGACGTTCGGCTTCCGAAAAACATCCGAAAACCGGAGCATTTACTTCCAGGTTTTCAGTGTTCAAGAGCAGAATTGTTCAAAAATGGAGCCATTCAGGAGCCGAGGTTTGACTGTACAGTGGATCTCTACCTGTCAAAAGCCACCCCTTATTGAAACACTTTAACTACACCATCAGATCGAAGGCCAGCCCTGCCCTGCCCTCAGAACACTCTCTTTGAGGCCCTGACCATGGCAACTGGGAGCAAAAAATGCAGCAGTAGAAGATCTACTGGGTGTTGGAGTGGGTAACTCCCCTGAGAGTGAGACTCCTCGTTGCCCATTCTAACCCCTTTGGACCTGCACATTTGGGGGTTAGGATTGCGCCCACAAGACCACGGCCTTAAAGTGGTATCAAACGGCTACATATTGGGTCAGGTGCTGGATGCAATAAAGGCGGGGGCTTCGTTTTTTGTGTAAGGAAGCTGCTAGATTTACAAACAAGAGAAATGGCTGCTTGATTGTCAAGAAGAAAAAAATGAATTAAATAGGGCACACAAATGGCCCACACATCTATAATGTGCCAGATCCATAGGTGACATGCAACTTTTCACTGAGGCCAGTCAGGCCTTTGTTAATACAAACAGTGCTCCTCTGGATGTAGGGAATATTTCGCATAGGGAACAAGAACAATAGGCAATGAGACAGAGTAGAACCTCTCTACGGGGCAGGGGTGGAGGAAGGGGGGTGCGGTGGGGGTGGGGCGCCCCAGGTTTCACCACTGAGGGGGGTGACAAAATGCCATGCGGCACTCACCGTGGGGCCTGCACACCCAAGCCACGCATCTCTCCTGGGAGTGACGCAGTGGCTTGGGCGCCTACAGGCTCCCCACTGCCCTAAACGGTCTGCTCACTGGCCCTCCCCCCATTTGTAGGGTGGCTGAGTGGGAGCAGGCAGGCAGACTCCTTGGGGGCCCCATAGAGTGTCCTAGAATCATAGAATCATAGAGTTGGAAGAGACCACAAGGGCCATCGAGTCCAACCCCCTGCCAAGCAGGAAACACCATCAGAGCACTCCTGACATATGGTTGTCAAGCCTCTGCTTAAAGACCTCCAAAGAAGGAGACTCCACCACACTCCTTGGCAGCAAATTCCACTGTCGAACAGCTCTTACTGTCAGGAAGTTCTTCCTAATGTTTAGGTGGAATCTTCTTTCTTGTAGTTTGGATCCATTGCTCCATGTCTGCTTCTCTGGAGCAGCAGAAAACAACCTTTCTCCCTCCTCTATGTGACATCCTTTTATATATTTGAACATGGCTATCATATCACCCCTTAACCTCCTCTTCTCCAGGCTAAACATGCCCAGCTCCCTTAGCCGTTCCTCATAAGGCATCGTTTCCAGGCCTTTGACCATTTTGGTTGCCCTCCTCTGGACACGTTCCAGTTTGTCAGTGTCCTTCTTGAACTGTGGTGCCCAGAACTGGACACAGTACTCCAGGTGAGGTCTGACCAGAGCAGAATACAGTGGCACTATTACTTCCCTTGATCTAGATGCTATACTCCTATTGATGCAGCCCAGAATTGCATTGGCTTTTTTAGCTGCCGCGTCACACTGTTGGCTCATGTCAAGTTTGTGGTCGACCAAGACTCCTAGATCCTTTTCACATGTACTGCTCTCAAGCCAGGTGTCACCCATCTTGTATTTGTGCCTCTCATTTTTTTTGCCCAAGTGCAATACTTTGCATTTCTCCCTGTTAAAATTCATCTTGTTTGTTTTGGCCCAGTTCTCTAATCTGTCAAGGTCATTTTGAAGTGTGATCCTGTCCTCTGGGGTGTTAGCCACCCCTCCCAGTTTGGTGTCATCTGCAAATTTGATCAGGATGCCCTTGAGTCCATCATCCAAGTCATTGATAAAGATGTTGAATAAGACCGGGCCCAAGACAGAACCCTGTGGCACCCCACTAGTCACTCTTCTCCAGGATGAAGAGGAACCATTGATGAGCACCCTTTGGGTTCGGTCAGTCAGCCAGTTACAAATCCACTGAGTGGTAGCATAGTCAAGACCGCATTTTACCAGCTTCTTTACAAGAACATCATGGGGCACCTTGTCAAATGCCTTGCTGAAATCAAGGTAGGCTACATCCACTGCGTTCCCTTCATCTACCAGGCTTGTAATTCTGTCAAAAAACGAGTCCTGTCCTGTTCCGGCTCGCCCTGTCCTGCGGGCAGCTGGCCCCACCCCTGGGTGCAGGGCACGCGCGCCGCCCAAGGGGCCCGATCGGCTTGCTCTGCCGCTGCTACCAGGTATTCATTTTTTACTTGCAAGAAGTTGTTGTTTTCCCCCCATGAAGGAGAATTTGAAGTCTTGCACTCCATTCTCTTTCTGTAGTTTGGAATGGTATCACCCCCTCAGAATTCCTCCCCCCTCGCTGCTGCATTTATAGAGCAAGCCTCTGGCATTCACACACATTGTAACTTGGTTGTGCTTCTTCCCCAACCCCCAAACACAGGGGTTAGCATTCTGGTTAGGGAGAGGAAAGCAGAGGCTGTATGCTTAGCCTCCAGGTGGTTAGATCTAGCTTAGCCACAGTCATTAAATGAGCTCTGAAAGGGCTATTGAAATGATGCCCCTAAGTCACTTTAGGCTTCTGTTACTGGTGAAGGTGTGAAAACACACCAGATTTCTCAGGCAGCAACTGAATTTCAAGTTGAAGTTAATGATCTAACCAGCGAAATCCAAAAGCAAAAACAAAAAAACACCCCACACCTTCTTTTTCCTAGTCAAGGAAGCATTGTGACAGACAAGCTGTGTCCTACTTATAGCTGTTTATAACTCCCACAGAAAGCTATTTTATATTTGGCTTAACATTTACTCTTATTTTTATATAAGGACACATATACATTTTTGTTTCCATGAAGCCAGAGGAGTTCTGTAATTCACAAGGCTAGGAGAGACTTAAAGATCACCTATTCCACTGGCTATTAACCATTAATCCATTACTGCCCACCTTAAACATTATCACTGAATGTTCACCACACCATAGGTAAAACATTAGGACATAAAAACAGCACTTCAGGCAAGGCAAATTTAGTCTGATATATAGGTCGGTTTATGATACTACATTTTAGGTTGTTTTTACTCCTGTTTATATACTTTCTATTGATATATGTATTTGTAAGTTGCTTTGAGTTCACCTCAAATTGGGGGGAATGATTAATCATCATCAATATGAAACACAGTTCTCAGGCATATATTCAGTGAGACACTGACAGCCACAAACCAACTCTTTGGTGCTACATTTGATATTAATACGTAGGCATGGCTTGAGCCTCAAGCCTCTTTGAACAATGAAACTCAGGTGACTTTATTTCTTGCCAAGCAGATCAGCCACAGTACTGAAGGTACACTAGACAAAGTACAACATTGGGAATGCCCAAAGCAGGCTCCATACGTGAGCTGTTGCTTTGTGATAATTTTCAGCAAGTTCATTGCTGGGTCTTTATCCTCAGGGCAGCTTGAGGAGGCTCCTGTGCTGGTTCTCAGCAGCCATTGCAAGAAGGGAGAGAGGGCTAGCTAAAATCTTGAGTGCCCCCATGAATTCTGAACCTCCAGAATGGTTGATCAAACTCTGTGGCCCACTGTTGGCATCTGTCTGTTTCGAGAGACAATGGAGTGTGCCTCAGGAATCAAGTCAAACCACTGCATTCACAGCACTGAAGTAACCTCCCCTGGGCGCAAGCCTGGGCAGTGTATATGGAGGTCCTGGGCTGCTTAGATGATGATGATGATGATGATAATTTGTAACCCGCCCTCCCTGGCCAGAGCTGGGCTCAGGGCAGCTAACATCATAAAACTAACACAGTATACAAAGAACATAAGAACATAAAAACAGGCAAACAATTAATTAAAATACATCTTAAAATTAGTTCAGAGCAAATTAAAATCTGGACAGATGGCAGTCCATGGGTAAAATTGAGAGTGGTTAATATTTTCCAGGGCCAGCTATTATCACTGGTCTTATAAAAGACCTGTGAGAGGGCTAAGAGGCCTCTTTAATGCTTGTTCTTATACAGAAAGAAAATAATCCTGACAAGCCCCACCCCCCCATATCTTTAATATCTCCTTACAACATGGTACCAGTATGGTCATTTTCATCTCCATTTTATGAATGGAGAATTCAGGTCAACAGCGATTGGCCCATGGTCATCCAGTGAGACCATACCTGGAACAATATCTTCCTGGACCAAATCCGACATTTTGTGCACTGGTTTCCTTTTGTAATTAAATTCTAGAAATAGAGCTCGTCTAAGCACCGTGTGAGAGATTTTGCATTGGTTTTTTTTCAAAGGAAAAAAACAAAATTAAAGAATGCAATTAAAGAATGATAATAGCTTCCCACTGAGTACAATGCACAGTATGTGTGTGCGGGAGTACAGAATACAACCCCCCTCTCTTAGGTATAATGTGTGCTTTTGTTGGTAGGTAGTTTGCTCTTTAACATGTCAGTATAAAGTGTCCGTCTGGACAGGGCTATTAGAGCTAATTATTTTCTAGAGTCCCTACTGCAAAGTCAGCAGGATTGTTTTTGCAGTTTGCTGTTTATGAGCTTGAGCAGCCATAAACACCACCCCAGGCTTCAGCGCTGGGTATGTTATGCGACCATTAGCTGCTAGGTGAGTGGAGATAACAGTAAGCAACAGCAAGTGCGGTTTAAGAATCTAGAAAGCTGCCTTGTACTGAATGAGACCATTGGCCTAGCCAGCTCAGGACTGTCTACATCAGGGGTGGGGGAACTCCTGGGGACAGAATGCAGCCTCCAAGGCTGGTCCTCAGGACTCTACCTAGGCCAGACCCCTCCCCAGGCCAAACCCACCAGTTGATTAGGTTAGATTACTGCAACACGTTATTCATGGGGCTGCCTCTGAAGATGGTTCGGAAACTTCAGCTGGTGCAGAATTCAGAGGCCAGGTTGCTCACTGGAGTAAGATGGTTTGAACATATTACATACTGATGCTGGCCCAACTACACTGGCTGCCAGTTAGTTGCCAGGTCCTATTCAAAGTGCTGATTTTTTACCTATAAAGCCTTAAATGGCTCGGGACCACAATACCTCAAGGACCGCCTCTCTCCATATGAACCAACCCGAACTCTGCAATCATCCTCTGAGACACTCTGAGGCCCGGAGGACAGCAACATGTAAACGGGTCTTTTCTGCAGTGGCTCCCCACTTATGGAATGCTCTCCCCAGGGAGACTCACCTGGTGCCTTCATTACATATCTTCAGGTGTCAGGTGAATATATTTTTTATAACCAGGCCTTTGGCTGATGGAACATTCTATGACCTTGTGGGATGAAGGGTTATTGGGTTTGTTTTGTTGTAGTTTTATTGTGTATTTCATGTTCTCAGTTTGTATTTTTATGTTGTGAACCACCCTGAGGTCTTCAGATGAAGCACAGTATACAAATTTAATAAATAATTATATTACCTATATTAATTACACACACTCAGCCAAGGGCCAGTTTGGGGATTATATGCATAGCTGGCTTTTGGATAAATATACACTGCTTTCAGTGTGCTGGAGAGAGCAGAATTGTGCCCAGCAACAGAATTACTTTTTCTAGATATCTAGAGATAGATATCTGGGAGAAATATGCGCATGATTTCTGTCACTGGCTTGTAAGGATAGGTTCCATAGTGAGCTGCGTGCTGATACAGAATGAGATTCTGAAAGCCCCACAATCTGTTTGGAATTTGTCTGTGAAATATCGCAGCCCTTGCCACAGCTGTCCATTTCGTCTTGGGTTAAAGTAGCTGCCTTCCTGACATAAATCAGTCTCCAAACTGCAAAAGAAGAGGGTGCTTTGTTATTCAGAGTTATTTATAGCCGTATGATTTTTGGAAAGCCCGGCATCTATTAATGAAAGATAAGCCCCCGGTTCCTTTGTGTCTTACCATCCAAGGCTGACTTCCATCTCACCTTCTACTCGGAAACTTGCCCATTCGCACTGCTGAGAAAGTTTTCAAGGTTTCATGTTCAGGAAACTGATGTGGTTGCATTTTATTTCCCACTCTTCTCTCCCTTTCCAGTAATGCCACCAGATGCAGTATTTACAGTTAAGCGAAAGGTATTGCATGGATAGGGTAACGCTCAAAGGGGACGTTAAAAGAGATCTCAGGTATAAGGTAATGCAGGACCAGGGCCGAAAGTCATTACGTTTGGAGTGCAGTGTAATACTGTAGCTGTGCTGGCCAGTGTCCACTGCTATCTAGTTTCCTTTAAAAGTAAATTATAGATTCCTTTCCCCTTTATCACCCAGCTTTTTTACTCTGATAGGGAAAAAAGAAAGGAAAAGAACACAGGCCTGCTCTTCATATGAACGTAAGGTGAGCCTCTTTGTGTACTTTCACACGGACCCCAAACTGGCTCTGCATCAGCCCATTCTGGCCAAGCCCTTGAGAACGCTTCATGTTCCATCTATTCACCAAACATGCAGCAAGCCAAAGACTGGGTTGTGACACTTGATCCACATTGTGGCATGAAGGCCACTGCCCAATTCACCCATTTGATTGCTGAATACAGATGTGCTGGTCCCGGGGGCTAACCAAGAGGCGAGGTCCGAGTGCAGTCCGAGGTCAATGGTGCGGTATGGAGGCTGTCCGTCAAAGCTGTAGCTGGGTCCAAAGCAGGGAGTCGGACGGGGTCAGGAATTCTGGCAGAAGAGCAGGACAGGGTGCAGGCAGGAACAGATTACCAACGATGTTGCTCCCGCAACCTGGGACTGGGCTGACTGGCCTTTATCTCCTCTGAGGCATAGGGCGGTCCCGGCCCACAGGTAACTCACCTCTCCTGGCCTGGAGGTGAGCACTTAGTTCCCTCCACCTCTCTGCCCTGAGCCTCTGCAGCTCGGGAGAGGCTGGAGGGTTACCGGACCCAGAAGCAACCTCAGCTTCCCCTGACAGGGCTGAAAGTGGAGCACCTGCAGGCAATGGGTCCTCCATCACCTCAGGGGCCAGAGCAGACTCAGCTGGTGCCTGCACCTGAGGATCCAGCACAGGTGAGGACCCTTCAGGCTCATGCCCCGGCTCAGCTGGTTCTGGAGGCAGGGAATCCTGTGCAGGCTGGGATTCCTCAGGTTCAGCCTCTGAGTCTGAATCCCAGGCCATCACAACAGAGAGTCAATATCGCCTTTCCATGATGCTCACATGAAGGGAATCCACTTACCAAAAGCGAAGTAGGGCTGCGCCACTGGGCCTGCCCCCAATATCATCTGGCTTTCCAGCCTCAACTCCCAAGTCAGGATTATCACCTGCAAGGTGCCCCCTAGGTGTTGTTGGATTACAACTCCCACCATCCCCAACCAACATGGGATTAAAGTAGTCCAACAACATCTGGAAGGCACTGTGTTGGCAGTGGATGCCAAGTTGGACAAGTTAAGTATGTCCTTGTTGAAACAGGCCCCAAATCACAACTAGACCAGTCTTCCAAGAGTTGCCAGCCAAGTGTCTCTGGATCAGTCTCCTGAAATCTAGGACCCTTCAAATGTTGTTGGATCCCAACTCTCACCATTTCTATGGCACAAGGTTGGCGAAGAGTGCTCCAAATGAAGTCAAGCCAAGGTGGTGCCCTCCAGCTGTTGTTGGATGCCAACTTCCATCACCCTTGGCATCCATGACCAATGAGCAGGGATTATGGGATTTGCAATTTCAACCACATCTAGAGGGCATCACACTGGGCAACTCTACTAGAGACGAGAACAGGAATAGCCAATGTAGTGCCCTTCAGAGACTTCTGGACTGACTGCAGCTCCCATTGGCCCCTGCAAGCATGGCCAGTGGTCAGAGATGATAGGAGTTGTAGTCCAATAACACCAGTAGGGCACCATGTTAGCTTCCCCTGGCCTAGAACTTCACAAATGGGGCATGAAATAGATTGCTTTGTTACATTTCATTTACTTATTGTGGTTAACAGCAGTAGATAGACCTGTTTTCCATGAACTTATCCAATTCAGTCATGCAATTTGCTCCTGATCTTTCCAGAAGGACAAATGACCATATCCATGAGTGGGGAATCATTGGCCCTCCAGATTTTTCTGAACTACAACTCCCATCATCTCTGGCCATTGACCATGTTTGTTGGGGCTGGTGGGAGTTAGTTTGGCAGCATCCGGAGGTTCAGTTTCCCCCAACCTGGCCTAATCATTAGTATTGCAACCAACTGGTCTTTCCATCATCTTAGAACCAAGAACAACAGTGTCATCCCTCTGCCCTTCTTCTCATGTGTAGCATGCATACTTAGGGTGGGTAGGTGGCTGTGATGCCAATTTCTGTTTACACTGTGGCAATTAAAGTTGATTTGTTCAGAATTAGGTTGTCTCATTTTTATCATGCATTTATTGGTGTGTGTGTGTGTGTGTGTGTGTGTGTGTGTCACATAGGCTGTCCCAAAAGCCCATACATAATGAAATTAGCTCCAAAAGAGGATTATTCATTGAAGCCCCCTGATCCTTGGAAGATCTTTTTAAAGTTTTTTGTTGGAAGAACTCCCAAGAACTAGAGAGAAAGCAGTGGGCTGAGTCTCATATTATTTTGCCATAGAGAAAAGGAGCTAGAAAGGTGATACGATACAAATGTGAGAACAATTGCACCAAATATACCAACAACTTATTTAAGTACCAGGAGTGGGATGGTGTGCAGGAGAACAAGGCTTAAGTAGTACCTGACAAGATTAATCTCCTTCCATGTGGAATTCACAGCCTGTGAATTGCCTCCCACCAGGCAAATACATTACCTATACAGCAATGGATGCGCAGAAGTAGGGCCCCTGAATTATTAGTACAGTACACATCATTAACTGAAAGCACACCTTTGAAACACACCTACAGATATATTATGAAAGTCTCCCACTGAACTTTGCAAGCTCATTATTGAGGCTTCGAGTGCTATATTTCCGAATGTAGAGACAATTTTTTAAAGAAACCCATACTAAATGCAATCAGTGATAGTTCAACACCCTTAAAAGAGTCAAAAATTAATTGTGTTGTACTATTTCTCAAAATCATTTAAAGAGATCAGCAGTTTTAGCGATTGAACAACAATATGTAAATTTTGACAAGTTAATTGATTTTGTGCAAAACAAATGTTGACTAAAACATACAGAGAATTTATGAATATGAATATCCTACAGAAATATTTGAATTTCCATTCACTTTTGTCTTTGAAATTACCGTAGTTCATTTTTGGAAGAAGGGAAGTATTTCCGCCCCTCTCTATATATAAGCTTATCATTATTTAGAAACAAAAAGCAATTTTTTGTCATGCAATTTTCCAGCCAAGTAATGTATTCTAAGCGGCTTAGTCATGCTGGCCACATGACCCGGAAGCTGTACACTGGATCCCTTGGCCAATAAAGCAAGATGAGCGCCGCAATCCCAGAGTCGGCCACGGCTGGACCTAATGGTCAGGGGTCCCCTTTACCCTTTTTTATGTATTCTAAAATTCATACGTTATGAGAAAGTCTGCAAAAGAATGCATATATAAGTATAAATAGCATGTAAAAATTAATTATATCATTTATTTTTAAAATAATTTTTTTTATAAACCACCCTCTTATAAAACAACAGAACAATGGATAACAATATAAGAACATTAAAAATAATAATAAAAGCAGTACAAAATATCACAGAAATTTATTTTGCAAAGATGTCTATATTTTGTATATTACAGGGAAAAAATGTATATTAGGAGAAATTGGCATGGAAATACTGGTGAATTTTCATGAGGACATTTTCTAAAAATTACGAACTGATGTGGAGAACTGAATTTTTGATCAGAAAAGTGAGAAATTGAGAGAAACCAAAGATGATAGATTTGCCAACCCATATCTTGTGGTGACAATTCTAACCAAAAATCCTCAAAAAAAATATTATGTGTGATCCAATCAAGGGATAAAAAACAAACAAAAAACCCTGAAGAACTACAAGCCAGCTGCTCTAGAACAGCCCGACAGACATCAGTGAATTTGAGTCAAATAAAATGGAGGTGGGAAAAGTATTGCCAAAGTAATTCGTTTAGAACCCAAATAATTTTTTCATTCACCAAAACAGCTTATATGCAATGTACATTTCACATGTTCCATAAAACAACAAATCAATTTTACAATAAGTTGACAACAACTCAATTGATTACCCAGAATCATTCATGAACAATTCTACAATGTGATTAATCAGCTTTCTAGTTAAATGTCACAATGAAAAGGTAGACCTCCTGTTTTAGCTGTAGCTCAGTTTCACAGTCAAAACCTTTGGACCCCATTAAAGCTTTCCATTACAGATAATAATGTGGGGGAGTCAAGTGCCACGCATTCCTGGATTCCTTTCCTTGTCCTTCCTGACAGAGATAAAAGCTGACACGACCAGCTCTGCAAAGTCTTGTTACTCTCCAAAAAGTGAGTCATCAATATGAAAAGAGGGGATGGGGAGAGAGGTTATGTCATTAAATTCCTTCCAAAGATACTAAATAAACACAAACATGATCACAAGTGCTGCTTTTCAAATCTGCAAACTGCATTTTTCTTGACATGCACCTTTGTTTCAGTATTGCAAAAACATGAAACATATTTTTGCAAGACTTGTCCCCCACAATGTTTACCAGGTTAAATTGGCCTTGTAAAAGTGACCTATGTGGTAAGATATTAGCTCTCCAGATCTTGAAAACAGCAAATCTACTGTGAGACTGTGATAGAACTCTGTCATTAGGCAGAGTGAGGCAGCCACGTCAGGCAGCTCAGTTTGAGTGTCGTGAAAGGGCAGCAAAATGTTAGCTATTAAATTTATTGTTATGTGTGTGTGTTTGTTATTGCCAGAAAGAGGGAGTAGTGCTTGGGGAATACTCTCCCTCAGGTATCAAAATAATTTAGCTGGTCTTAGGTACTAGTATGTATCTTAATGGCAAGGGGTACCATTTGCTTCTTCACCTCAGGCAGCAAAATGTCCTGAGATGACCCTGCAATCTGTACAATGCTACTATATTAAGACAGTTTCACAATATCACTTTGGATGAATATTCTTCCTACCTTAAAAAATTGGCCGAGTGAAGTTACTGGGAGGTCCCCTAAGTGAGGGATGTGATCGGTTTTTTTAGTTCTCACTCAGATTATGATTTAATGACATTTACATTTTCCACATTCTTAATTTCAGTCACTTGGGCCTTTATCTGCTTTATGCTGAAGTCTCTGACATTTGATCCTTCCAAATGGAAAGCACAACACAATACATTTAGGCTAAGTACACACCATACATTTAAAGCTCATTTTCCCTGCAAAGAATGCTGGGAAATTTAGTTTGCTAAGAGTGCTGGGAATTGAAGCTCTGTGTGAGGAGAACAACCAAGATGGCGATCATATCTCCTCTCAGTCTCCTCTTTTCCAGGCTAAATATACTCAGCTCCTTCAAGGCTTGGTTTCCAGACCCTTGATCATCTTTGTTTAGATGAATCACAGGTCTGATCTTGCAGGCTCTTCCTATGTTCTTACTGGGTTGGCTTTCAGGGCAAGAAATATCCATTCATCTTTTTATCGGTTGAATGTGCAGCTCATATTAACTGGCATAAATAGTTTTGTCTGATTAAAGTGTGGGTGGCATTTGAGGATGCGTTTATCTTCAGCCATTCTTGGTCACTTTTTGGTTACTGTGCAGACATGAGTGAGATTTGCTCGTCCTCCACCAATTTGAAATCCAAGAACTTTAATGGCAACTTTGAGTCTCCCCTTCTTCAAAGACACCTATAGTGCAATTGTTCTACAAATAATAATACTCTGCAGTCTTTATGACTGCAAACTGTGAATCGTGCAGAACTGGATCCCTTCGGCAACAAAACGTCTTGCAGGCACAACTGGTAACTTCAATGAGGACAGAACAAAGGTGAGCTTTAATGCTGCTGAGTCGCCTGTATTTAATTTCACCTGCCCTAAGTCAATCTTTCTCTCCCATAATTAAATTCACCATGCAGGCCACCATAAGACTGGAAATTCTTTGCAATGTGTGAGTCGAGTGAGGTCAAATCAAGGACCTTCTGTAGCCTTGACAACTTATTTATTTAGACAATTTCCCATCATGCTTTTCCCTCCCAAAGGGAAACCCAGAATGGTTGTTAACTACTATAAATGAAACAAAGTGTAAATAAAGATGGCTCTTAAACCACAAGACAGATTCATATCCGTAAAATTCAACTGGGTCATGAAAAAAGAAGGCTTTGGGTTTCCTCTTGAGAAGTGGGTCTTTAACAACGCAATAGAATCTGAAGAGTTAAATTCATAATGTCCCCACCCCTTGGAAGGAAACCAAACATTTCCAAGTAGGATCTGCTTCGAGCACCTATGTCTCACCCCTTGCTTATGGGGAAAGGGCATCACTTGAAAAACACAGAGTGTAAGGAGATTCATAGGTTTTCTAGTGATGCTTCAGTGTTGTTGCTAGAAGGATGTTCTGTATTGAGGATGCACATAAGCTCCTTTAACAGCAAGACTATCATCTCACAATAGAGTTGTAGTATTGTAGAGTTGGAAGGGAGACTGAGAGTGATCTAACCTGACCCACTGATCAATGCAGGATCAGCAACATAAAATACAACCACAGCATCCCAGACAGGCAGGGTCAACAGCAGTACCATGCGTGGCAGTGAAGCCCACTTTCTATGTGGTGAAGTCAGAACCAGAAGCCCCCTTCCCAGACAAAAAAAAGGCAAAGGGGAAGCTGGGAGAGGCAGTGGCTCACCCCATCTCCCCTCCCCTTTCCATGAAGCATGAGAAAAAATGCCAGTCTAGCTGTGAAGCGCTGCTGCTGGCACCTGCCATTCTAATCCCGCCCCAAGTGTCTCTGGGGCCGCAATGGAGCCAAGTACTCTATGGGTCCTGTAAGTAGGCTCTGAAGTCTGGAGACATTGTAACTATGGACCCTCAACCTACATCACAGAACTGAGAATCTCTCCAGTATAACTCTTCCACCTTGAATCCCCACCCACACTCATTTCTCACTGCTAGCACAGAGCCGTTGGCTACCATATTTCTTTTGGAGGGGGAAGGCTTTGTACAAGGTGGCCTCAATGGCTCAAGTGGCTACCTGCTTGCCATTGTCACAACTGTCCATTCATTGGCCAAGCAGATGTAGCCAACCTGGTGTTCTCCAGGTGAGCAGAGATCATCAGAGCTGCAGTCCAATGACACCTGAAGGCAGAATGATGGCCAAACTAATCTAGAGGGAGAACTTCATCTTGCTCTTGACATTGCTTGTGCACTCAGAGGGCAAGTGAACATGAGGACTTAGGAAGCTGCCTTTTAATGAGTGAGGCCATTGGTCCATCTGACTCAGTGTTGTGTATTCTGACTGGAAACTGCATGCAAGGAAGGCAGATGCTTGCATGCAGGACAGATAAATGAAATGACTCTTTCACGTAGTACACTGCTACATTGTGGAACATGCTCTCACAGGAGGCAGGGATGGCCATCAACTTGTGTAGCTATAAAAGAGGACTGGACAAATTCATGGAGAAGGCTGCCGATGGCTACTAGCCACAATGTCTCGGCTCTGCTTCCATGGCTGGAGGCTGTGTTGCTTCCGAATACCAATTGCTGGGAACCACAAGACAGGAAGAGTGCTCTTATGCATGGGTTCTGCTTGAGGGTTTCTCAAAGGCATCTGGGTGGCCACTGTGAGGGCAGGCTGCTGGACTAGATGGGGCATTGCACTGATAGAGCATAAGAATATGAGAAGAACCTTCTCTAACACTAAGCTATGATCCTTCTTGTAGAGTGAGGAAGGGAGAGCAGGGCCGAGGAGTTCCAGGGGTGAACATTGGGGCCTGGTGAGGTGTGGGCCTCAGCAACTGCCAGACAATTCCTTCCCTTGACACTGGTCCTCACACAAGGAATGGGACCAATACAACATAGTAACAAGAGCCAATATGGAGAATAGCCGAAGAACTCACAATTGAGCTATAGCTGTACTGAGCTGTTGTATCCGGGCTGCATGACAGAGCTTATAAAGGTAGCTCTTGAACTGATCTTGTTGTCTACAGAAATTGGAGAAGGAGCAGAGGTGGTTTCAGGAAGGTCTGCCACATGCTGACTGAAGGAATGGGATTACGAGCCACTTTTCACCTTTTCTCCACTTCAACGATACAGCAAGCACATCTTTTCCTTCTGAAGGGCTTTATTTGAACCTTTGCCCATTAGAAGTAAATAAACTAGCATCAGCAGCAGCATAGGTGTGATCTCAGGCTAGAAAGGAGAGCACAGGCAAACACTAATATGTAGTCATTGGGGACAATTAAAGTTCTTTAAACAAATGTTAGCCCTAATTCATTTCGTTTGCTTTTACTTCTGATCTTATAGTAGCATCGACCAAGTTTGAATACCCTGTTAATGGCATTGTTTCAGATAGCTGATCATTATGTCATCTATTGGAGGGTTAGGAGTAAAGGTCAGAAAGTATATCAAAAACACCAGCATGAAATTAATGCTTAGTAGCAAATATACGTGTCTTAAGAACAGTTGTTGTCCTGAAGTATTAAAGAGCAATTTTCTGTAGAATCACTGGAAAATGATAGTGGAAAACACCTAAGAACATAAGTTAGTGAAAGCTGCTCATATTCACTTTCATGATTTCTACTCCTGTTCTCAGACATGTTTCCATTTCTGACAGGATTCTCTAACATGCCTGCTCCCTAGTAAGTGTGTTTAGGATTTCAGGGCTAACTTGTTTGCTTTCAAGTTTAGAAGTATTCAAACTGTTTCCTTTTCACTCATAACAATTTCATTCCGCGGAATGCTTGACTGTACTGGAATTTGAAAGGTAACACTTGTTCCCTGGTCCTGTCAAGGAACAAAAGATCTTCCTAACTCTTAGATTCCTTCCAAAGGCCACCAACTTATTTCTGAAAATAGCTCCTGGGGGCAGGGTGAGGGCTCTGTTTTTCTTAAAAGTCTTCAGATGACTTGGCAGGAACCAGTGGACAGCATTCAACTAAACATTTACACTAGTGCTAACACACTCTTCTACCCCTCTCTTCTACCCCATATTTGCTCCACCCCAAATCTGAAGAGATTTTGGGGGTATGCTGGGGAAGGAGAGGGGAAGAACATTATGTTGAGCAAGGGGAATTCCTTGCACTGATGGAACATTTTGCTACACTGACTACATCCCAACAAGCTCAGAATTTTATAGCTATCAGACAAAAAGATGAACAGAAGAAGGAACATGCATGCTATATTGTTACGCTATTGCCCTATTTTTACAGACGTACCATGTTTTTTTGTTTTGTTTTTAACATTGACATATTTTCCACCCCCTCCCTCTTAAGTTGTGAAACGGATCTCAAGATAGGAAAGAGCACATTGGTGTGGGCTAGCCTGACAAAAGAAATAGCTGAGTTTAGACCTCTCGTTTCTCCTCAGTTTTCATTCCTGCCTCAGTTCTTATCTACTTAAGAACCTGATACATCATGAACTGCAGCATCTACTGTTCTTAACAGCTAAACGCAGAAAGATCACGTGACAAGCAGTGACCTTGTTCTTCTGCCACAGTTGCTAATTACCTAAAGCTCTCCCAGACTGCGGACAATATTTTCTTTGGTGGAATCGGCTGGAGTGCCTGATTTGTGGCATACGAAATGTCAAGTCAGGCTACGGAAATGCTGAAGGGAGAGCCACATTCCTGTACTAGTAGGTCAGCATGCTGAAATGCATGTCTCAGGAGAACAAGGGTGCCCACCATGACATAATTGGGTTCATGCAAAACATTTCCCAAGAACACTTTAGTAAAATGACTTCACCCATTGTGCATTTGATATACACCTCTGCTCTGCAAACCTGAAGAAAGCAGCCTTTCTATTACAATACTTGCTGACACTGGGGGAGTTCAAAAGAATCTATTCCGGAGGGGCTCTGGAATATGTATGTTAATGTCCTAAATTGGGAGGTCACAGAAGCACATGCAAGCGATCTGTGGATGAAGCAGTGCTTGAATTATTAAGCACATAACTTTGCATAGACTGTTTAGCTGTTCTTGCCTTAAACAACACTGTGGGCAGCGACTTAGCTCCTCAAGGTTAGACTTATTTAAACAAGTAATCTAAATGATAACAAATGATACTGTGATTTGGTGAGCCAAATTTGGAACTGAAGGCATTATTTCTTGATTCACAGTGTGCTTCTCCAAAACAATTCATGATTTTGCTGAATGTGCAGTTCAGCCTCAAGGGGGGAAAACGTGTCCATGTTTTGGTGCTGCTGATTGGAAAACTGGCAAATATCATGAACATAACCTTGTTCTACACTGGCTGCCAATGGCTCTCCAGGGTTTCAAGCAAAAGTTTATCCCAGCCGTCCCTGGAGATAAAGGTAAAGGTAAAGGGACCCCTGACCATTAGGTCCAGTTGTGACCAACTCTCGCTTTATTGGCTGACGGAGCTGGTGTACAGCTTCCAGGTCATGTGGCCAGGATGACTAAGCCACTTCTGGCAAACCAGAGCAGTGCACAGAAACACCGTTTACCTTCCCACCGGAGCGGCACCTATTTATCTACTTGCACTTTGAACTGCTAGGTTGGCAGGAGCAGAGACCGAGCAACAGGAGCTCACCCCATCACGGGGATTCGAACCACCAACCTCCTGATCGGCAAGCCCTAGGCTCTGTGGTTTAACCCACAGCACCACCCACGTCCCTGGAGATACTGGGTCCTAAACCTGGGACCCTTTGCATGCAGAGCACGCACACTTTCACTGAACTCACCTTCTACAAAACCTCTAAGATGCACACATACAGTAGATGGAAATGGACTGTCCAATTGTTACTGCTCCTGCATGCTAGCACACTCTCAACATCATTGTCACTGCAGGTTACCTGGAGGGGGCTGGGCAGCTCAAGTTGATGGTGAGATCAAGGCACTGTGGACTCATTGGCTGGGATGCCAGATTAGCTGCACCTCTGCATCTTCCCAGTCCAAACAATACCTCCACCTTGCCCTACCAGAGACAGGAGGGGGGTCTCCATGGCTCTGCCCTACCACATCTGCCACTATCTTCTGAACTCTCTCATTTTCCTGTCCTGCCATTTTTTAATCTATTCCAACAGGCAGTTTTAGGGTAGTGCGACTGGTTTGGCAGCACTGGGTGCCACACTGCAGGGGGTGCCACAACAATCCTAGAATGGAACACGCAAGACAGGGACATCACATTTTAGTGTCACACAGGGAGCCACTAAAATTTGAGAGCCCAAAGTCTGCAGCAATTACGCAGTTGTCTGGGAATTCAGTGCAATTCTCCATTTCTCTGCAATCCTCCTTTGTGTCAAAATGGAACTATGATGGGAGCAGATAAGCAACGTTGCTCCCAACTAAATGGGAAAAGGACAAATCGCAAACAAAATCCAGGTGCCACTTTTTGGCATGGAATGTCAAACTGCTGTGTAAACATTAATATTCATTTAGAATTTGTCGGTAGTGCAAAAGCGTGGACCAGACCACTTGTTTTCAGCCCTCCAGAATTAGAAACTACAGATTGCAAAGTTGCAACCTTCACAAAAGCATTGCACTTCCAGTGCATGCTAACATCGACACTTCCACAAAATAAGCTTCCTTTACAAACATGGCTGCTTCTGCTTATACAGTTGCTCCATGTGAGTTCAAGTTCTGTATGTGTAGAGGCCAGTGTCCACAGTGTTTGCATACCACGCAACTGTCCATCTAGCTTCTTGAACTGTCTTTGGCTTCTGTGGCATGTAAATGAAGGGAGAGCCACATGGTGGAATGGTACATACATACATATAAATATACTGTACATACTTTTATTTGTATGTTGCCTTTCCATGGCCAAAACCATGTTCAAGGTGGCTTACAGTACACAACCAAATTCAACCATTTCCACACAGATCAAACAAGATACAAAATGACAACAACAACGCCGTAACAATACCCCACCCCAAGAGTCTGTTCAACAATCCCTTTCATGTTTCATATGCTAAGGCCGGAACAAGAACAATTATGGAGGCAACAGTACTCTTGCTGTGAAAGGTACTTGTAAAGGGGGGGGGGGATTCAATTAAGTTCACATTTAAAGGTGAACTTTACCAAATCTGCACTTTCTGAAATAATACACAAACTGAAACACAGCCATCGTTTGAAATTTGCACCTCTCCGAATTTTGCAATGTCATTCTCCAACCAAGTAATGTGTACAAAAATGCATAAAGTAAGGTGAAGTGTGCATCAAAATTAGAGCAAATTGCTTGTAAAAATGTGTATATTAGGCAAAGTTCCATACAATAAATGTGTTTGTTAGGAAAAATCGGCACAAAAATGCCTGATGAATTTTCATGAGGATTCTTTTTTTCTTCTTTTAAAAGCAAATTGCTGTAGAAATGTGGAGAGTTGAATTTAAGCCTAGAAAAGTGAGAAACCCAGGGAACTCAAGTCAACAGCTCCAGCCATCCCTAGCAGAGGGGATCTCCATCTGCAAAGTTCAGTGCTGCTGAAATACGACTCGATGCCAACATGAGAGCAGGAAGAATCCGAACTGCCTGAAATAAATAAATAAATCCAAAAAGTCAATCCAGCATTTTAGTAATTAATGTCAGCTGAATGAATTGCAGTCATAAGACACTATTATGATACGGAAAGATGGTCATTAACTCTGTGATAAACAATGTTTAAAAACCGAAGCAAGGCACTTATAAACATCTTGAGTGACATGGAATAATAAGTAGGTATGAATTATACACAAACATATGGTATTGCTGGGTAAATAAAGAGTTCTACTCGGACTCCATCTTCTTGTAATTTAAGATCTAATCTCATACAGTCATTATTTAGAGACTAAATACATGTTGCAGGTAAATACAAGCGAAACAAACCCTGGTGGCTGTTTGTATTTGAGAAAGCAGCTTGGAGACGAGAAGTTGAAAGATTCAGGACAGATCGAACACACTTATTCACACAGTACATAGTTAAACTATGGCTCTCACTCCCCCAGGAGACAGTGATGGCCGTCAACTTGGATGGCTTCAGAAGAGGACCAGACAAGTTAATGGAGGATAAGGCTATGGTCAGAATACTTCTGAATACCAGTTACCAGAAACCACCAGAGGGGTGTGTCTTCTTGTGCTCGCATCGTGCTTGAGGGTTTCCCACAGGCATCGTGTTGGCCTCTGTGAGAACAGGATGCTGGACTAGATGGGCCATTGGCCTGATCCAGAAGGCATTTTCCATGCTATTAGGTTGGAAGGGAGAGGGGGCTGTTTTACTGCTTAGCACTTCTCTGAAAGGTGGCCAACTATGCATCGTCAAAAGAGTGGATTTGCATCACATTAAAAAAGACAAAGGAAAATCTCAATCTGCCAATGGTAATTTATATGCATAGATGCATATTCAGAGATCACGACTATATTTTAAGTAGAAATGCATCTCACCAGAGTAGGGAAGGCACCAAGTGACCTGTGTGCCTGCTCACTCTGCTGAACAGGTGCAACTGTTGATGGGCAACTTCATGGCTCTCCGCTTTATGGTTCTTCAAACCAGACTTAGGCTCACAACCCTCAAAAAGAGGACACATGGACCTCAAGTAGGTTACAGAATCCATTTGCACTCTAGATTGCAGCAATGCACTTCAAGAGAGTGGGCACAGACGGATTTTTCCGTCCCCGGCACTGCTGAAAAATTGAGGAACAACCCCCTTAAAAACCCCAACCTTTCTTTCATGCTGAAAGCACATTTGTGCTGCCTGAATACCGGAACAGGGACAGCTTTGAAAGATGTGAAATTAAGCTCAGGAAAGGGAAGCATATTTTTAGTTTATTAAACTTTATTTGCTTGTGCAAACTTTGCTCCCACCGAGGTTGGAAAACACCATCTTGTGGAACAATACAGCAGATGGTTTCACTTCACTTGAGGGTGTCTGTAATCCTTAAAGTGTCAGACAGTGTTAGCAGCCTTTAATGCATTAATTGGTTAGCACAGCAAATAGTTGCCTAGGCTTTTTCATCTGTACCATGCCTGCAATAATTGACACCTGTGTCATACAGAAAGGAATGGTACCAAATCCTACAACAATAAATATTTGCCAGAATAAAGTTGGAGGGATCCCAAACTACTCTCAAAGCTACCTGCAGTTTTCAGACTGCTTCCACAGATGTGGAATTTTGGAAGAAATAGAAAATAAATGTTGAAATGAATATACAGTCCCCACCCAGAAAAGGCAAAATTAAGTGTGTTTCCTTATATTGACAGTAATGGATTGATTATGTAATTTAGTTCAAGGTTATAACACAATTTGTTTGTTTAATGCATTTGTTTTCAAAAACTGAATAAACATTTTAAAAAACATTTTTGAGGGCCTTCCTGTTATTATCTCCATGCAAACAAGAAATAAACACAGATTTGGAAGCAGCCCCCATACACTCACCTTGGAAGCACCTTCAGGTTCACAGGTAGCGATCCCAGGTTCCAATTCCCATAATTAGAGCTGGGACTTACAAATAAGAGTTACTGCATCCACTTTAATCATTAACATTTTTGTTTCGTTATTCATCCATTTACTTTTCATTCATTTCCATAATTGGTGTGGAACTTGCCAATCTTCTGATGCCTGTAACTTCAGTGTTTTCAATCCAAATAGTATGACATTTTCAGGCATTCTACCACTCACTTGAGGCATCAGATGTCTGCCAGCTCTCCCTACACTCTGTCTTAAGGCTTCATGGCTTCAGTACCAAGCCAGGTCCACCACTCCCTCTATTTTGCTTAATCTCCAGCCTCATGAGAGTTCTACAAAACCTGAAAGCTTTCTTACTATTTTGTGACATTCTGGTTAGTTCTAATAAAGACATTATTTCCCAACCATGGTTTTTGTAATTTTTCCTATGAACTAACATGGCTACATTTGCCTTTCAAATTTACTTTCATGTTTATTTCATATAATCATACAGATAAAAAGAACAAAAGACATGCAAACCACATAGTAAATAAACAGTTACACATGACTAAAGCAGTACTGAAATACAGTGAAAGAAAAAGAGACAACACACATCTGATATAATCATAAAATAGTGCAAGCGCTCCTCAGATTAAATAACACAATAAACAGGATCTTACATCTTCCCAAAATCTTTCAGAAATTACCCACATTTCCAGAAACAGAATACACTATGCATGGCATCTGACCAAGTCATACTTTGAGTAGACTCACTGATATAAACAGACTTCAGTTAGACTCAACTGGAACATAAGTTTATGGACTTCATGGCTCTTATTGGAATGCAATTTCCAATGCAATCTTAAGCATGTCTATTTCTTTTTCAATATAAGTTTGATGTTCCAGCCAAAGGCCATAACAAACCCACAGCAGCAATACCAATAAAACAATACAGATTGTACACCCAAATAGGAGTCAACATCCATGATGCGAGAGGTTTCCAGAGACACCAGCAAAGTCAAATCCAGCTTGATTCAGAATTAAACATCCAAATCACCACAATAATTTTATTTAAAAAATTTTTTGCAGCCAGTGCATAGAGGGTCACTCTCTGTGTTACAAAGCTATTATTGTCGCTCAAATGAAACTGGACCATTTCTGCTGGGGTGTACCTGATTGCTTGTGTGAACAAAGGTTTCAGAAAGCAATCTCTATATAAGAGGCAGGCTAACAGATAATGAGTGATGTATTCCACCTGAGGCTGACCACAAATACAAAGTTTGTCTGCGTATGGAACCTAGTTGTAGTGACCGTCCAAGACTGCAGTGGGCAATAAAGGCATTTCTTAAGGAAGCTGGTGAGAGTTTGGTCAGATAACTAGCTCTAAAATGCTCTTTTTCTCAAGATGGATACCAAGGGGGAAAGTTGGTGTTTCTAATGAGTTGCAGATCCCTTCTGGATTTTGCCCAGGAGAGTAAATCCCTTAGTTGACACTTATTCAAGGTCAAAGCAGAGCTCCGTTCTGGAATGTAATAATAGTCTAAAATATCTTGACAAGCTGCTTTCCAGAGCTGGGTACCATCCAATTCCAGATAGCCCAGAGCAGGAAAATGCTCAATAGGCACAGCAGCAATTTTACAAAATATATACTTTAATTGAATGCAGTCCACTCTTGCCTTAATTGTTGGCCACCTGGATTCTGAACAAAGAAGAGCTGCTGGTATTCCTGGTGGTAGAAATTACAGCTTATTTCTTTTGGGGGGGGGATCTGCAGTTACCAAAACTTTAATGCAGTTTGAATCAGAGCCCCAATGTTCAACACCATAGAGCAGGGGTAAGCAAACTAAGGCCCTGGGGCCGGATCCGGCCCCATCGCCCCTCTAAATCCGGCCTGCGGATGGTCCAGGAATCAGTGTGTTTTTACATGAGTAGAATATGTGTTTTTATTTAAAATCATCGCTGGGTTATTTGTGGGGCATAGGAATTCGTTCATTCCCCCCCAAAAAATATATAATCCGGCCCCCCACAAGGTCTGAGGGACAGTGGACCGGGCCCTGCTGAAAAAGTTTGCTGACCCCTGATGTAGAGCATTTAGGTAAGCTATCAAATATCTTTAGGGCAGGTTCTATCAGCTGCCCCCCCCCCTTAGAACTTCATCAGTGCCCCTATGGTTTTCTGAGCCTTTACATCCACTGTCTCCATATGACACTACCAACAGAGGGTTTCATTTCAGAGTACACCCAGGTATCTAAAGGAGCGAGTTTGTTCCATAGCTTGCTGATCCCAGCACCATCTATACCTAGGACTATGTCTGCCAAAAATCACAATCTTGAGTAATTTATAGTTAGGCTTTCCTGTTTACAGTATGTGCCGAACACCTCCAAGATATTTTTGAGGCTCAACAGAGAAAGAGAGAGGAGCACTAAATCATCTGCATACATCAAGATTGAGATCTTTCTGTTCCTAATTGCTGGAGAGAAGGAGTTTGCGTTGGCTAAATATGGCACCAAATCATTAATATAAAAGCTAAAAAGAGTGGGAGCCAGAATGCAACCTTGCTTCACTCCTCACGACATTTTAAAAGCATCAGCCGTACCACCATTTAAATCTACTTTGACCCTCATTTCTGTGTTTCTATATAGTTCTTGGCGCAATAGCAGAAATATCAATAAAGGCTACATATAGATTATTCTTAATGTTTTTACTACATTTTCTTATAATATGGTTCAGTGCAAAGCATTGATCAATGGCACTGTGTCGCCCTCTGAACCCCACTTGATCTTCATGAATAATGCTGTTACTTTTCAAACAGTCTGATAATTTTTGAAAGAGATCCCATGCATACAGCTTTGAGGAAATGTCCAACAAGCTAATTGGCCGATAGTTTTGTGGATCATTCCTACCTCCTTTCTTATAAATCAGGAAAATAAGACTCATTTTCCATCCAGAAGGAATTTGGCCTGTGTTGTTTATGGTGGCCAATAAGTCATCCATGATAGGCATCCACCATTCTATGTATTCCTAACCATGTCTATTCAGAAATAAGTTCTAATCAGTTCAGTGGGGCTTATTCCCAGATAAGAGGTTTAGGATTGAAACCTTAGTTGGGTACCAACCTTTGTGTAATCGTTATCACCCACTTCTAATAAAACCAATCAGAAAATGGAGGCATATATTTCCTCCTCCTGTAGTAAGTAACTACTGTTATTGAAGCGTTTGTTAACAAATTAGTAACTACTTCTACATCTTCAGAATTGATATATCCCTTAAGATAATTTAAAAGCTCAAGAACTAGAGAACTGCCGGGAACTTATATCCTTTCTCACCAATCACCAAAAAGGGTTAATCTTTTTACATATCAAAAAATATGCAAATAATCAGCATGCAAATCTCCATGGCATTGACGGTAATTTTAAGAAAGATTATAAATCAATTTCAGTTTAAATGCAGAGGCAAATGCAACTGATGTAGAGTTTGTTCAAATTTGTGGCAATTAGATTCCTCCTTACATTATTATCCATCCATAGCCTGACTCCATCTGGTAGCCTAAACTCTAAATTAAATTATTGATTCATTTATGATTGGCATGGAGATGCATCTTGATGTTCTTGGGGACAACAATACTCAACAACATTCAGGGAGCGGGCGGGAATAAACCCCACTTGTGGTTTTACCCTCACAGCAGCTTTGTGAGGTAAGCTGCGTCAGCCACTCCCTCTCTCAGACTAACCCACCTCACAAAGCTGCTGTGAGGGTAAAACAACAAGTGGGGTTTATTTTGCCCTCTTCCCTCCCAATCCACTTTTCCTTTTGTGTCATGTCACAGCAAGTCTGACTGCTCCGGGAGCCTTATGGGGGCTAAAGGGTGAGATAAAAATGCTTTTAACGAACAAAATGGGAGAACCCCTGAGCCCACTGCCTTAAGCAACCTGGAAAATGGTTGAGATACAAATATAATAATTAAATAAATTGGCAGGAGCACATTATTATTATTTCCACAGCACCTATACCACTGCTTGTCCAGCTGTCACTCATAAGTAAACCAGGACAGTTTATCACATAGCATTGTCAGGGAATGTAACAACGTGTCCTAAAAGAACCACCAAGGGAATGTCTATTTTTAACCATTACCTTTTAAAAAATTTAATTGACTTGTGGTCTTTTTCGTGCATTGGGCTGCTTTCAGAACCAAATGACGCATTACACGCAAATACATGTATTGAAGCCTCAGCGGCTGCTTCTTCAATACAAACACAGCTTTGGAAGGGGATGACCGGAGGCAGCTGGAATAACTAACTACCCTGTCCCCTGTTGATTTCCCCTAACCCTAACCCTTTACACCAGTTGCCAATGTGTGCTGCGAGGAGTGTGATAGGGGAAAGCATATTGGGGAGTGACTTGGGAAAGCATCCAGCAGGAGAAGGATTAAGCATTCATAAGAACCTAATAAGAGCTCTGCTGGATCAGACCAAAGGCCCATCTAGGCAGGCATCCTGTCCTCACAGTGGCCAACCAGATGCCCACAGGAAGCCTGCAAGCAGGACCCAAGTGCCCCCACACTTTCCCCACCCGTGATTCCCATGAACTGGCATTCAGAGGCGAACTGGCCTACTTCAGGGGGAAGTTATACATTTAATCAGTTTGAAAAATGTTTAGGGGTACTCTCATTTTTACTCAAGAAAATGACTGTTTTATAGTTCAAATCGGGGAAAATAAATACAGTAAATGGACAAAGGTACAAAGAACATGCATTAACTCATATCACACAGCTGACAGATTACAGTAATTTCCACATTGGCATGAGGTTGTGTGCACTAACAACACTGGGAAAGGAAAGGAAGTCACCATCGGAGGTGGTAATAATGAAACTGACCAATCACCGTGCTAGATTCCAACTCCTACTTCACACATTAAACGCCTGCTTCCATCTGAGACTCAGGAAACACTGTGACAGGAAATGAGGCCACCATCAGGGGTAGCAATGGAACTGACGATTCACCATGCTAGAGAATCTTCTCCTGTTAGATTCACAAAATGTTTAGGGGTATGCGTACCCCTGCATCCCCCCAGAAAAAAGCACTGCATTTAATAAATAAACAAATGAAATACTGCCTCCTCAGACACTACTGACAGAACATATCCCTCGTGCTAGCAGCCACTTTCTCTTGTCTGTCCTGAATCTTCCAATGTTCAGCCGTGAATTCCCTCAGTACGAGGAAGGGAGAGAAAAAACTTTTCTAGTCACATTCTCCACACCTAATTCAGTCAACTCACAATTTGAACATTTTAAACTTGAATTTGCTCAGTTTCAGTTTTACATGGTTGACAGCTGGCCAGCTGAAATTGCACAAATTAAATGCATACAGTGTGGAGAACTGAAAAGCTCTTCCTGCACTGGGTTTTCCAGTGTGGAAAGAGCTTTTAAATGCTCCGGCATTTTAAAAATTTTAATTGTTAATTCAAAGTATTTCAACTGAATTAAATAAAAGAAAAAGATATATCACTATATAGGCAAAAACTAGAATTTCATATATGCTTGCCTAGGATATAGGTAATTAGGGCTGCCATATTTGGAAGAGCAAAAAAGAGGGCGCTATGACAACTCTCATTTAAATACCTCTACTGTATGTAGGCTATAGAAGCTGTGATATATTGCTGAGGGGGTTAGGAGAAGAGATGTGGAAATCAAGTCTTCAGCCATCAGTTATGTCTATGTCCCATCCAGAAAGTATAGCCAGCAAGATTTTGGCAAATTTAAAAAATCCACCCGGACAGAAATTTTACCCCTGAAAAATAGGATGCATCCTGGAAAAAGAGGACACATGGCAACCCTATAAAGTGTTTTTATTATCCAAATACAGTTATGGTTATTTATTAACCTATTATTTATCTTATAAACACATTCCAAATATAAAGGTAAAGGTAAAGGACCCCTGGACAGTTAAGTCCAGTCAAAGGCGACTATGGGGCTGCGGCGCTCATCTCGCTTTTCAGGCCAAGGGAGCCAGTGTTTGTCCACAGAAAGCTTTCCAGGTCATGTGGCCAGCATGACAAAACCACTTCTGGCGCAATGGAAACCAGAGCGCACGGACACACCGTTTACCTTCCTGCCACAGCAATACCTATTTATCTACTTGCACTGGTGTGCTTTTGAACTGCTAGGTAGGCATGAGCTGGGACAGAGCAACAGCTCACCCCATTGTGTGGATTCGAACTGCCAACCTTCTGATCAGCAAGCCCAAGAGGCTTAACCTGTTTGTTTATCTTATAAACACATTCCAAATATATTATTATACTTGTCCATATAAAGTATATGTCTGCAAGCAATGAGTTGTGAATGTTGTCGTATCTTCAGTCCACTAACTAAAGGGGGCCATAGATTTATCTCAGACTTGCTTACTGGGCTCTGAGAGGTTCTCACGAGATCTCGGACAGCCTCGTGAGATCTCACAGGAGCCTTCCAGATCCTGATAAGCAAGGTGGAGAACTTAAAATAAAAGCTGGCTCCAGAAAGGAAGGATGCTTGCATTGGGAAGTTACAAGTCGTTTGGATTGCATAGATGTGTTTTTTCCATATGTGAGTCATCTCTCAAACATAACCCACACACAAGATGCAAGTCAACTGTGCACTTCTATCTTGCACTCCCATACTAACTTTTAAAAATATAAATAGAGAGCCCCAAATGTGATGACGTTTTCTCATAGGCGGGGGTTTGCTCTAGCCACTTGATCATTTTATTCCCAGTTTTCTGTACCTTTCCCAGCTCTACAATATTCCTTGCCTTGCCATCTCCACTCACAGCCAGACATTCCTTCAGATAAACACACACACAGTGTACTCTTCAGTTTCTATGCAGAAGGAGCAGTGGTACCATCAGGGTGGGACTTCGTGGCAGAGGCCCAGGGATCCCAACCACTTCAGGGCCAGCTTACAACATTTTGCAGTAAGTGAACTTAATATGCATTACTATCTAAAGAGCCCTTCCCCCAGGAGATCATTAAATCCAGAGTCTAAAATTAGTTAATGACAGCACTGAAGAGGAGGAATATTTCAGAACATGCAGTGTCTATTCCTGCCCACCAGCCCCCCACATTGCTGCAACATCAGAAGTTTCCCTCTTCTACGGAATAGTGGAGCATCCTTATCACCTCTCTCACCTGTAGAATCAGGCGCTTCCCTTTGAGAAAGTTTCCTTTCAGATTCACTTTCCTTATATGCAACAATTAACCAGGAGCGATCATGAAAGCAACATCTACGCTGGAGTCTACTTTGGCAGTTGTAAACATTCATTTACAATTTGTTTAAATAGACATTATTTCTCAGGTGTGCTTTATATATATAGCTAGTTTCCCTTCATTTAACTTCACAGGAGATGAGGTATCAGCCAGCAACAGACAAGATCCCTACCTGCCTATTTTCAGTGAGTGACTCAATTGCACACCCCAGGCTTGGCATTTAATTTTTTTGCAGCAGAGACCTAGTCATAAAGAGATCAAAGCAGAATGGCAGACTAGAACACAGTAATTGTACCTGTGGACAAAAGAGAGCTTTCATGGAGATTAAGACCCAAGAGACCAGGTTCCTGACAGGGTCCAATTCAAAACATCAGCTGTTTTTTCCATTTTTGAAAATGCTTCCTGGTTGTGCACCAAGACTATATTGCAAAGTAACTTCATTTTAATCTTTTCCCTAGTAGCACCTGCCCTGTAGTTCTGCCTCAATACACAGGACAGAGACTACACTTATAATAATAATAATGATTTATTATTTATACCCCACCCATCTGGCTGAGTTTCCCCAGCCACTCTGGGCGGCTCACAATTGAGTGTTAAAAACAATACAGCATTAAATATTAAAAACTTCCTTAAACAGGGCTGCCTTCAGATCTCTTTTAAAGATAAGATAGCTGCTTATTTCCTTCACATCTGAAGGCAGGGCATTCCACAGGGTGGGCGCCACTACGGAGAAGGCCCTCTGTCTGGTTCCCTGTAACCTCACTCCTCGCAATGAGGGAATCGCCAGAAGGCCCTCAGCGCTGGATCTCAGTGTCCGAGCTGAACAATGGGGGTGGAGACACGTCTTCAGGTATACAGGACCGAGGCCGTTTAGGGCTTTAAAGGTCAGCACCAACACTTTGAATTGCGCTCGGAAACGTACTGGAAGCCAATGCAGATCTCCTAGGACTGGTGTTATGTGGTCCCAGTGGCCACTCCCAGTCACCAGTCTAGCTGCAGCATTCTGGATTAATTGTAGTTTCCAGGTCACCTTCAAAGGTAGCCCCACATAGAGTGCATTGCAGTAGTCCAAGCGGGAGATAACTAGAGCATGCACCACTCTGGCGAGACAGTCTGCAGGCAGGTAGGGTCTCAGCCTGTGTAACAGGTGGAGCTGGTAAACAGTCGCCCTGGACACAGAATTAACCTGTGCCTCCATGGGCAGCTGTGAGTCCAAAATGAGTCCGAGGCTGCGCACCTGGTCCTTCAGGGGCACAGTTACCCAATTCAGGACCAGGGAGTCCTCCACATCTGCCCACTCCCTGTCCCCCCAAAACAGTACTTCTGTCTTATCAGGATTCAACCTCCATCTGTTAGCCGCCATCCATCCTCCAACCGCCTCCAGGCACTCACACAGGACCTTCACCGCCTTCACTGGTTCTGATTTAAAAGAGAGGTAGAGCTTAGAGCAGGGGTGGAGGATCTGTGGCCACCTAGAGACTGTTGGTCCCCAATTCTCATCAAGTCCAACCAACTTGGTCAGTGATCCAAGATGATGGAATCCCTGATGTAGAGTATATGGGAGAAGGCATGTAATTTCATTAAGAAATTTGAGGTTTTCGGTTTTTCTCACACAGCTGGAGATGTAGACAGACCTAGGCCTATTTATGTTTAAAAACCTACTTCTTAAGTTTTTTATAAAAAAAATACTGTGGAGGAAGGTAGAATGGTTCCGTGGCTCATTAATTGTTTTAAAATACAACACAATGAAGGAAAGAGAAAGGAATAGGCATTTAAAAGTCTGAGATAACAATTGCTTGATGAAATGCCAGATAACCTCCCCACAAGCAAACCAGCATGAATACCTAATAAACTGGTCAACTGAAGCAACCTTAAAGCCAAGACAATGCCATGTGTTCCTGCTTCATAGAGAAGAGAAGCAAGGTTGTCAGTTTTTCAGCTAGTCCCTGTAGCTGTGCCTTTAAAAATGGTTTGGCATGCTGGTGTAGTTTTTGCTGCTCTTGCAGCACAGGGAGCCCTAAGTGGATGGGACCTTTGGAGCAAGGAAACAAGCCAGTTACCTTTTCGAATAAGCTCCACTCATCCAGCTTCACCCATTGGTTGAGTTGTTTGTGTACATTTTAACCAACAGGAGGTATGGGAGAAAGGGTTGAAGCTGGTCAAAGCAGACATGGGTTATAAAAACAAGATCAAATTAATTTTAGGTGTGATTCATAACTTTGGGAATAACAAAAATCTAGGAAGTGGTGCTTCCAGGGGAGGCAAAAATATGATGCATGTTGCCATTGAATGTTACATTTTGCTCTGTAGTGAATTAGGACACCCCAGGCAATAAAGTCGCTGAAATAATTAAGGTGGCCATTCTGCCACAAATGCATTCCACTAAATGCCTGCCTGGACCTTTAAGCCCTTAAAGTGTCCTTCATACCAGCTGAGCCAGAAGAAGTGCAAGTGTTACTAATGAGCTACCTACTTTCCATCTGTCTGGGGTCCGAATGTAACTTCACTCCAGTCTACCAAAGTGAAGCCAGGATCATCTTCCTGTCTCTGCTCTGACCATATTACTTTCCCCCAACACCTGCCCTGTCATATCATCTTGCCTTCCATTATCAGGTTCACATTTCTCTCTTCTCCACCTTACTGGTATTGTCCATTTCACAACTGTGTCTTCTCTCTCATTTCTCTCCACCTCTCCTGTTGACCCCCTTTTCCTCTCCACCCATTATAGAAGCAGGTAAGTTAGCTAGGTGAAACCATGATGGAGCAAAGTAGCAACTGCATTCTTTCCATAAAAACAGATGTCACCTGATCAAAAAGATGACTGCTTCCTTTTGGCTAGGATATGGCCAACTGCAATTACTGGATGCAATACTGCTATTTAAAACAGATGTTTCTAGCTTAAGGGTTTAGCAATAAAGATGATGGTGGTGATTTGGAATCTTTTCCATGAGAAGAAGGTAGTGTCAGCAAGAGAACAAGTGACTTAAGTGGTGAAGAAAGTTCAGCAATGGGGCAAGGAGCCCAGGGCAAACTATGTTGCCTCCCCCATTAGTGATGTAACAAATTCCATGCTCCCAGGTAAACTAACGCTAAACAACAATAATAGGTATGCAAGCAGAAAGCCATCAGGGTTGTAGGAGCCATTCAGTGCATTGCATAAAATGTCATATGTATGACTATCTGCCTGTTGACAGAGGTCATGGGTGCAACGAGTTCACGGCCCTTGGAGAATGAGTTCCTTCCCTTGAGGCCACTTAGCTCCCAAAGTATAGCACAGCACACTTTGTTCTTGAAAAACCTGTTAGCTCGCACTTTCCTCTACCTTCTGGAGTGGGTGTGGAGAGATGGTACATTATCAGGACTAACAATCAAATGATCAAGGGGTCAATACCACCTAGCGGGCCTGGAGTTGAACATATGAAGAACCCAAAGGCCTGTCTAGTCCAGCATCCTGTTCTCACAGTGGCCACCCAGATGCTTGTGGGAAGCCCACAAGCAGAACCTGAGTGCAACAGCACTCTCCCTACCTGTGATTCACGGGATCTGATATTTAGAGGCATCTTGCTGTGGTGGATGACCTTTGCTCCGAAAAGCGTGGTCAAAATTAAAGGGTTCAGGAACTCAAACCAGACCAAATTCCATAAAATCATGCACAGACTTTACTAAAGCAAAACATTACAAGAGAGAAAAACTCCAAACAATTACACAGATTAAAACTTACCCAGCTAATTAACATAAACGCTTACACTTAAATCTCAGTAGGCTGAGCAACAGAACAAGATACTGTCAAAAGCCCAAATAGACACTGTTCTCGGCTTGGCTGGCTGCTGAGAGCTCCCACCAATCCAGGTTTTATGGGAACTTAGACCATGGGCATTCCACTCTGCCACCCAATTACCTTGTGACACCAGCCTTGAAGCCTTAATGGGAGACAGCTGTATGGAAGCTCATTATTTCTGAGGGTCTAACCCATTTCCATAAACCAATCTTAAAGGGCCAATATCACTAAAATTGCCTAGGGCTGCCATACATTACCAGGATTTCAAAGGCGGAATTGACGTCTGGGGAGAATTTCCAAAAGGCATCGGTTTATCCTGGATTTTCTGTTTTTTACTTTTTAAAATATGGCAATCCTAATATTGCTTCCAACAGTGAAGGTAGAGCATAGCTATCATGGCTAGTATCCAAGTTGGTGGCCATCGCCACCTCCCCAATCACTTGATTCACTAGAGCAGTCTTTCCCAACCTTGGGTCTCCAGCTGATTTTGGACTACAACTCCCATCATCCCTCACTAGCAAGGGCAGTGGTTAGGGATGATGGGAATTGTAGTCCAAATACAGCTGGAGACCCAAGGTTGGGAAACACTGCACTAGAGACAGAAACCAAACAGCTGGTGACTGCAGCAATAGCAATGGCTCTCATTTTCTCTGTATCTCTTCCAGCCAGGGTGGCAAGAACATGGCTGACCACTGGCACTGGGTATGCATGGGCCGTGAGGGCCTTGTTTATGGTACATTTGTAGTCTGCGCAGATGCGGACCGAACCATTAGGCTTGACGGGCGTGACGATTGGGGTTTCCCAGGGGGCATTAGGCACCGGCTCCAGCACTCCTTGCTCCACGAGCCGGTCCAATTCCTCGTCTATACGGGGTTTCAGGGCGAACGGGACCCGGCGGGCCTTGAGCCTGACCGGTCGTACTGCGGGGTCAAGCTGTAGAGCAATGGGGGGGCCCGTATACTGTCCCAATTTCCCATCGAAAACCCCCGGAAATTCCTTGCATATGGCGTCCACGTCCACTTGTAAGCTTGTGTGGTTCACCCCGGTGACGGCTAGCCCCAGTGGTCCAAACCATGCCAATCCCAGTAAGCTAATGTAGGGGCCCTTGACCACAAGCAAGTCCAGTTGCCGCGTCCGCCCTCGGTATTGCACCCTGAAGGTCCCCACCCCCATTGTGGGGACCTTACGTTTTTGGAAGTCCCGGAGGGTGAATGGGGCCGGCCTGAGTTTGGGACCCCCAGTAGGACACAGTTTCCTTAAGGTCCTTGCCGAGATTATGGATAGAGTTGAACCCGTGTCAAGCTCCATGCGGCATGGGGCCCCCTCTATCTGTACGTCAACATAAATTTTCTCTACGTTGGGGTGGGGCAACTGGTATACCTGGACGTCCGTGAGCTCTGTCGAGTTGCCTTGGTGCGTTGGGCCCCGGGACCTGGGGCTCTTGGATTGGTCATCTGATGCCTGGCGTCGGGTGGGCCGAGCCCGACACACCCGGGCGATGTGTCCCGATTTTCTGCACTGCCTGCACTCTGCATTGCGGAAACGGCAGGTCCTCCTCTCGTGGCTTTCTCCACAGCTTGCGCAGTTCCCTCCTTCTCGTCGAGGCAGCTGTGGTATGTGGGCTGCTTGAGTGCGCTGCTGTACTCGGTGCACCTCCTCCCTGTCGGATCCTGAGTCGTCGGTGAGGTCTTCGTGGTGGACCCTCGGTTGGGACAGCTGGCTCGGCCGTGCCTCTTGCGTCGACCTCTCGGCAGCTTCCGTTGCCAGGGCCTCCTCCAGAGCGACCTGGAACGTTAGGTCCTTCTTAGCGTAGAGGTGTCGTTGCAGCTTCTCATCCTTCAGGCCACCGACGAGGCGGTCACGAAGCATGTTCTCCAGCTCTGAGAAGTTGCAGAACCGGGCGGCTTGGCGGAGAGAGGTCACAAACCCAGTTATGGTTTCCCCAGGGGCTTGCCGCTTTGCGTAGAAGGCATTTCGACGAGCCACCACTGAGGGCTGCGGCGAAAAGTGCCCCTTCAGCTGTTCCATTATTGTTTTGTATGGGACAGTAGCGACATCTTCAGGCGCAAGGAGAGCTCGGGCGATTTCAAACGTCTCCTCTCCGCAGACGCTGAAGAATATCGCCCTCTTCTTGGCGTCTTCTTCATCGGTGACCCCTTTGGCTTCTAGGAGGAAGGTGAAACGGGAGGCGTACGCTTCCCAGTCTCCGGATGCTGGGTTGAATGGCGAGAAGCTGTTGTCGGTTGCCATTCTGAGTTCCTTGTGTCCCGGAGCTGAAGCCTGGATACACGGTGCGAGGCAGCGGTGCGGCAGGTGGCGGTGCTGCGGTGCTGTGTGTGGCAGTCAGCTCAGCGGGATCCCATCCTCGTCGCCAGTGAAATATACTCAGAGTCGCGAAGTGATTTCATGCTCTTTATTCAGCTCGTAGTGGTGAGGAGGAATGAATGAATGTCCCCTCAAAGTATCTGCTTTATATACATTATTTACACAATGGGCTGCACATGATTGGCTAATTCCGGAATTCTACTGTAAGCCAATCAGGTTGTGGATTCACTTCTATCTGGAGCATGATTGGGTAGTTCCTGCCAACCAATCATACTGCTGCATTGTTCTAGGACCAATCAGACTGCTGCATTCTGAATCCTATTGTTCTAGGACCAATCAGACTGCTGCCTTTTGGATCCTATTGTTCTAGGACCAATCAGACTGCTGCAGTTTGGATCCTATTCAGCTCAGTACATAACAGTGCTCAAGACCTGTGTGCTGACAGCTGAAACCTCTGAACAGCTGGAATGTTCCCAAGCCCATGATGCCACAGGAATTCAACCGGTGGATAAAAGGAGTGGAGAGTGACTTTTAAAAAAAGTGAACCCAGAGCTCCTTCTGCCAGTAGCTGGGAAGGTTTCAAAACGATTATGGTCTTGAAATATTAGATGAGCATTGTGGGATCAAGCTGTAGGAAAGCAGCTCTCCATAGTGCTATGGTAACCTCTAAACCAGGCATAAAAGAATTCCATGACTGCTGATAAGAATTCAAAACAACTTGAACTAACCCAGTGTTCTTCAGCCTTAGATGTTGCTGGATTACAACTCCCATCTTTCCTGACCATTTGGCTAGGCTAGTTGAGGATGATGGAGTTGCAGTCCAGTAACATCTGCAAACCCAAGGCTTAAGAACACAGTAACCAACCCACATCTCCCCATGCTGAGGCACAAAGAGTCTCCATGAATGTCCCAAGGACCTTCATAAGTCTTTAAGATGTAAATGCTCCTGATCTGGTTTCAGGCTAGGAGTATTTACACTTTAAGGGCTTATTCCTTGAGCTCCAGAAAGACAGGTGGATTCCTGGTCCTTCCTACCACCAGTGGAGAAGTGCATCTGAAGAAGGAGTCCCACATCACAGCTGCTTTTTTTAGACATGGACAGGGCAAGTGACAAGGGTTGCTTGCCAAGGGAAATGACCTCTAAGAGAAGGGAAAAGCAAGAGATCCCTGCGTGACCTGGCACTGTAAATCCAGTCTGCAGTTTGCTTCCGGATTACCAGCTGAAATAGGCAAAGCTCCACCGTAGGAAAGCTAGAAGCCAGCTGGTATTTCAGCTGTAGATTATAGAATTACACAATTTGCTAAAGCAACCCCTGGTTGGCAACGACCCCACGAAGTACATAAATAGAATTCTGCTCTTTGTAAGACTATTTCCTAATATATAGGGGAGAAATCACAGTACTGTTACTCTCCCTAATTATATTTCTCTCCAGGCTCCCATTCTATGCAGCTAAACCAGGTGCCTTTTCATAAAAGCATTAGCACTGAAGCTAAGATATGCAGCAGGAATTCATAGAAGCATAGAATGGTAGAGTTGGAAGGGACCATGAGGGTCATCTAGTCTAACCCCCTGCAATGCAGGAATCTTTTGCCAAACATGGTGCTTGACTGAACCCATGACCCTGAGATTAAGAGTCTCATGCTCTACTGACTTGTCTAAAGAAGTTGGCATTTGCATGTTGCAAGCTCAAGAAGTTATCACAGATATCAAACACTTTTCAAGTTGCAAGTGGCTCCTGCAGTTTACATTCTAAACATGGAAAGGAACGATATCAAGCAAATATCGAGCGCTGGTGTTTGTAATATATTACTTCCTCCTCTCTAGGAGAAGAAACATTTACAAGTGTAGTTAATAAATGCATGCATATTTATAAATGTCTGTAGTGGATCTAAACTACAGAGACTCACAGCCGCAACACTGAAATAAAATGTTAGATTTACTAACATAAAGCAATCCTCTTGTTGACTCTTATGGCTACATGGACAAAGTAGGCAAAAGTACAGTGGTACCTCAGGTTAAGTACTTAATTTGTTCCAGAGGTCCGTTCTTAACCTGAAACTGTTCTTAACCTGAAGCACCACTTTAGCTAATGGGGCCTCCCGCTGCTGCCGCGCTGCTGGAGCACGATTTCTGTTCTCATCCTAAAGCAAAGTTCTTAACCCAAGGTAATATTTCTGGGTTAGCGGAGTCTGTAACCTGAAGCGTTTGTAACCCGAGGTACCACTGTACGAAGCAAAGGTATGGAATCATGTGGGGGGGGTGGAGTCTGCCCATCTTGAGAATTTCTTTGTCGCAGCACATGGGAAGGCTGTGGTGGTGAAGCTATGGCTGGCTGAAATGCCAAAATGTCACAGAGGTGTCAGGAAAACGGAGCCCCCCCCCCCAGCTTTCAACTGGCTGAACTGCTCTGATTGATATCAATCTGATTGATATTGGCTGCTTAGATGCAACTGAAGAGCAGGGCTCAGAAAGAGGCTTTGCAATTGACCAAAATAAAAATGAGCAATCAAAAAGTGGGCTTTCCCTACCCCCTTTTTTTTTTGTATTATTGAACTTGTGGGAAGCTGGCTTGAGGATCATGCGATTAAAAGATGGAGTATAAATACTCCAAATAAATAAGTATATATTTTTTTAGATGCTAAGTCCATATAATAAAAATGGGGGAAATGGAAAGAAGTGAAGTCAAGTCCACCTAACACACTTAAAATTCTGAAGCTTCAACAATGTTCAGAAAGAAGAAACTCTCCTATGGGTATCTGCCTGCCTGCCTGCCTGCCTGCCTGCCAGCCAGCCAGCTGGTCCAGCCCCCTTCCCTGAGCGATTGCATGTGGGAGATGGAATCAGAGTGCACAGTAATGCTGATTAGAAGGCGAGATGATCTAATACACGTGCCATCCGTCAGCACCTTAATCCTTTGATGCCGTCGAACTGAGCAAACTGAGGTGGCAGTCAGTGCTCATTTGCTGAAACCCTAGCTAGCATTGGCACTAGGGAGAAAGACTGAAAGTTCCTGTGCCTTTTGTGGAAGGGGAATTTTCAGATGAAGCTTTACCCAACCTTGAGTGACAAGCTATCATATATTCCATATTCTACACTGGCAACCCATGTGATGCAGTAGCTAAAGGGTCCGACTGGGATCAGGGAGCCCAGAGTTCAAATTCCCACTCAGCCACGAAACTCACTGGGGGTGCAATAATGAAGAAGCTAGGGGCGTCCAGAGGCAAAATAGGACAGAACTCCTGCACCCCTAATAGTTGTGTGGAAGGTAGAATTTCAGCAGGTGTAGCTTGTCACACTACGCTAGGGGCGGGGAACCTGGGACCCTCCAGATGTTGCTTCTGCTACTACAGTTCCCATCATCCTGACCACTGGCTATGCTGGCTGGGATTGATAGGATCTCAAGTCCAGCAACATCGAGAACAAGGCTGACCTCCAGATCCTGTTGGACTACAACTCCCATCAGCCCTTGCCATGGGCAGTGGTCAGGGATTATCTGGATGATACCACTTTGGTTCGCCAGCACTGTGCTGAACCTACTGAAGTGTCCTCTTCTACACAGCTATTAATGCTGCAGGAGCTCTGTCCTTTTTTTCATCTGGTCACCATGTATTGTCATAGCGATGGTTTTAAAAGAAGAAAAACTAAAGCTTTAGCTTGGCAGTGTCTCTCACAAATCAGAAGCTGGTGGATGTCCTCACAATAGCTCCCTACCCACAGCCTATTTGAAGCTCGTTCCTGTTGGCCTCTACTGTTTCCTTATTAAACTGAACTGCATATTTCCTTGAGTCCTTTCTGGTCTTCTCTCCAGAAGCTGGCAGTATTATTTAAAGTTTCTGACAAGAGAGCAGGTTACTTGCAAGAGCCTCAGATAAAATAAGATTTCAGCACCTGCCATTCATCAGGGCCACATCTGCGGAGGGGAGAGCTAAGCTCCTTCCAAGGTATGTTGCCCCCCCCCAATATTTATTTTAACATGCACATTAATTGCATTAATGCCCTTAATGTCAAAGTGCTTAGTTCTCAAGGATGGTCACATTATTTTGGCATTCAAAGCAAAATAAAAATAAAAATCCCGGTGTATGCTTCGCTCTGGCAGCACAACAATAATACCTTAAATAACTAACCATTTGCTACTCCCAAAATCAGCCTAAATGGAGGGCCAGTCCTGCCCACAGAGTATGTTGCAAGTAAGTGAGCATATTTATTTTATCGAATTTTCAGATTTCTTCCTTGCTCTCTGCTGTAAATTCTCAGAGTGGGTTACAGCAATGTAATAATGCAATTAAAAAGAAGTAAAACAGTTTATATATAATTATAATTCGAATGTAACGTATTCCAAGCAGGAGCAATAAGTAACAAAGAGCTCCCCCACCCCCAAATTTCTGACCTCCCATGGTGAGTATATGCTGTTATTTTTCTTTCTCTCACAACCATTTGCCCATTCTGTGCCCCTCACCATTTCTTCCCCCAGGGTGCGGCCACCAGGGCTGGCTCAAGACATTTTGGCACCTGAGGCAAACCACAAAATGGCACCTCCCTCTCACCAGGGAAGAAGGGGTGAGTGAAGATCTACATCAGTGTGGTAAGAATTCACCTCTATTCTTACTACATCAGGAACAAGTGGGGGAGAATAAAGATCAGCACCAGAACAGGGGTGAGTGAAGAACAGGACAGGAATCAAATCAACCTTAGCCGACAGTTCAACTGGGAATTAAAGGCCATTGTGAGGTGGAACGGGCCTACTTTGAATTACACTGGGCAGGTACAGAGCCTGAGGAACCCCTGAGGGCAAGCCTCACCATTTCCTCCTTAGAGGTGGGTAGAGACCAGCAGTACAGTGGTATCTCTGGTTGCAAATGGGATCCATTCCGGAGGCCCATTCACAACATGAAAAGAGCAGAACCTGCAGCGGCGCGTCTGCGTGGGTCGCAATTCGCCACTTCTGCGCATGCACGTGACATCATTTTGCGGGTCTGCACATGAGTGAGCGGCGAAACCCGGAAGCAACCCTTTCCAGTACTTCCCGGTCGCCACGGGACGTAACCTGAAAGAACGTAACATGAAGCGGACGTAACATGAGGTATGACTATACCTCCTTTTCACCAAGAGGCCACTGTGGAGGCAGCATGGGGGGGTGCCTCCCAAGGAGTAGTTAGATCCAGTCTCCAAGGAGTGCCCTGCAGTTTCTGCTGGCACCACAGCAGTGGCACTGACAGCAAGCAATGTGTACCTTGGAGGCTGGCTGTGCCGCCCCTGTGGATCCTACTGCCTGAGGCAGTTGCCTCCCCTTGCCTCATGGGCAGGCCGGCCCTGGCTGCCACTGACGATTTACAGGAAGCGAGGTGTGCAACTGTATGTGTAAATGCACAAGGGGCCCGTTAAATAAGGGTCAACTGCATGGCCAGAAACCCCCAAAATAATTTGTTCTGTCTCTGACAATCTGACGTGCAAAATTCTTTGAGTTTTTCCCAAAAAACTGGTACCCACCCTGTTTTCAAAGTGTGGGTTTCCTATGGAAGGCTCGTTTTACAGCACCTGTGTTTAAAAGGCACCTAATCTCTTGATTAGCCAGGCCTCTCTCCTCAAAGCTCACTGCGTGTCATGCGAGGCATCTTGTGGCAGAGACACTTCCCGTTTGAAACAAACGAAAGCAGCGCCATAGCAAGAGACTGCAGCGAGCCGCTGGGCAGGTGAAAGGCTGCTGCTTTATTTCCTAAGCCCTCATAATCCTTTGACTGAAGAAGATTACCTAAGAACTACAAGCAGTATCCAAGTGTTACACATCTATATTTGGTAACCAACTGTGCAGCAGCGGCCCCCTCAAAAATGGAAGTTTATTGGAATGACCAAATACATGAGGTCCACAGTAGATTTGCTAACAGCGAAAGGAGAGCTGCACCATTTAATGGGATGGGTCTCAGCATGACAATTCCAGAATGGCTCCTCTCCATTCACTTTCTAAAGCACATGTAAGAGCCTTGAGCTGTTGGTCTCTAATTAAAAGCAACAGGTACGGCTGCTGCCTCTCTCTTTTTTTGCTGCTGGTGGTTGTTCCTGACAGAGGCCCTGTGCCTTTGACAGCTGTGGGGTGGTAGTTTAGCAGGCCAAACTTTTCCCAGCATACAAGATACCCTGGTGAGGGGATGCCACACCTGTTGAACACCTCCATCCCACAGCCAATACATTTTCTAAGTACTGTGGTTGATAGTCCGTCCCGTACAGTGGTGCCTCGCAAGACGAAATTAATTCGTTCTGCGAGTTTTTTCGTCTAGCAAATTTTTCATCTTGCGAAGCACGAAATCCCATAGGAATGCATTGAAAACCAATTAATGCGTTCCTATGGTCAAAAAAAGTCCAAACAAAGCCAAATTTGGTACAACAAGAGTTTATTAACTGCTCTTTAAAGTCACACATACTGTAAAGAGCATTTCAAAAATTGAAGGAACAATAAATTAAGTTTCTAAACATGACAGAAAAACATTTAAAAATCAACAAAATGAACAGTACATTTTCTAAGACTCTGGGGGACCACTTGAAGAAGGTTCCTCTTCCACTCTTTGCTTCTTGCTGAAGAACCTGTCCATGGTCTGCTGCTTCATCCGCCTTTTCAGCACCTCCCTGAAAGGCAACATGACCCTCGTATCAAAAGTGTTCGCAAGGTCATGTACCACGTGCTTGTCAGGGTGGTGCCGCTGTGCAAAAGCCTGCACATCCTTCCACTTCATGCAAATGTCCCTCAGTTCTTTGGAGGACAGCCGTTCCTCAGTTGCTTCCTCCTCTTCCAACGAGGCCTGCTCCTGCGCAGCCTCTGCCTGCAGTTCGACCAGCTCCTGGGTGGTCAGCTCGTGGTCGTGCTCCTCCACCAGCTCGCTGACGTCCTCCTCTGTGACCTCCAGGCCCATGGTCCTCCCCAAGGCAACAATGTCCTGCACCACTGTTGACTCTGGTGCATCAGAGTCACTTGGTGCCACACAGTCCGGCCACAGGCTGCACCAAGCGCAATTCAAATTTCTCTGCCTGATCCCGTTCCAGGCCGTGGTGATCATCTTCAAGCAGGTGACAATGTCGAAGTGGTCCTTCCAGAATTCCCGCAGGGTGATGGTGGTGCAATCAGTCACCTCAAAGCATCGCCTGAAAAGCTCCTTGGTGTAGAGTTTTTTGAAATTGGCGATGACCTGCTGATCCATCGGCTGTAGCAGTGGCGTGGTGTTAGGCGGCAGGAACATGATGCTGATGAAGCTGAACTCCTCCAACAAGTCCTCCTCAAGGCCTTTAGGATGAGCAGGAGCATTGTCCACCAGAAGCAAAGCCTTCAGCGGCAGGTCGTTGTCCAGCAGGTACTGTTTGACAGCAGGGCCAAAAGCAAGATTGACCCAGTCCACAAACAGCACACGTGTGACCCAAGCCTTGCTGTTGGATCGCCACATGACACTCAGCTGCTCCTTGTCGACCTTGTGTTTCTTGAAGGCCCGTGGGTTCTCCGAGTGGTACACCAGCAGGGGCTTGATCTTCAGGTCGCCGCTTGCGTTGGCACAGAAGAGCAGGGTCAGACGGTCCTTCATGGGCTTGTGGCCAGGCAACTTGGCCTCCTCCTGTGTGATGAAAGTCCTTTTGGGCATCCTCTTCCAAAACAGCCCGGTCTCGTCGCAGTTGAAGACCTGCTGTGGAACGTAGCCCTCCGTCTTCACAGCCTCCAGGAACTCCGCTGCAAAGTCTTCAGCCACAGGAACATCAGAACTGGCAGCCTCTCCATGCCTGACCATGCTGTGGATTCCAGATCTTGCCTTGAACTGGTCAAACCAACCTCTGCTTGCCTTGAAGACTTCTGGCTCGCCTGAGGTTCCTGGCTGTTCCCGGACGAGGTCTGCGTGCAAGGCCTTGGCCTTCTCACAAATGACGGCCTCAGTCACTGTGTCCCCTGCACGCTGCTTCTCTTCTAACCAGATGAGCAGCAACTTCTCGACCTCCTCCAGAACAGCTGAGCGGTTCTTCATGATCCTGGTGACTCCCTTGGCTGCATCAGTCGCAAGGATCTTCTCCCTCATCTTCAGGATGGTCCCGATGGTCGATGGATTCCTCCCGTACTCCCTGGCGAGGTCTGTCACACGCATTCCACCGTCGTGCTTCCGGATGATTTCCTTCTTCATTTCCAGCGTCACCTTCTCCTTCTTCCTCTCGCCGGCCTCTGCAGCAGCAGTCTTCTTGGGTCCCATGGCAGCACAGCTCCTACCTTCGCAAACTCAGGGGGGAAAAAATCAGTGTTTCACATCCAAAAAATTCAAAAGCACCCAGCCACCCACCACACAGAAATTCAAACCCAGAACCAAGTCCTTGAATTCCAAACACCCCAACCCAAAATCCAAAACCCCCCAAAAAAGTTTTAAAAGTTTAACTTACCAAAAGTCTTCTAAAACCTCAAATGGCTGCAAAAGAAGTTTTGGAAAAGTTTCAAAAATCACCAAAGTCTTCAAAAACCTCAACTGTTCCCCCAGCACCCACCCACCACACAGAAATTGCAAACCCCTCCCCAACTGTTGCAAACCCCTCCCCAACTGTTCCCCCAGCCGCTCCCCAACTGTTGCAAACCCCTCCCCAACTGTTCCCCCAGCCAGCCACCACACAGAAATTCAAGTCCAGAATTTTTTTTCAAAAAAACAACAACAACATGGCCCAATGGTCACAAAAAACCATAAAAATGCAGAAAAAACCACACAAGCTCCCAGATTCTTGCAAACCCCTCCCCAACTGTTCCCCCAGCCAGCCACCACACAGAAATTCAAATCCAGAATTTTTTTTAAACAACAGCAGAGTGGCCCAATGGTCACAGAAAATCATAAAAAATCAAAAAAAAAAAACCACACAAGCTCCCAGATTCTTGCAAACCCCTCCCCAACTGTTCCCCCAGCCAGCCACCACACAGAAATTCAAACCCAGAATTTTTTCTTTAAAAAAACAACGTGGCCCAATGGTCACAGAAAATCATAAAAATGCAGAAAAAACCCACACAAGCTCCCAGATTCTTGCAAACCCCTCCTCAACTGTTCCCCCAGCCAGCCACCACACAGAAATCCAAATCCAGAATTTTTTTTAAAAAAAACAACATGGCCCAATGGTCACAAAAAATCATAAAAATTCAAAAAAAAACCCAGACAAGCTCCCAGATTCTTGCAAACCCCTCCTCAACTGTTCCCCCAGCCAGCCACCACACAGAAATTCAAACCCAGAATTTTTTTTTAAAAAAAACAGCAGAGTGGCCCAATGGTCACAAAAAATCATAAAAATGCAGAAAAAAAACCACACTAGCTTCCAGATTCTTGCAAACCCCTTCCCAACACCAAGTCCTTGAATTCCATAAACCCCAACCCAAAATCCAAAAACCCCCAAAAAAGTTTTAAAAGTTTAACTTACCAAATGGCTGCAAAAGAAGTTTGGGGAAATCTTCAAAAATCAGCAAAGTCTTCAAAAACCTCAAAAAAGGCTACCACACCGCGTGCTATGAGTTGCTCCTCGAAGTCAAGTCGCAACTGCACCTCTTCAAGCAATGCACCCTGGGTATTAACGGTTTTACGAAAAAGGAAACAAACTTGCAAGACGTTTTCGTCTTGCGAAGCAAGCCCATAGGGAAATTCGTCTTGCGAAGCACATCGAAAAACGAAAAACTCTTTCGTCTAGCGAGTTTTTCGTCTTACGAGGCATTCGTCTTGCGGGGCACCACTGTATTTTGGAAAGCACTTAAGGAAGTCTAGGCACCTGTGGTCTGTTGGGCCTGTAAACCAGATTCAGGCTCCACATTGTTGTTGTTTAGTCGTTTAGTCGTGTCCGACTCTTCGTGACCCCCTGGACCAGAGCACGCCAGGCACTCCTGTCTTCCACTGCCTCCCGCAGTTTGGTCAGGCTCATGCTGGTAGCTTCGAGAACACTGTCCAACCATCTCGTCAGAATGAAAGGTGCAAAGGCAGAGCATATCTGGGGCAGAGTGGGGTGTGTTATTTCTTTGTTTAAAAGAAAAAAAATCTGAACTATGACACATGGCAAGGCATAGTGGTTAGCCCCCACTCCAGTATCACAGCCCTGATGAAAATCCTCCCGCTGCTTTTAGCTCTGGACAGGAAGATACCATGGACCATGGACACTGATTCTGCCTCTCTTCTCCCCCTCACCTACCTGCCATTTCTATTTTTCTAAAAAAAATATACTGTATTTTTCTGTGTTTCACACACACACACACACACACCCGTGTATAAGGCGACCCCTATTTTTGGGGACTCAAAATTAAGAAAAATGGGGGAGAGAGAGATTGCCCCCATGTGTAAGACTACCCCCCCTTTTAACATTATTTTTTAGTAAAAAAAACCTAGTCTTATACACCGAAGAGTACTGTATGTATAATGCCAGATCGCCTGGTTTCCTCCTAACATGTTTATTTAAGAGAGTTCTGTACAGAGGCCTGATAATAAAAGTTCCTTTTTATATCATTAATAACAATATCATTGCTATTAATAGTTATATCCCATACTTCCCCCTAAAGCAGCCCATGTTAGTGATAAAAACATATTATCAAAAATAAAACAAAGCATCAACAATCTAAGAAGATTTAAAAGCATGTAAACCAAAACGTTAAATGGCAGCATGTGTATAAAAACAAACACCAGTTAAACCCAACATCAGACTGAATTTGAAACCAGAAGTGTCCATGGTCAAAAATGCCTCAAACATGCACCCAATGTAAATGCACTCAATGTACACACTGCACCTTGTCAAGGCTGTTACTGTTATTTGTTTGTGAACTGTCAGGGCTACCCTAGGTCCCAGCTCACAAAGGACCAACGCTGCTTCGTTGTTAAGTATAAAAGTCTTTATTGAAGTTCAGTTTCACTTCCAGAGCCGCAGCGCGCAGCCCCACGTCTAAAGTGTCAGACCACTGATGCTCCGTCTGAGTCTCCTCCCCCCTGACACCAATTTAAGATCCTAGCCTTGCTCCACCTTCTCCGCTGCTCCTTCCTCCTCTGGGTCCGCCTGCCCGCCGGGGTTCCGCCCTTTCTAGCCTCTTCTCCCGCTGATTCCCCTGAGCCTTCTCCCTCCCTCCGGCGGGCTTTAGGAGCTGGTTCCCCATCCGGGTCTCCTGCTGTTCCGCGCGCCTGCACATTTGAACTTGGCGCGCGCGCCCAGCCAGCAACTTTCCTCCTGACCGTTTCACTGCTGCTGCCACTGCTTCCCCCTTCGGGGGGGCTAGCTGCAACTGACCTCCCTTCCGTTCCCCCACTCTCCGATGGAGGCGTGGTCAGCCCTGACTCCCTCTCTGGAGGAGACGCTGGCCCTGACACATGTGACTCCTCCCCCCCACTATGCTCTGGTGGGGAAACTGGTCCCGATCCTCCACTGCTGTTTTGGGGTTCCCCTCTGGCTCCTTGTTTCTGGTGCGTCCCCCCTGGGACCCCCCTTGCCCTGACCATCGGCGCCCCCTTCTGGGAATCTTCTGATTCGCTGGAGAAGCTCATGGAATCTCTCGGGCCACTGTCATACTCCCCTACGCTGCCCTCAGATTCTTCCCCTTCGCTCTCCCAATCCTCTCTCCCCAGTGCTCCTGCTCCTGATTCCCTGACATCCATCCCCCCCTCGAAGCCCCCCCTTCCCCCCCTCCCCCTCTTCGGGTGTGGGTTCCGGGTGCTCCAGTCCTGTGGGTGTGAGTGCGGGATACCATTCTTCCCCCCTGGTGTGTAGCCGGTCCACTGGATCCGACCCAACCGCAACGGGCTCGTCGACGTCGATTTCCTCTGCTTCCATCTCTCTGCTGATGTGCTCGAATCCAGGATCCTCCCCCAACATGTCCATGTCCTCCCCTCCCCCGGGTACCTCTGGTGAGACTGCTTGCAAAGGTCCCCGCAGCAGCTCCCTGTGCCACCCCACCTCCGGTTGAGTGTCCCACCAATAGGAGCGGTCTGTGGCAAACCCCGAGAGAGACCCCTCCGAGGAGCTAGTGTCCGGCGTCATCTCTTCAGCTGATGAAAAACCCTGGAACGTACTGGCTGACAGTGTGGGTGTGAAGAGCCAGTCGTCGAAAAACTCTGCCGGCATAGGTCTGTGTGGGAAGAGTGCATGGAACTCGTCTTTAAGATAGTGCTCCTCCACGGCATAGCACGGTACCCACCTGTTGGCACTGGCTGGGGTACCTTCCCTGGCGAGGAGGTATTCCACCCCCTCTTCCCCCCACCTCGAGTCCAAAATCTCCGTGACCTCGTTGAGTGGCGTCGCCCTCCGTGACCCCTCCCTCTTCGGAGATTCACTAAGTGTGTCTGGCGCGTTCCCTGTCGCCTGAAACCTGTGGGGTTCCCTGTAGGGTGTGAGCACTGACCTATGAAAGACTGGGTGCATTCTGGAGCCCTCCGGGAGTGTCAACCGGAAGGCCACTGGATTGATTTGTGCCGCGACCTGGTAAGGTCCCAGCTGCTTGTGCTTGAGCTTCCTCTTAGCTAGCGTCCTGGCCGGCACTGCCTGGGCTGCTAACCAGACCCAGTCCCCCACCTGGATGTCCTCCCCGACCCTCCTGTGCTTGTCTGCCTGCATTTTGTAGGCGTGTTTCGCCAGTTCCAATTGCCTTCGGAGTTGCTCGTGGACCTCCTGTAACTCTGCTGCTAAGTGCTCTGCTCCCCTTGGCTCCCCCTCCCCCTTCGTCTCTAACCCCGGGAAAGTTCTGGGATGCCGCCCATTATTGGCGAAGAACGGTGTCACTCCCGTAGACCCGTGCTTCGTGTTGTTGTAGGCAAACTCGGCCAGCGGTAGGTAGTCCACCCAGGTCGAGGGTTGTTGATTGGCGTAGCATCGCAGGTACTGCTGCATGATGGCGTTGACCCTCTCCGCTTGTCCGTTGGTCTGCGGGTGTCGTGCCGACGCTAAGTTGATCTTGACGTTCAGGATGCCCAGCAGCTTCTGCCAGAAGCTCGAGACGAATTGGCGACCCCGGTCGGACAGGATGGACCGCGGCAAGCCGTGAGCTTTGAACACGTGGTCTATGAACAGCTTGGCAGTCTGTTCCGCTGTGGCCACCTTCGCGCACGGAATAAAGTGCGCCATCTTGGTGAACATGTCTACGACCACGAGCACCGCTGTTTTGCCTCGCGAGCTGGGCAGATCTGTGACAAAGTCCAGGGCCACTCTCTCCCATGGTTCGAGCGGCGTCTGTAGGGGTTCTAGTAGACCCGCCGGCTTCCTGTGTACTGGCTTGGCCCTTTGGCAGGTGTCACACCTGGAGACGTAATCCGCGACTTCTCCCCTCACCTTGGGCCACCAAAAGTCTCTGGTTACTAATTCCGCCGTTTTGTCTTTGCCGAAGTGCCCAGCGCTGGGCGCGTCGTGTAGCTGCTGCAAGACTTTCGCGCGGAGGTCGTCTCCGGGCACGTAGAGAGCCCCTTTGCGGATGAGCAGTCCGTCTCGTATCTGGAACTCGTCGTCCTTCGCTGTGCCTTTTCGCACCTCCTCCATCTTGGATTGTGCGAACGAATCCGTCTGCAGCGCTCGACGCACCGCGTCCAGGTCCACGGCAGCTGAAGCGCACACCCACGCTTTCGGTGCAAAAATGTGCTTGGCCGCCACCGGCGCCGCTTCCTCGAGATACTGCGGCTTCCTGGATAGTGCATCCGCCATGACGTTGTTGTCTCCCGGGATGTATTCTATCCGGAAATCGAAATCCGCAAAGAACTCCACCCAGCGGATGTGTCTCTGGTTCAGGAACCGCGCCGTGCGCCAGTACTCCAGGTTTTTATGGTCCGTGCGGACTTGCACTGTGTGTTTGGCTCCAACGAGGAAGTGCCGCCACGCCTTGAAAGCTGCATGAATGGCCAGCAACTCCCTGTCCCAGATGGTGTAGTTCTGTTCCGCCTTGCTGAGTTTCCTGGAGTAGAATGCGCACGGCCTCCATTCCCCTTGCGGATCTTGCTGCAACAGGACGGCCCCCACCGCTCTGTCCGAGGCGTCCGTCTCAACCCTCATTGGTCTGCTGGGGTTTACATGTAGCAGCTGTTCTTCGGACGCGAAGAGACGCTTGAGTCTCCGAAAGGACTGCTCCGCCTGGTCCGTCCAGGTGAACTTCTTCTTCTTGGAGCTGAGAGTGTCCGTGATGGCCGCCGTCTCCTTCGCGAACCCTTTGATGAACTTGCGATAAAAGTTGGCGAAGCCGACGAACTTCTGGACCTCCTTCCGATTGCGCGGGCTCTTCCAGTCCAACACCGCGCGGACCTTGGCGCTGTCCATGGCGAGTCCCTTGTCGGACAGCTTGTAGCCCAGAAAATCCACCTCCGTCATGTCGAACTGGCACTTCTCTAGTTTGGCGTAAAGTCTGTGCTCCCGTAGCCTCTGCAGGACCTCCTTGACGTCCCTCTCGTGAGCCTCCTGCGATTCCGAGAAGATCAGGATGTCGTCCAGGAAGCAGACGCACTTCTTGTAGAGGAGTCCCGCTAACACGTGATGCATGAAAGCTTGGAAGGTATGGGAGCCATTTTGCAGACCAAAAGGCATTACGCGATATTCATAGGTGCCTAAAGGTGTAAACATGGCTGTCTTCCACTCATCGCCCTCCCGCATGCGTATAAGGTTGTACGCCCCTCGTAGATCCAACTTGGTGAAGATCCGTCCCTTCCTCACCGTCGCGAGCAGGTCGTCGATCTTGGGCATGGGGAATGCTGCGGGCTTTGTTTTGGAATTTATGGTCCTATAATCAACTATGAGTCTCCGTTGGGGCGTGTCCTTCTTCTTCACGAAAAACACGGGACTGCCCCCCACTGCTTTAGATTCTTGGATGAACCCCCGCTTCAAGTTGTGATCTATGAACTCCCTGAGTTCTTGCAGTTCATCTTCAGACATGGAATACAGTTTCCCAGTCGGCAGCGTCGCTCCCGGCAGGAGGTCAATCTTGCAGTCGTAAGGCCTGTGGGGAGGCAGCTTATCCGCTTCCCTCTCGCAGAAGACCTCCAAAAACTCCTTGTACTTGTTGGGTACCGCTTGCACCATGCCTAAGTGTAGCTGCGGTTCATCCTCTTGCCCCTCCTCCTCCTGGCGGGTCTGGATGCAGTGTTCTGCGCAGTAGGAGGAGCAGAAGGTCAACTGCCGCTGGTACCATGCTAATGCCGGGCTGTGCCTATCCAGCCAACTCATACCCAACACTATGGGCGTGTCCGACAGGTGGGTGACGTTGAAGCTGATGACTTCGCGGTGGTTTCCAATTTGCATCACCATCGGTGGTGTTTGCTGTACCACCTCTCCTCCCAGTAGCTTCCTGCCATCGACCGTGACGACGTTTAGGGGCATCGTGGCTGGCATGAGTGCTATGCGATGTTGCTTGATAAAGTCCACTCCAATAAAGTCTGCGTTGCTCCCAGAGTCAATGGTTATTGGTACTTGCATGGTGTGCCCATTGGGCAACTGGAGCGATGCGGTGAGTTGCACCACTGGTTTGGGTGGGAGGGGGTCTGTGGGTCGTAAAATCTCTGGGGACTGCTTCACTGACTTGCCTGGTTGGGCCCCAGTGGCTCTGTTTCCAACCAGGCTTCTTCTTCCCCCTGCAGCTGTTTCGGCTGCTCACCTGTTCCCTTTACTGTTGCTGAGGCTGCAGTGTGCTTCTGGAGCCTCTGGGGACATTCTTTGGCCATGTGCTGTGCACTGTCGCAGATGTAACACTTCCTGGTCCCTCTAGGAGCCTTCCCCTTGACTGCTCCCGGTGTTTGGGCTCTGCTGGCAGTCTGAGCCCTGGCACCACCAATCTCCATCTTCTCCCCTTCCCAAAGGAGGCATGGACAGCGCCCGCCCCGCCTCTCTGGGAAAGAAAGGGGTTGTCCTGGCTGGGGTGCTTGCCTTACGTCCTTCCTCCCTGCTCCAAGGGCGTCCTTCCAGGCGCACACCAATTGCCAACGCTCTTTGGGCAACTTCTTGGGTACTTTGGGGTCGTTCCCCTCTTGCCAGCTCATCTTTCACTTCTCCACTTAGCCCCTCCCAGAACAGGTCTCTGACAGCAATAGAGTCCTTCTCCCAGCCCAGCACGTTCAGTAAGGCAAAAAAGCGCGAGTGATATTGCCTCACCGTCGCTTTCCCTTGCTGTAGTCCATGCATTTCCCTCCGAGCAATATCTACATCTACCGTAGATTTAAAGCAAGCGTCCATAGCTTTGATAAATGCATCGGAATCTTTGAGGGCGGGGTCTTTTTCGCGCCACAAATTCCGCAGCCACGCTTTTGCTTCCCCATGCAAATGAGTGATTATGAAGCCCACCTTCTCTTCCTCATCTCTAAAGTCTTTCCGAAGCAAATTGAGCGCGTAAACCACGTCAGCTCTGAAGTTAGGGTATTGCTGCAGGTTCCCATCAAAGTGGGCTACTAAGCTGCCCCCCCTCTTTCCGAGGCCAACTCCCTCCAGTTTGGGTCCTGGCAGCCCCTCTTTCCCCCAACGGTCCCACCTGGCCTGCAGATCCCGGCAGAGCGCTACTGCTTCTTCTTCTCTTTTCCTGGATGCTGCTACTTCCGCGTAAAGCGTCGTGACTGCTTCTTGCAGTTCTTTCACCTGGCTCTCTGTAGTCATCTTTGCCTATCTTCGTGAGCTCGCAAAACACCAAGTCTTGCCCCTCGCTGCACCAACTCACGCTGCGAGGTTTTTATAAGGGACGGAGCATACTGTCAGGGCTACCCTAGGTCCCAGCTCACAAAGGACCAACGCTGCTTCGTTGTTAAGTATAAAAGTCTTTATTGAAGTTCAGTTTCACTTCCAGAGCCGCAGCGCGCAGCCCCACGTCTAAAGTGTCAGACCACTGATGCTCCGTCTGAGTCTCCTCCCCCCTGACACCAATTTAAGATCCTAGCCTTGCTCCACCTTCCTCCTCTGGGTCCGCCTGCCCGCCGGGGTTCCGCCCTTTCTAGCCTCTTCTCCCGCTGATTCCCCTGAGCCTTCTCCCTCCCTCCGGCGGGCTTTAGGAGCTGGTTCCCCATCCGGGTCTCCTGCTGTTCCGCGCGCCTGCACATTTGAACTTGGCGCGCACGCCCAGCCAGCAACTTTCCTCCTGACCGTTTCACTGCTGCTGCCACTGCTTCCCCCTTCGGGGGGGCTAGCTGCAACTGACCTCCCTTCCGTTCCCCCACTCTCCGATGGAGGCGTGGTCAGCCCTGACTCCCTCTCTGGAGGAGACGCTGGCCCTGACACATGTGACTCCTCCCCCCCACTATGCTCTGGTGGGGAAACTGGTCCCGATCCTCCACTGCTGTTTTGGGGTTCCCCTCTGGCTCCTTGTTTCTGGTGCGTCCCCCCTGGGACCCCCCTTGCCCTGACCATCGGCGCCCCCTTCTGGGAATCTTCTGATTCGCTGGAGAAGCTCATGGAATCTCTCGGGCCACTGTCATACTCCCCTACGCTGCCCTCAGATTCTTCCCCTTCGCTCTCCCAATCCTCTCTCCCCAGTGCTCCTGCTCCTGATTCCCTGACATGAACTATGGGGGGGGGATTTTTCTTGAAAAAATTAAGAACTCAAAACATGTTTTTGAAATTTATATGCCTAGGAAAAGAGATGAGGCTTTCTGAACAGGGCTACAGAAGCCACTTACGGGACACGCATTGCCAAAAGAGAAGGTAGTGCATAATTCACATGTATAGAAAAAAGGGCAAATGATTGATTTGCAATGAGGAGAATTTATCCTTCCTAATGGAAGCAGTTGCAGGACTCACCTTCTTTGCTTTGTGCTAGAGACTTGAAATCTGATTAGGATGGAGAAAAGATGAAGGTCTAAGAGGTGGGGAAAGCCCATTCTCCAGCTTGACAAGCACTGCCCTCTAGAGGCAAGATATTTTGGCCATGTACACACCATACCCCCAGAGCAAATTCGAAGCATGTTCCTCGCCTCCCAAAGAATGCTGGGAACTGTTTCTTCACTATCCTTAGTAGGTGCCAGTGTGATATCAGCTGGTAACTGATTCCAGAGAGCTAGACTTACAAAAGCTAAAATTCTGGTTTGTGGGGAGGGGCAGAGCCATAGGTCACATCCACACCATGCAGTTAATGAACTATTGTTGTTGTTGTTTAGTCGTTTAGTCGTGTCCGACTCTTCGTGACCCCATGGACCAGAGCACGCCAGGCACTCCTGTCTTCCACTGCCTCCCGCAGTTTGGTCAAACTCATGCTGGTAGCTTCGAGAACACTGTCCAACCATCTCGTCCTCTGTCGTCCCCTTCTCCTTGTGCCTCCATCTTTCCCAGCATCAGGGTCTTTTCCAGGGAGTCTTGGATCACTGCCTTGCCGTGGCGAAGGGGCTTGAATAACTCAGAGAAGCTATGAGCTATGCCATGCAGGGCCACCCAAGATGGACAGGTCATAGTGGAGAGTTTTGACCAAACGTGATCCACCTGGAGTAGGAACCGGCAAGCCACTCCAATATCCCTGCCAAGAAAACTCCACGGACAAAGAACTATTACGCCACTTTAACTGTCATGGAGGATCTTGGGTGCTGTTAAGGGTTCTGTTTATGCCCGTAACACTACAGTTCCCAGAATTCTTTGGGGAGGAAGCCATGACTCTTAAATGGGTGGTGTGCATGTAGTCCAGGCCAGGTTATTTATCCACCTATCCCAGCCTTATCTACTCTTGCTTGGCAGCAGCTCTCCAATATTCCAAGCAAAGTTCTCCATCACCTGCTACTAATTCTTTTTGAAGTGGAGGTTCCAGGGGCTGAACCTGGTATGTTCTACTTGCGCTCTACTCTGTTCCTTTTCCATATAACCCCAGGGAGTAATCATAGAATTAATCCAGTCTCCTCTCCGCGATTCTTTCCTGTACTTTTTTTTTAATGCTCATGTTGACAATTTTCATGAGTGTTCCCCCCTACTGGTTATTTTGTTGTATACTGTAATCTTTGAAGATTATGGTTTACAACAAGCTCACAGAATACAGTCGTACCTTGGTTGACGTTTTGGCTCCCAAACGACTGAAAACCGGAAGTTAGTGTTCCAGTTCTCAAATGATTTTTGGAAGCCAAAAGTCTGGCGTGGTTTCCGATTGGCTGTAGGAAGCTCCTGCAGCCAATTGGAAGCCACGCCTTGGTTTTTGAATGGTTCCAGGAGCCGAAAGAACTCCTGGAACACATTCTGTTCATCTAACAATGTACAAACTCTACTTCTTCATTTGTTTCCTAGTGGTGACTTCCTGGAATCCTTTTAGAAATTGTTGTTGTTGTTATTAATTTATTTATGCCCCACCTTTCCCCCTGATGTGACTTAAGATGGGAAAGAGGCAATCACTATTAATTATCAGATTATCTGCCTTATTCTAAATGTTCTCTGCCCATTCAATTTCTATTTGTATGTGTGCATAAATGGGATTGTCTTTGTAATATGAAACCTTCATGATCCAAGAAAATTTGTCCTCCTCTTTGTGATAGCCATATTCAGCCTCTCTGGGTCCCAGGCTTCTTGGGGAAGTGAAATCTGGGCACAACGAAAGTGCACTCCTCACTTGAACCCCATTTTCCCTTAGAATGGTCCATGAGCCCTGTCCTCACTTGCTTCTGGCCAACCTAAACAAGTGTCACAGTGCAATTGGCTTTTTTAAATTAATGTCCTGCAGCTGTTGGTGGCAGCAGGCGGCAATTGATAGCACAGAGTGAAATGGCAGCAGCTGGTGGTATCATTCTGGACATATTACTGATTGGTCCCAACTGTTCTGACCTAGATATATGGCTAAAAAGATCAAGATGGCAAATTGAAAAGCCACCACCTGAAATCTGGAACCTGCACACCAGAATGCTTCAGACAGTATGCTATTTCATTTTTACGTACACCGCTTAGAAACTTTGATTCTAGATTAGTATATAGATAGCTTAAATACAATTAATAAAATACATAAAATAAGCTAAATGTATGGCTAGTGTGAACTAGACAATCTAAGTCTTCTTCTGAGTTCAAAAGCCTAGCTAAAAGTGAAAAACATCTTGCCTGTACTGTTCTAGAGCTTCACCATATCTAGAGCCTTCAATTCTAAATGTTCCAATACTTATATAACATCAGCCGTTGCGTTTGACTTCTGCTGCTTCCTAGTGAGTTGGCAGAGCTGATCTTTTAACACGCAAATTAACATTTGCCCACTGATCTCCTAATCAATTTAAATAATCCCAGACTGGAGAATTTTGGTCTTGTGAGAGTTTAAAAGGAGATTTGTATCAAAGGAACAGACACTTAAATGATTAAATGAATAAATAGAAATAAGGGGTGCCTCACATTTACCTAACATTTGGATGCCTTGCAATCAGATTACAGTATACACCTACACAGTACACTACGTAGCACTTTATATATATATATAAAATCATCAATTGCATTAGATTTCTTAAACAGATGCATCAAAATGCATATAAAAATATTTTGTTGACTCAGAGGAGGACATTCCAGTCTGTGGAATGTGCATGGCAGAAAAGTGTTTGCAGTTCCATATTCTCTAGCCATGGTGAGAGATTAGACGGAGCATATGCATCAGATTAAACGATCAGACAGCTGTTGGACGGTTGCATGTCAGAAAATCTGCCCACATATCATCCTGGAACAGTGAAAAGGTGATGTGTCATTTGTGTCTGGGTTTTATGCTTGGTAATAATTTTCATTTAAACAAGAGTAACCTCTTGAAAGCCGTGTGCCAGAAGGTGACTATCCCAAACTCAAATGGTGAATTCAATTAGTTGTGTGTCATTGCTTTGAAAGAAAGGGAGGGAAAATAGCAGCAAGCATTTATTATTACAGTTTAAAACAATCATTAAAAATCCCCAGATAGCTTTGAAATATATTTGGTGGTTGCTATAATAAAGATCTGGAAGTAACTGGCAAATGGGAATTAAACATTCACATTCAGTGAGGCACGTCTACACTAATAAATGTGCAGTGGGATCGCTGCAATACAATGTGCAGAAATAAGCTTTTGTTAATCTGCTATTTGATATTCCTGATCACCTGTTTGGAACATTAGAAGTTTGGTTCCAGGTACTTACTTCCTCCCACCTGCATAATAGGTGGGCTCAGGTTCCGGGGGTTCAGGGAGACTTGGTGTGCTGACTTTGGTGAGCATCAGAGCCAACTAAATGGCCATCCCAGCACCTGTTGGCACGCTCAGTGGACAGGATCCTGCACTGGTTACTGGATCTGAGTTGTTCCACTGCATATGAAAGGGTACACTGAGAAGGAAATATAAATCAGCTCAGGGAAATAATATGATGCTCTTAGGGCCGCCATTTTGGATGACTTTTCTTAGCAGTTTGAAAGCATGCCAATGCAAGTAGATAAATAGGTACCACTGCAGTGGGAAGGTAAACGGCGTTTCCGTGTGCTCTGGCACTTGTCACGGTCCTCCATGCACCAGAAGAAGTTTAGTCATGCTGGCCACATGACCCAGAAAGCTGTCTGTGGACAAACCCCTGCTCCCTTGGCCTGAAAGCAAGATGAGCGCCGCAACCTCATAGTCACCTTTGACTGGACTTAACCGTCCAGGGGTCCTTTACCTTTACCTTTTACCTACAAAAAGAAGCACTTTATTTCATCTGTCCCGAATTATTCAAGTTTCATCTTCATTGGATAGCCCTGGGTTCTAGTATTCATATGAATGAATGATCCTTCAACAACAACAAAATACCAAATCTCTATGCATAGTAAAGTAGACTGTCAAAATAGAGACTATATCAGACCTCATTATTTTTCTGTAGAAAAGCATTTGTTGATGTCGCTCCCCACCTGCAATCTGAGTGGTAGAGCCCAAACGCAGATTCCCCACTTCAGTGTGAATAAGTCTTAAGTGCTGCACATGTTATCTGCAGATAATTTTGTGAGGTTCGGTTTTGGAAAGGAGTTCCAAATCCTTTGTGGCTCTTGTATTTAGAAGCCTGCTGAAAAGCTCAAAGTGCTTGTTTAAATGGTGTCTGGCTGATTCCAGATAAGTGTTGGTGATGTGCTTTTCTCAATTACTTGTGTTCAGCTCTCATTTGGCAACCAGACCATTAATTACATTTTGCGGGATTTCATCTCTCATCCTGCTAATTTGGAGAACCGGATGACCTTTTTGTCCGCCTTTTATCTCCTGCATCGATGTTTTGAAAGGTGGGGGGTGGGATGGGGTGGAGGGAGAGGAGAGGAGAGATGGAGTAATCCTAAGCACTGTTGTAAAATAAAGCTTCCTGGCAGAATGGGTTGAAAGGCACACATATCATGATTCATGCTTTTAATACAGTAGTGCAGACTATCAGCATGGAACCATAGGACAGGATCCACAAATCTCCTGAGACAGGATGCTGTAGTGTCCCTTTCATTTTAGCATCAAATGCATGTACACAGAAGTTAGCACAAGTCGACTATTGTCACTCTTAAAGTGCTTCTGGAATCTATTTGGTTGGTTGAAGCTCCTGTGTCCAGACAGATCTCCAGATTGGGGTGATTTAATCTAATCCTCATGCCTACAGACCTTACAGATTAACCCACATAATTCAAACTGTGCTGTGCTTCACAATCACAGGTACCCAGATATTACAAACGGCAGATAGTTGGTCTCAGTTATCATCTAGAATCATAGAACTGTAGAGTTGGAAAGGACCCCAAGGGCCACCTATTATTATTAGTAATTTTATATACTGCCCTATACCTGCAGGTCCCAGTAGTGATGTATTTTCCCAGTAGTGATGTATGGATGTATGGAAGTGAGAGCTGGACCATAAAGAAGGCTGATCACCGAAGAATTGATGCTTTTGAATTATGGTGCTGGAGGAGACTCTTGAGAGTCCCATGGACTGCAAGAAGATCAAACGTATCCATTCTTAAGGAAATCAGCCCTGAGTGCTCACTGGAAGGACAGATCGTGAAGCTGAGGCTCCAATACTTTGGCCACCTCATGAGAAGAGAAGACTCCCTGACAAAGACCCTGATGTTGGGAAAGATGGAAGGCACAAGGAGAAGGGGACGACAGAGGACGAGATGGTTGGACGGTGTTCTTGAAGCTACCAGCATGAGTTTGACCAAACTGCAGGAGGCAGTGGAAGACAGGAGTGCCTGGCGTGCTCTGGTCCATGGGGTCACGAAGAGTCCGACACGACTAAACGACTAAACAACAACAACACCTGCAGGTCCCAAGACAGTTCACAAGATAAAATTAAAACATAAAAACAAAAAATACATAATCAAAATATAAGCAGAAACAGCTGAATAATGCCCCCACCCCAAAAAAAACACATTAAAAAAGTTTAAAACAAATTTTAAACATTTTAAATACACAATTAAGGAGCAGTCTAAAATAATGTAATCTAGTACAACCTCTGCAATGCAGGAATCTTTTGCACAGTGTGGGGCTCAAACTCACAGCTCTAAGATTAAGAGTATCATGCCCCATCAACTGAGCTATAGTGAGTTAGTTTATTGATTTTATAACTTCACAGAATGAAAAAGAGCGCCAAAGTGATTAAAAAGAAGGGGAAAACACAAAATGCCGTGATATAAGATAGGAAAATAGCTGAAGTAAGAAGAAACTGGATAATACTTTTAAAGTGTGGAAGAAAAAAAGAGCTCGCTGTTCACTAATCGCTATGCAAGGAATTGTCAAAACCTTTCCATAATAAGTTAGCTGTTAGTTGGTAAACTGGCAAGATGGAAAGCTAGGCTGAGTGACATTTAATTTAATTAGAATCCTTTCTTAGGAAAAGTCTTTTGCTGAAAATTATATTAATTACCTTACGTAGGCAGGCTACTAATACAGTATTTTCTCATTAATGTTATTCATTTGAGTTGCTTCACTTTTCAGCTCATCTACTGTGAATCCAAAGAACATCAATTATTCTACTTCAGCACAAAAGCCAATTACAATCCCTTCTCTTGCTCTCTCAAGTGTACATCTCACACACACACACACACACACACAGAGAGAGAGAGAGAGAGAGAGAGAGAGAGAGTACGCATGCAAGGACAGTCCTACCCTTTGCCAGAGTGAGGCAACTGCCTTAGGTGGCAGATATTGGGAATGGTGAGCTGCGCTCTCAGCTATTCCTCTGGAGCCCCTGGCTGTGCCTCTCTGTTGAGGATCAGTGGAGAAAGGAGCACAGAGAGAAGCTTTTGCCCCTTTCACATAATACTTGAACCCAGGGCCATCCAACAAAGCTGAATGTTGCCAAATCCTGGAGGATAAGTCTATTTTGTCTTATGAATAAGTCTAGATAGAAGAAACATTAGGAAGAGCTCCTGGTGTTATGAACTGTTCATGTGGGATAGGTTTTAATTGGTAGGAGGGGATGCATTAATTGCAATTTATCCCTCCAGGTGCCCAGGTGTGTGAGTTTCAAAATCTCATCCTTGGCTGCCAAATTAAAAGCATAGGAATTAGGCTGTAAAACCTTGTTTTCAGCAAGCCCAGCTATGAAGTAAGCTGCCTTTCCCCTTCTTACCCCACTTAACAAAGAATCAGGCAACTTGTAAAGTAAGTTTAACAATAAGATTTACCGTATTTTTCGCTCTATAAGATGCACCAGACCACAAGACGCACCTAGTTTTTGGAGGAGGAAAACAAGAAAAAAAATATCCTGAATCTCAGAAGCCAAAACAGCAAGAGGGATCGCTGCGCAGTGAAAGCAGCAATCCCTCTTGCTGTTCTGGCTTCTGGGATAGCTGCGCAGCCTGCATTCGCTCCATAAGACGCACACACATTTCCCCTTACTTTTTAGGAGGGAAAAAGTGAGTCTTATAGAGCAAAAAATATGGTACTTACTTTATAATTGTGCATTGGTTCACAGCAAAGGCAGCAGCAAACCTATGCAGGTAAAATACTTCAATTTATAGTATAACCAGCTTCAGGCATTTGCCTGAACTGAAGCAAGCACTGTGCACACCTGCTCTCATGGCTGGCCAAAGAAAGTGTGCTGGTCCCGGGGGGGATGCCGTGAGGCGTGGTCAAAGTCTAGTCCTGGGCCGAGGATCTGGAGACTGTCCACCAAGGGGGAAGCGGGGTCCAAAGCAAGAAGCCGGGCGTGGTCGAGAACTCCGGAGAAACAGGTCTGGGTGCTGGCAGAAACAGGTTTCCAACGTCGTTGCTCCCGCAACCTGTGACTGGGCTGACTGGCCTTTATCTCCTCTGAGGCCAGGGTTGTCCCGGCCCACAGGTGACCTGCCTCTTCTGGCCTTAAGGCGAGCACTCCTCCTGAGAGAACCCAGTTCCCTCCGCCTCTCTGCCCTAAGCCTCTGCAGCTCAGGAGAGGCTGGAGGGTTACTGGACACAGGGGCAGCTTCACCTTCCCCTGACAGGGCTGGGAGAGGCGCACCTGCAGGCAATGGATCCTCAATCACCTCCGGAGCCAGAGTGGATGCATCTGGTGTCTGCTCCTGAGGATCCGGCACAGGTGCAGGCCCTTCAGATTCAAGCCCCTGCCCCAGCTCAGCCGGCCCTGGAGGTAGGGACTCCTGTGCAGGCTGGGACTCCTCAGATCCAGCTTCTGAATCAGATTCCCAGGCCATCACAGAAAGAGAGAAACAGGAAGTACTATTTATCACATAGAGACCTCTCTTCCCATTGTATTTCTGTGGTCTATCAGCAATCCAGCTCTGTGGACTTGGTCCCTTTTCATGCTAACTGTTATGTACTGAAGTTCTCACCCTGGGCCAGCAGGGGGATACTGTAGATAGTCCGCATATGCAAATAAGGAATTGAAAGGGACGTTCAGTGATTGGATAGTTACAGAAAGTTGTTACTGTTGCTTTGTAGTTGAGCTCTATATAAGCAGGTTGGCTGAACCCTTCATTTCTGTTCTGTGAATAAACAAGAGCTATCTGAAGAATCGCTGTGTCGTCTGATATGTTCACCCACAACTTAACACTAACCAGCAAGAATACACATTTGTTAGCTTTGTTTGTCCACAGGTTTGTTTCTCCCACAGTGTGATAGTAGAAAGGCCCTTTCTCAGGAGACAGCAGACTCTCCTTCATTAAAAGTTTTTAAGAGGAAGTTGGAGGCCACCTATTAGGGGTGCTGTAATAGTGGGATTTGTGTCATTGATAAGAGATCAGACTCCTCTGAAGTCCCTGCCAACTCTATGATCCTATATAAACTTTTCAACCCACAGGATTTAAGAAAGAAGGCATATTTTTTAGATCAAATTAGATCCAGGTGCTGTTGAACTACAGCTCTCATCATCTCTGACCATATACCATGCTAAGCCAGAGCTCATGGGAGTTGGAGTACAAAATCCAGTTCCTCACACCTTCTTTACAGCCATTTCCTTGAGCAAAGATGCAGAGCATGTCGTGTAATCTCAAAAACACACAATTTTAATCCATTTCAAATTCTTATTTGTAAGAGACATAGAACACTCGTAAGACATCCTCTCATATTTTGATAGTGTAGGAAGGCACAATTTATTTAGGTAGACTAGGTGCTCGAAATGCAATACAAAGTGTTTTGATTTCTTAATGGTGTTTGGGCAGCTATGAAGAGAACAGTAATGGCCCAGACTATTTTCCTAGGCTTCCTTCAGAGAAGGATAATTACTACAAATATTGCCTCAGCCACCCACAATGAGGATCTCCATTCGGGTATGAAAAAAAACATATTGAGTGAGTAAAACCAGAAGGGATTGCACTAGAAAATGTGTTAATAACACTCCTATGAAATTAAATAGGCAATTTGCACCATCTACTGAAATTATTAAAGGAACAATTGTTGTAACTAGCATTGAGCTATATTAGACTATTTTTCTAGTTTGATTGCATGAGCACAAAAACTTTCTGGGCACAATCCACAAAAAGCATGTTCTGTATTACAGTGCAAGCCAACTGCAATGAGCAAGAGCCACTTGGGAACAGCCCAGGACATTTTACTGCTTAGCTCAAAGAACAAAATGCTTTCCCCTCTTTCTTCCATTTGCAGAAGCTGACCAGACTGGCTGTTAAATATTACTTTAGGCCTGGTGACAAGATAGTGTACTCCATCCAACCTGAGGGTCTCAAGCTAGCTTAAGGATACAAGTTGGGTTGCCAGATCAGGAGCACCCCAGACCCTGAAATTTCAGGGTCCAAACCTGAAACCTAGGGGCGGCCCATGATGATGTCATGGGGTGGTTCCCCAGTGATGCCCCAGGACAGGCCCTGGAGATGGAGGTTACCGTATTTTTCGCTCTATAACACACACCCGACCAAAGCACGCACATAGTTTTTAGAGGGGGAAAATCCGTAGGCATGCCACCCGTAGGTATTTCCTCCATAACACGCACAGACATTTCCCCTTACTTTCTAGGAGGAAAAAAGTGAGTGTTATGGTGCAAAAAATATGGTAATTAGGAGAGGGGAGCAGAGGAGGCCAGACCCAACCAGAGTGTCTATGCTGCACCTTTTACTTGCTACATTCTGACCTCCTGCTCAGAACTCAAGCCTTTGACCTCAGAAGACCCTGAGTTGGAGAACTCTTCCTCTAGGTCCAGTTTTGGACCTTGGCCTGGTTCTGCCATGTGCTGAGTTGATGAAAAAGTCTCAGGGCAAGAGCCAAAACATCTTTTCCTTTTGTTGGGTCCCTTTGGTGGAAATAAAGGCTAAGAATCAGAATTCTACTCCAACCGTGGATGGGGAACTTGTGGTCCTCCAGTTAGGTATGCACTGCATGATAAAGAAGTTTTGTATTTTGTTGGTTTTGAGTTTTCCATCATCCAGCTTCACTAGATGTCCACAAGTACTTGTATAATGAGGAAGCGGAGAAGGAGTTTTCACTAGCGGCGTTCTCCTCAGCTTGTATAATTTTATATGCCTTTATTATGTCTCCTCTCACACACTGTCAGGGGCTCAGGAGCAGAAGCACAGGGGAGAGAGGAAATGGAGAGCGAAGGGGAAGAAACCGAGGGCAGCGTAGGGGAGTATGACAGTGGCCCGAGAGATTCCATGAGCTTCTCCAGCGAATCAGAAGATTCCCAGAAGGGGGCGCCGATGGTCAGGGCAAGGGGGGTCCCAGGGGGGATGCACCAGAAACAAGGGGCCAGCGGGGACTCCCAAAGCAGCAGCGGGGGATCAGGACCAGCTTCCCCACCAGAGCGTAGTGGGGGGGAAGAGTCACATGTGTCAGGACCAGCGTCTCCTCCAGCGGGGAGAGAAGATGAGTCAGGGCTGACCACGCCTCCATCGGAGAGTGGGGGAACGGAGGGGAGGTCAGTTCCAGCTAGCCTCCACGAAGGGGGGAGCAGTGACAGCAGTAGTGTAACGGTCAGAAGGAAAGTGGCAGGCTGGGCGCGCACGCCAAGTTCAAATGTACAGGGGCGCGAGACAGCAGGAAACCCGGATTGGGAACCAGGTCCTAAAGCCCGCCGGAGGGAGGGGGAAGACTCAGGGGACTCAGCGTCAGAAGAGTCTAGGAAGGGCGAGACCCCGACGGACAGGCGCAACCAGAGGAGGAGAGAGCAAAGGAAGAGGTGGAGCAAGGCTAGAGTCTTAAACTGGTGTCTGGGGGGAGGAGACTCAGACGGAGCTTCAGCGGTCTAGAGTTTGAGACGTAGGGCTGCACGCTGCGGCTGTGAAGGTGAAACTGAACTTCAATAAAGACTTTCGTACTTAACAACGAAGCGGCTTTGGTCCTTTGTGAGCTGGGACCTCGGGCAGCTCTGACACACACCTTTTCTCTGAACTAAAAAGCTCCAAATATTATAGCCTTTCCTCATATGGTTCAAAAGATGATCCATATTTATTAGCCACATTGCATGACTTCTTGCAGAACTTGCAGAATAGGCATTAAATTACTCCAAAAAGGCTCTTCTGCCCTGCCGAGGTTTATTGAGCCGTCTCCAGCACGACTGCAAAATTGGATCTGCTCAAGATGTTCCACATATTGGGTTAGGTAATGAATCCAGATGATGCATCATTTTAACAGGAGATGGAAGTGCCATCCTAATTTCTAGGAAATATTAACAGTGGAGCAGGAAAAACACACACACACAAACCTCTGTGTAGGTTCTAGCACTCAAAAACTGAAGAACTCTCCGGCGTTTCTTAATTAGAATTGAAGCAGCTGTTGCAAATCATCCTTCATTATACATACTGAAAGTCTGAGGAGCTACCAACAGCCAAAAATGTCTGCACCCTATCTGTGCATAATGGAATAAATTACTTGCCTTTCCAGGGTGTCCTATATGCCTCCTGTTGATTTCACACATTACAACACCAAGAAACGTGGAGTTGTTACTGAATTTGTATACTGAACAAGGAGCTGAACCCCAGCTGCAAAAGTATGATGAACGTGTTCATCATACTGCACATCACATTCAAACGTTACATTTTTAGATGTACACTTCAAAAATTTTAAAACTAAAACCACAAATTGTTCAGTGAGAATGTCATGATTTTATTATTGGCACAAAAAGGTGGCGGTCTGGACGCAAAACTGTTAGTTTCTTAGTTTCTATAGCAGTAGTCTCTTGGCTCACTGAAGTCCCAGGAATATGTACAGAAGGGAAGATTTGGACGTTTGGACCTCTAAATGTTGGCTTACAATTCTCATCTTCCCTAGGATGGTGAGAGGGACTGTTAGCAACATCATGGAAGGGGGGTTTCCAGCTAAGCCACCGCTGCCTTTGGAAGCCTTATAAGAAGATGCTGCAGGAGCAGTAGTGTGAGCCACACCATGCAAGAAGTATGTCTAGGACCAAGCTGAAACTGCCAAGCTCCCTGGTTCTTTTTGCTGTTCCCCTACGAAAAAATTCACTGCACGCCGTTGACACCATGGAGCATCTGTAGCAGCACAACCGGATGTCTTCATCTGCCCCAGATGCAACAAAACATGTCTCTCCCATATCGGTTTCTACAGCCACAGCAGACACTGTAACTCAACAATGGTTTGACTTCATCCCCAAAGGTACACTCCTCTATTGTCTCCTAAGCCAGATGGATGCCAACAAGTTCTTGCCATGGTTGATCCTGAGATGTGTTCCTGTTCTCTGTGTTCTAAGCCACTTTGAGCATGATTCTTTTTGTGGGAAAATAAAACTAAGAATGAATGAGTCCCTAACCATTGGTTGTGCTGCCTATGGCTGGTGGGAGTTCGGACTCAACAGCATATGGAGGACCACAAGTTAACCACCCCTGGTGTACAGACCTTCAAGATTCTGAGGACATGCAGGAGCCTACAATAAGGCAAGTTCTCATTGACGGTCCTCTGAACAGTTAGGACACCATGCTTTCTCTTGAGGTAGATATACATCTTTGTCTTCTTGCATGTAAAGGGGCAGGAAAATATGAAAGTGTGCTTTAAACTACAGAGTGATCAACATTGTGCATCAAAGATTATCTGACAGCTCAACCTAAATTCACAAAAAGCTCCTATGCAACACCTTGAATAACTCACTGTCTTCAAACCCTGCACATTGCATTCAGCTGAATGCACTGTAATCCACTTCACGTAGATCACCTTGGAGGGATTTAGGATCTTTAGCCACAGTCCAGCGTAGAGCAAAGCAAGCCCACTGACCTATATGACTCAGTAGGTGAATCTGTTGGGGCAGTCAGCACATGGACATGAGGACGGTTTAACGTGGTGTAATACAATGTTGTATTGTTTTAAACTTGCAGGAATATCACTGCCAGTTACGAGGATTAGCCACACGAGGGCAAAAGGCTTGCTGTTGGAAAATAAACAAGAAAGCTATTTTCGTCCTTAGACTTCAGGACAAACTTCCGGGGGAAGGCAATCCATTGTTCCTTAGTATTGTATTACTTACAGGATCAGAAGGTTTTAGATAACATCGTAGAAGCCAAATAAGTCTAAAGCCGTGAATAGCAATAAATAAAATACCTCTGTCGCATTTTAACACTGTTGAGAACACATACCCTCCAACATTTCTCTGATGAAAGTAGGGACGTCCTATTCCATTATTATTATTATTATTATTATTATTATTATTATTATTATTTCCAGCACCAAGGGCCTTCTGGTGGTTCCCTCACTGCGAAAAGCCAAGTTACAGGGAACCAGGCAGAGGGCCTTCTCGGTAGTGGCACCCACCCTGTGAAACACCCTCCCATCAGATGTCAAAGAGATAAACAACCATCTGACGGTTAGAAGACATCTGAAGGCAGCCCTCTTTAGGGAGGTTTTTAGTGACTGATGTTTTAATGTATTTTTAATCTTTGTTGGAAGCCACCCAGAGTGGTTGGGGAAACCCAGCCAGATGGGCAGGGTATAAATAAATTATTATTATTATTATTATTATTATTATTATTATTATTATTATTAGTATTATCCCACCCATCTCACTAGATTGCGCCAGCACCTTCCAACATATATAAAAACATCATTAAACATTAAATATTAAAAAAACTTTTCTATGCAGACCCCTGGCTTGAGAGTTGCATAACTCCATACCCTCCAACTTTCTCTGCTGAAAATAGGAACGTCCTAAGGGAAAGCGACATTCTGGAATCAAATCAGAAACCATGATGGATTCTGTAAATCTGGGACTGTCCCTGGAAAATAGGAACAGATGGAAGGTCTCAGAACGTGAGAAGAGGCCTGCTGAATCAGGCCAAAGGTCCATCCTGTCTAGCGTCCTGTTCCCACAGTGGCCACCTCAGATGCTAAATTGTTAACTAAACTGGAACTGCAGTATGCTAATTGTATTGGAAAGGCAGTGCCTGTGTATGCTGCTGTTTGACAGCCATCATTGTATCAGGCTGTAACAGATGACAGAAAAGAAGATATGTACCAACTCCAACTGAGTCAAAGGAGGCCTCTTCCCTACCAACCGTCACCTAGCAACAGCCATTCCATCAGTCTGCAACAGAAAAGGGAAGAAAAGAGATTGGGGTCTCTCCATTCATGCAGCGGACAACCAGTGGATTTTTCTGCTTGAGCTTTTCCACCCAGCTAGTTATTAGATGAACTAACAACATGTCTGGGTTTGCTTTCCTCCTCCCTCCCAATCCATTTTTCCTTTTGTGTTATGTCTTTTTATATTATAATCCTGCTGGCAAGTGGCTGGGTTGTTTGTAAACTGTCAGCCATTCTGAGAACCTTTGGGGAGAGGGGATAAAAAAAATTCAAATAAACAAATGTGTTGTTGGACTTCTAATAAATTCAAGTGTCACAAAGGGAAAGCACAGGAAAATCAAACCTTTTTTAAAACAAAACAAAACAAAAACAAACCTTCATTGAATTCAAAAAGACTTACCTCTGAGTAGGCTTGTATTGGATTGGCTTACAGTGTAAACAGATTTAATTGTACTCAAGACCACTCAACAATGTAGTTTAATAGTGGCGCTGTGGTCTAAACCACAGAGCCTAGGGCTTGCCGATCAGAAGGTCGGCTGTTCGAATCCCCGCGATGGGGTGAGCTCCCGTTGCTCGGTCCCTGCTCCTGACAACCTAGCAGTTCGAAAGCACGTCAAAGTTCAAGTAGATAAATAGTTACCGCTCCGGTGGGAAGGTAAATGGCATTTCCGTGCGCTGCTCTGGTTCGCCAGAGGCAGCTTAGTCATGCTGGCCACATGACCCGGAAGCTGTACGCCGGCTCTCTTGGCCAGTAAAGCGAGATGAGCGCCGCAACCCCAGAGTCGGTCACGACTGAACCTAATGGTCAGGGGTCCCTTTACCTTTACCTAGAACCAGTGAACCACTGATCGTGCTGGCTACAGCTGATGCAAACAAGGAGTCCAAAGATATCTGGAGAGCCACAGGGTGATGAAATGGCCTATATTACAGGTTTGTATTATCTGATCATCATGATAATTTCAAAGGCTTGCCCAGGGGTGAATCTCTTCTCTTCTCTTCTCTTTTCTTTTCTTTTCTTTTCTTTTCTTTTCTTTTCTTTTCTTTGGTAGCGCTTAGCCCATCTCCTGCTAAGTAGTATAAAAGGATTAATCTGATAGTAAAGTCATTGCTTCCTGCAAAATAGGGTTTGTCAACTCAAGGGACAACCAGCTCTAAAATTATCATGGAAAATGTAGGTTGCTCGATTCACGCACAGGTTTCTGGCTCAATTAATTAATAAATAGTGTTCCTTTTTCTTACTTCGTAATTTCACTGTAAGCATCACAACTCCCCAGTGCTCAGGTGTTCCCCTGCATTGTAGCCCAGTTTTATGTGCCAAATATAGCACGGAGGTATCAAGGTACTTCTCTGTCCCTTTCCAGCAAAAGGTTCTGAGGCTGCTCAACCAATCTGTACCAGCAAGGCATTGTTGGAAAGCATTTGGCTAGTGCTGTTTGGAATGAAAACCCTTGACTCATATACACTCGGATGATCTTTCATTTAGACAAAAATAAAATCCAATAGACTTTGGAACACAGAGTCAGCCAGGCCAGTTGTGAAGCCCAGAGCTTGTCAGGCTCCTGGTAACAGAAGTGTGTGACCCTTCTCAGATGAGCAGAGATCATTAGAAGGACAAGCGACGGACCTTAATTTGCTCTTTGTTTCCATTACGATGACTTGAACTAGGTCCGTGATGAACGATAGGTATAAGCCCCTGTTATTGGTGCTGGAGTTGCGGGGTGTGCTGTCGCTGACATAAAATAACTTTGCACCAAGCTGCTGAAACTCAGCTCCATTTGGGCACCACACAGGATGGCATATGTTATGCGGGAATGAAAGTTGACAGCTTTGCAAACATGAAATGGTATTTTGAAAACAGGGCAGCTGCTATATGTGCATCACCAAAAAGAGGACAGCAGAGGATACCTATTTCCATATGGTTCACATGCATAGATGCCAATTTAGAAATAGCCACTGTTGTTTAAATAGAAATATATCTCACTGCCATGAGGAAGGACTTGACCAGGTGACTTGTGCATTAAATGTGATGTGGATGTGGCCTTTATCTTTAAACCTAGACCTAGACTGGGTGTCCTTTTGAGCAGAGGGCTGTTTTGAAATCAGTGGCCATTCAAAATATTTAACTAATAGGGAAAAGTGATACAACTCAAGATTATAACATAACCCTATCTGAGAGGCAGGCTCAGCAGTGCCACATACCAACTGGGAGTGGTAGAGTGGAGAGCTAGGACCCCCAACTGTAAGGGGACCCTGAACCAATGACAAGCAGAGCTAACTCATTCTAGTTTTGCCCCCATCCACTGCCCTTGCGGAGTTCTACACCTGAGACTGAGGAGGAGGCAGAAACTGGCAAGCAATGCTGTCACACCTTGGACCACTTATAAGCAAGGCAGCTGGGAGGCACAGAGGGGCTGAGGGCAGGCTGAGGCTGGTGGAGTAGGGCCTCATTTGTCCTAATGGAGCAAGCCTCCACCACTCACAGTTCTGTTGCGCATTTCTGTGCAAACACAAGGAGGGGAAAGCCTTGCTGGTTCAGCCACTGCGAAAGGGTGAGGTTAGCCTGGAAACCTAAGTAGGTGCAGAGTAGGATACAGTGGTACCTCGGGTTACATACGCTTCAGGTTACATATGCTTCAGGTTACAGACTCCGCTAACCCAGAAATAGTACTTCTGGTCAAGAACTTTGCTTCAGGATGAGAACAGAAATCGTGCTCCGGTGGCGTGGCGGCAGCAGGAGGTCCCATTAGCTAAAGTGGTGCTTCAGGTTAAGAACAGTTTCAGGTTAAGAACGGACCTCCGGAACGAATTAAGTTCTTAACCCGAGGTACCACTGTAGTGAGGGGTTCGTTGGGGAAGGGTGCCTGAGATTGGAATTTTGCAGTCATGTTCTGAGAAAAGGACAGCATCGGAAAATGATTTAAAGGTAGCAATTCAACCTGCCTTTTTTCATGCTCTCACTTTCTCATACCCTTACAGATACAGAAAGGGAGGGAGGGAGGGAGGGAGAGAGGGAGATTATGTGTTTGTGTGTTTTTTCTAGGTTGCTGCACTAAGCTTGCATTCTTGTTTGGAGAAAGAACTCAGCAACCCATATTTGAATCCTCCTCCTTAAGAAAACTCTCTTTCCTTCTTTCCTTGAATAATTTATTCTTTGTTGCCATGGAAATAGTTTCTTCTTCTCCCAAATCATACAATTCCAGGCCCCCTAGGTTGATTTCTGTCAGTCCACAGTCACTCTAGATCCTTCCTTCAATGACAGTGGTACTTGATGCTGTTTTCCCAAGTTGTTGGTTTTTGTATTTAAAGAAGACGGGATGGCATATTCTTTCTGTGACTCCCTGCCCCCACTGTCTCCCCACCCCAGCTCCCACTGCTTTACTGATAGCTGCTGGGTATACTGAACAGGGTATATACAGTAATGGTGAGATGCCTTTCAGGGACCTTACTAAAAGTGCACAATGAAAGAACCAAGCGCTGTCCCAAAATCTGCCATCCATTTGCTCAAAAGAAAGTCTTTCCTTTTTCTGCCTCAGCCTCAGAGCACTTCAGAATTTCTTTTGAATTTCAGTGGGGTTCTGAGTTTACCTTACCATTATGAAGTGGCTGAGGACAGAAGTGTCATGGTCTGGGACTGAGGGAAGGTTGAAGACCAGTTACTACATATTTCTGCAGCAGGGTCTCTTTCTCCAGCATCCTAGAGTGGGACATTCAGCATAAAAGGAGAGCTTTTTAACCCCTGTATGTTCCATTAGGAACACTGAAAACACAAAGGTGCTTCAGTTTCAAGAGAATGGTGTGCAAGTTCTGTTATGTACAATGAAATTACACAGAAAAGGCAACTTAAGTCACTCCAGAAGAATACACTGAGCACTCCAAATGATTTCCCAAGTATGTGTGCAGAAAACAGTAGATCTAGCTGAAAGGCAACACATGGATATCTGCATTGACGGTGGCAGTGGATCTGTAATTATTATGGTTATGCAATCTTAGAAGGTTGTATGATTTTAGAAGGGGCATGGCTGTGGGGGGATGTGGCTAGGACTGTCATGAAGCGACCCTGGACTTCTGAATTTTCCGCTACATTACTGGTTGAGGAAGCTGTGTGTGGTTTTTCTTTTTTACCAGTAAATATTATTCTGCAGCCTCCCTAGCTGCCTGCACTTCCTGATCTGAAAAAGTCCCATGGGCAGCATTACCTCACAATATGTAACCCTATGATATTAATAAAAGCAAGAGCATCTGGGAAGGCTTATAGAGTGCAGGCCACCGATGAGATAAGATGTGGAACCAATGGAAGGATGCTACAGGCGAACACTCCCTCAGCCACCTCCAAAGTGGGGTAAGCACAATGGAAAGTCTGCATTAATAAGAATTCCACTGGCATTTTCTCTCCTTTGATAATTTTCAAGTGCACTTTCTTATCTTATTAATTGATGGAGAATGGCTAAAAACAAAAACCACTGGGGGAAAATTGGCACAGCACTAGAAAGAGAAGACAAGTAAGACTGTTAAGTTGTGGGTGAACATATCAGATGACACAGTGATTCTTCAAACAGCTCTTGTTTATTCACAGGCCAGAACATAACTGAACTGAATGGTTCAGCCAGCTTGCTTATATAGAGCTCCACTACAACGCAACTGTAACACTTTCTGTAACTATCCAATCACTGAACGTCACTTTCAATCCCTTATTTGCATATGTGGACCTGAGTGAAAACTATCTACAGTATCCCCCTGCTGGCCCAGGGTGAGAACTTCAGTACATAACAAAGACGTCATTGTTTAGTTTGTACCAGAGCTTATCAAGACTTACATCTGTTGTTGTTGTTGTTGTCTTGTTACCTAAAAGATTTCCAGGCAACTTATAGAAATACATTATACCAGAGAGAAAATAAAATATCATATGAAACATTAACATAGTCATACATCATAAAAAACAGCCTTCCCATACCATATCTTATATCAGCACATTCCACACACAAGAGAGAGATATCAGGAACTGGCTGAACTTTTCAGGAAGTGTTTCTGCAGAAGTACAGAAACACTTCACGAAAAATATTTTGGTGACCCTAAAAGCAGCCCAGTAAGGAGTAAGCATGCTAAGTGGCCAGAGACCACTGTCTGCTAGGGTGAAATACATTGTGGGAATCATAGAAAAATTAAAGAAAGGAACAAATATTTTAAATACATGAATCACCTGTGACCTGGTCACAGGTGAGATTGGGGTGGGGGTTCTTGGTTTATCTTATTTTTTATGTTCATGTTCAGTTTTTCTAGTTATAGATTCATAGATTCATAGAACTGTAAAGTTGGAAGGGACCCCAAGGGACATCTAAGTTCAATCCCCTTCAACACAGGAATCTCAGCTAGATCATCCATGACAGATGGCCATCCTTCTGCTTAAAAACTTCCAAGGATGGAGGGTCTTCAAAAGACACACACAAGGTCCAAATCCAAGAGACAGGGAATACTTCTTATTGTAAACATACACTGTAAACCAAAGTGCTGCACCAACAAGCACAAAACGATCCCTCTGCAGCACCACAAATCCAACTCAATGGTGTAACACTGGAGGATGTTGATCACTTCTCCTACCTGGACAGTTATCTTTCCACATTGATGCTGAAATCCAGCATCCCTTGAGCTCTGTGAGTGCAGCTTTCTCCCGATTGAAGTGCAGAGTGTTTGAGGACTGGGACATTTCCAGGGAAACCAAAATGCTTGTTTACAAAGCTATTGTACTACCAACCTTACTGTATGCTTGTGAAACATGGACCACTTATAAACACCATCTCCAGCTCCTTGAAAGATTCCATCAACAGTGTCTCCGGAAAATTTTACACATCACTTGGAAAGACAGGTGAACTAATGCCACTGTACTGGAAGAAGCAAAGATCACCAATGATGAAGCAATGAGTCTTCAACATCAACTTCATTGGACTGGTCATGTTGTTTGGATGCCTGATTATCGTCTTCCAAAGCAACTATTCTGAACTTAAAAATGGAAAGTGTAATTCCAATGGTCAACAAAAGAGGTTTAATGGCAAGGTTCAAGGCAATTTTTTCAAAATGTAGTATAAACACCAACAACTGGGAAACACTGGCCTGCAAGTGCTCCAATTGAAGAACAGCCTTTACCAAAGGTGTCATGGGCTTTGAAGAAGCTCAAACTCAGGATGAAAGGGAGAAACATGCTAAGAGGAAGGCACGCTTGGCAAATCTTCACCATGATCAACTCCCACTTGGAAACCTATGTCCCCACTGTGGAAGGACATGTGGATCCAGAATTGGCCTCCACAGTCACTTACAGACCCACTGTTGAAACCGTGTTTATGGAAGACAATCTTACTCAACTAGGAGTGATCACCAAAGACTTTGCTTCTGGTTTCTCCTAGGGTAGGGGTAGGCAACTTAAGGCCCATGGGCCAGATGCAGCCCAATCGCCTTCTCAATCCTGGTATCAGCATGTTTTTACATGAGTAGAATGTGTCCTTTTATTTAAAATGCATCTCTGGGTTATTTGTGGGGCCTGCCTGGTGTTTTTACATGAGTAGAATGTGTGGTTTTATTTTAAAGGCATCTCTGGGTTATTTGTGGGCATAGGAATTTGTTCATTCCCCCCAAAAAAAATATAGTCCGGCCCACTACATGGTCTGAGAGATGGTGGACTGGCCCATGGCTGAAAAAGGTTGCTGACCCCTGTCCTAGGGCTTGTACCATGCAGGTCCAAATATTTGTGAAAACTAATAAAATCACTTATTAAAAAACCATTGAGAAGCAGAACGTAATGGAACAAAGTCCCCAGGGGAGGACACGGCTGGCTGGAATCCTGAACAGGAGCAATTCATAGTGCAGCATTTTGTTGCAGTGTTTATGTACTGAGTTGAATAGGATCCAAATTGCAGCAATCTGATTGGTCCTAGAACAATAGGATCCAAAATGTAGCAGTCTGATTGGACTGCAGGAGCCACCCAATCCAACTCCAGGTGGAAGTGAATCTGCAACCTGATTGGCCTACAGGAGAATCCCGGAACTAGCCAATCACATGGGGCCCATTGTGTAAATAATGTACCGGTATATAAAGCAGACATTTCGGGGGAACTTCCATTCCTCGCTACTATGAGCTGAATAAAGAGCATGAAATCCACACTCAACTCCGAGTATATTTCATGCAGGTTCCACTAGTTTTCTAAATATGTAAAGTGCAAGGCCATAAGTTTAAATATAGCCCAGCTACAGGGAGGCAAAGGGGGATGGGGAGAAGTTCCCAGCAAACCACTTTCAAACATGGTTCAGGCTTTGGCTTGCCAAAGTGGGCGGGGGGAGCTATTTCCGTATCTGTTTATTGTGCTTTTCGAAGGCAACGAAAAGAGGCGAAGATAGTAAGCACAGCGTAATAGCTGCATTCATATTATTCTAAAATATAAATAGGAGTGTGGAAAGCATTTCCCAGTATAGGCAGCACTACTTAACTTGCAGTCCTGTCCCAGGGCAGGAAGCTTCCTCCAGTAAATGGGCTGCGTTGCTGAAATGTCGGTCTGCTCCCAGTAGCTCTCTGGCTTTGATTGTTGCTGCTTGATCTCCATCATTAACCACCCTTTTTTGTGGAGCTTATGTAATTTACACTTGCAAAAGATCTCTTGCCCTGAAGGGGATAAGGATTTTTTTAATGAAAAAAAATGAATAAACTTTTTATTCCCATTCTAAATTAAGAGGATACTGCCCTGACCTAATTGATTAGTTTAAAAGCTAACTTCCACTTACGTCCAGCAATTTGGCTGGGACGAATCCTTAAAGTCTGAATCTAGGGGAAACCAGAATTTTTATTATTATTATTATATTTTTATTGGTTTACAAATATAAAAAACAAAATTGTACATTTCAGCTTCTTAATTACATCTTAATTCCATTTTTGAGTTCCCTCAATTTGTCTGAGCTTCCTTCATTTTATCACTTTTAACACATTCCTACCCCTTGTTATTAAAACTATTAGATTCAATTCATTATTTTTACTTATTGTTACATTTTCACATCACAGAGCTTCTTTAAAACTTACAAACGTAATCTGGTTATCACTTAGTTTTTGCAAATATTGAATAAACTTCTCCCAATCTTCTGTAAATCTTTGATCTCGTCGATTCCGGATCCTTCCTGTCATTCTGTCCAATTCCACATAGTCCATCATTTTAGTTCTCCATTCTTCTATCGTAGGCAGCTCCTCTTCCTTCCATTTCTGAGCCATCAATATTCTTGCTGCTGTCACTGCATATAAAAACAACTTCTTCTCTTTCTTATTTATCTCATTCTCTATAATGCCTAGTAAAAATGCTTCTGGTTTCTTAGTAAATGTATATTTCAACATTTTCTTCAATTCATTATAAATCATTTCCCAGAAGCATTTTACCTTCTTACACTCCCACCACATATGAAAGAAAGTACCTTCCTTTTCTTTACATTTCCAACAATTGTTACTTGTCTTATACATTTTTGCTAACTTTACAGGGGTTATATACCATCGATACATCATTTTCATAACATTTTCTTTTAAAGCAGTACATGCAGTGAATCTTAAACCATCTTTCCAGAGTCTTTCCCAATCCTCCATTTGTATGTTATGTCCTATATCTTTGGCCCAATCAATCATCACTGATTTTACCTCCTCATCCTTCGTATACCATTCCAGCAATATTTTATACATAGGGGAAACCAGTATTGCACATTTGTGATCACTGAGATTCCTGCGTTGCAGAGGGTTGGGCTAGATGACCTTTGGGGTCCCTTCCAACTCTACAATTCTATGGATTGAATTGGCTGGGTTGAAACATGGTGCCCTCCAGGTGTAGTTGAACAAAAGCACCTGCTTTTGAACAGAAATATTGACCTAACTCCCTAAACTTAGAAATTTACCACAAATCAGTAAACCCAAAGCAAACTGATTGATGGATCTCTTGTCAAAATGAACTGCTGCAAAATGACATCACGCGCATGCGCAGAAGCGGCGAATCGCAACCCGCGCATGCGCAAATGCGCTGCTGCAGGTTGCGCTCTTTTCATGTTGCGAATGGGCCTCCAGAACAGATCCCGTTTGCAACCAGAGGTGCCACTGTACAAGCTAATGTGATTATTAAAATTGGATGAAAGCAAATGAATTCAAGGATTCGTTTCTCTCATTTAAACTATTTCTCTCATTTAAAAAGTTCCAATTCCCACATTTGTTTACTGCTTAATGCAATAAGCATGCAATGACATTTAATAAAATTTTATTAAAACTACATAACCGCAAGATATGATTTATCACAAACAAAACTGAGCAGTGTACAAAAGTAAGAAAAAAATAAAAATTCAGAGTCAGAGTCCAGGAAAGATTGAGCAGTTCATCACGGTAGATAGGGAAGCAGGCTCTAATGCTTATTCTTTTAAGCATCCATCATTCTCCCCCTCAATGGGTCATTTTGCCCTCAGTCTCTATAGCAACAAATCTTATCAGTCATTGTGGTAGAATGCAGATTCTTCTTATGACCTTTGTTTTCAAACCTGTTACTATGGCACCTTTAAATTACAGCATCTTCACCTTGAAAACTTTGGTTATTTGCCATTTCTCTTGAGAAAGGAGGCAGAGAGAGAGAGAGAGAGAGAGAGAGAGAGAGAGAGAGAGAGAGGGAGAGAGAGAGAGAGAGAGAGAGACTTGGGCTGCATCTGCACTATAGAATTAAAACAGGATCATACCACTTTCAATAGTCCTTTTTTTAAAAATATGCTTTTCAGTTTTATACATGTCATTAATTTTACAATCATTTTAACATTTCAAAACTTGACTTCCTTCCCCCCCCTTTCTGAGGTTCCTTAAATTTATTTTTAATATCTTCTGCGTATCCAAATTAACTTAATTTGTTCATTTATTCATCTGCTTTAAATATATACTCTTATAAAACTGCAGGTTATTACAATAATCCTGCCAATGTTCTTATCTGTTTACAAATTACCTGTAAATATTCAAGAAACCATTTCCATTCTTTTATAAAAAGTTTGTTATCTTGATTTCTTAATCTTCCAGTAAGTTTTGCCATTTCTGCATATTCCATAAGTTTTTGTACCCATTCTTCCTTTGCTGTGACTTCTGCTTCTTTCCATTTTTGGGAGAGTAACATTCTTGCTGCTGTAGTAGCGTGCATGAATAAGTTTCTATACAGTTTTGGTAGTTCTGTCCCTATACAGTGGTACCTCAGGTTAAGTACTTAATTCATTCTGAAGGTCCGTTCTTAAGCTGAAACTGTTCTTAACCTGAAGCACCACTTTAGCTAATGGGGCCTCCTGCTGCCGCCGCACCGCCAGAGCACGATTTCTGTTCTCATCCTGAAGCAAAGTTCTTAACCCGAGGTACTATTTCTGGGTTAGCGGAGTGTGTAACCTGAAGCGTATGTAACCTGAATCGTATGTAACCCGAGGTACCACTGTAATTCCCAAAAGAAAAGCTTCTGGGGTTTTTTACAAACGTTGTTTTAAACATCCTTTTCAATTCATTATATATCATTTCCCAGTTCAAATAGTCATGGCCAGGCACGTCAACTCTAGGGGGCCGAAGGCACCTCAGCCACCTCAGTATTTGTTTTAAGGGGACCAGGCCCCCTTAATGTTGTGGCTGCCCTGTGTGCATTGTGCACATGACGTCACACGCACAATGAGCATCACACAACAAAGGTCCAATGGCCAGCTTCTGCAGAGCGCTCGGCCTCCTACTGCAGACACGTGTTGGGTGCGAGTCATCACACAATTGTGACGCATGTGATGTCACGTGCACCCCCCCAATCTTGGGCACAAGATGGCGCCTCTGGTCATGACTTCTGCCAAAGAAGCCTGGGAAATGTGGTTTCTTAAGAGTGCTGAGAGTTGTTTGGAGACACCTGTTTCCCTCAGAGGTGTACAGTTCCCAAAGTGGTTCAACAATCAATCTGTCTTTCTAAGGAACTCTGGGAATTGTAGCTATGCGAGAGGAATAGTGGTCCCCTAACAACTTTCAGCACTCCTTAACAAACTACGGGTCGCAGGATTCTTTGATGGAAGCCATGGTTGTTAAAAGTGGCATAATGCTGATGTAAATGTTTAGTGCAGATGGGGCCGTAGTCTCCCAGTTGTGGGGAACCTCTTTTATCCTTCCAGATGTTGAGGAGCTTCCATCAGCCCCAGTCAGCATGGCTAGAGGCCAGGGGGGTGGGAGTATAACATCTGGAGGGCCACACATTCCCCTCCACTGTTGTATTACGGCTGATTACAATTGCCTTCAGAGGAGTCTGCTCGTAGTGTCTTCATGCATCCTTGATTCTCCAGTGGCTATGCAGAATGCAGGAAGTACTTTGAGGCAGCGGTGCTGTCAAGGGAAGACTTAGGGGCAGACGTCCAGGGCCCCACTCAACAGAGTGACCAAGAAAGCCTACGAATACATCAGGTTTACCACTCATTTCTAAGAAAGTGAAGTACCGTATTTTTTGCTCTATAAGACTCACTTTTTCCCTCCTAAAAAGTAAGGGGATATGTGTGTGCGTCTTATGGAGCAAATACAGGCTGCGCAGCTATCCCAGAAGCCAGAACAGCAAAAGGGATTGCTGCTTTCACTGTGCAGTGATCCCTCTTGCTGTTCTGGCTTCTGAGATTCAGAATATTTTCTTTCTTGTTTTCCTCCTCCAAAAACTAGGTGCATCTTGTGGTCTGGTGCGTCTTATAGAGAGAAAAATACGGTAATAAATAAATAATTCGTAGCACCTTAAAGTCCAGAAGGTGTTTTCTGGGATTTAAGAGTGACTACTCAATCAGACCATTGATCCATCAGTTTTCAGAAGTTTAGGAAATGCTGTAATTAACAGGAGAATAAAAGGGATATTTAGTAGCTTTTCAGTGTTTAACATTTTTTGTTTACAGTCTTTTTTTTCTAAAATCAAGCTAATGCTCGTTTTCTTCCGCAATTTGGAAAGGTTAATTGCATTGTTGAGCAATATTTTAATGCATTCTAATTTGTCTCATCTGGATTCACTCTCTTAATACTTTTGCATAACTCTGCATTCATTAATGACATTAAGGTGAAACCTGTTCCCCCAAATACTAATTTGTGGACACTTTCGACATTTTAATGTTAGACCTCATTCTTATCCAAATGCCAACCTCTTGAGAAATCTTTGTATCAAAGGCCACATTTTTGTGAAAACAAGCCGTTAAAAACCCCATTACAGCTTTGAAATGCATTCATAAAGCCCCTCTTCCCTTTCAAGGAAGCTTTCTTTGATGCTAGCTTGTTAAAATATGGAAGGCTTCACACAACTATTTAAAAAGTAACATCTTGTAACTCTGCGCAGTTCAAGCCCAGTTCCCAGAGCCATTTTCCGGGTTAGAGAGGTCACTAAACAGAATTTACTTAATTCTAGATGCTATCATGGAAACATTGATGTTCCAGGGATGTAGTCATCTCATCAACAGAAATATGGAGAGGACATTAATTATCTATATAAGTGCTATGTTTCTCCCCTAAAAATTGGGAGAGATGAATAAAGGAGACATGGAGGCACAGCAAACAAAGACCATATGATGTTCTGTTGTGTTGTTGCTGTTATTGTGTTTCTGTATATTATATTGGAAGCCACCCAGAGTGCCTGGGGCAACCCAGTCAGGTAGGCAGAGCACAGAAGTTATTGTTGTTATCATCATCATCATCATCATCATCAGACTCACTGCCTAGTGTTGTTCTCCAGGAAGGCACTGTAGTCTATGATGGAGCACACATGATGTGCAAGCAGAAGGCACCAGGTTGAAATCATAACATCTCTTGTTGAAAGAATCTGGGAGCAGGTGATGGGAAAGACGTCTGGAGAGTTGTTACTAGTCAACAGGGACACTACTGGGACAAATGAGGAAGCTGTTCTACTTGGTATAAGGTAGCTTCCTATGGGCCATCTCTTACCCAACACTGGACGTTGGGTTGGATCCAGAGTTATGCATGTGTAATGAAACTGAAAGAAACTTGCTTGTCCACCCCTTCCTCTCCATTGCACCACCCTACCAAAATGCTTCACCAAGGATCCCAGGATCCTCTTAGTGGGATAGGCACTGGGGGCTAAAGGGATCCCCAAAATTAGGTGGGAGAACTTTCCACAAGTAGGAGTTCCACAGATCAAACATGCCTCTGCCGGTGTTGCAAATATCTCTCCCTTCTCCATTAGCATCCCTGTGCCACAGCTCATTCCATTCAGGGTCCCCCAACACTCGACAGAGCGTTCTGGGGGCCTTGGGATATGCCATTGAATGGGTGGGCTGAGACATCCACTTCTGTTAACCAGATAAATCATGGTTACTTCCTAATCCAAGCCAATGGTCTTCCACTCTCCAGTCATCTCCTCCAACCCCACCTGTTGTGGTGCATATCTAAGATTTCCCAGTGTCCTTCCCAGTGTCCTTGAAGAGCCTCTGGAGAAGCAACTGAGAGCAAATCAGATGCTGAGCTAGCACCACCTCCATCTCCATGGAGATAGAGACTCCAGTGCCATTACAAACAAACCTTGCAGTTCCAACCTACTCAAAGGAGTGCCTGTTTGCTTCCCTACTCCTGGGTCTCTGTTGCTTCCTATGGATGAGCTAGGCCCAACTTGCTCTTCAAAAGGAAGATGAAGGGGACATGTTGCTTGTTGTGTCAACGTCTTAGCTTCTGCTTAACCTCTTATGTACCTGACATGCCTTGTCACCTATGACTTGCCTGAGTACTGATCTGATTTACATGTTAAACCCTTCATCAGAAGCCAAGCCCAGAGTTTGAGTTCTTCACTCAGCAGTGAGATCCAGGACAATAAGCGGAGGAAACAATGGAATGAGATTATTGCTGGCCATTCTATTCCCCCTCCCCAACTTTCTCTTCTTCTTAATAGCAGCTAAGATTCCAGAGATCTCTTCAATTAATTTTAAAACCCATTTTCATTGGAATGCTAATGACATTTGAGAAATCCCACGGGACTCGCTGTTTTTTTGTGATTGACGTTATCACTTGGTTTCTTGTTCTCTTTGTAAGCAGAAAATCCCAAAGCTTTCATGCCAAATGCCTGCTGAAATCCCAGGGACTTACGATGCTATTCTCCCAGGGCATAAAAAAATAGATCGCTCTTCCATTGTTCTATAATCTGATTGACATACCCACAGTGAAAGGATTACTCTTTTTCTCCTTTTTAAGCAAAGCAACAATTCCCTATTTCTTTTGTCAAATTCTAAAAATTTCCATTGAATGGCATCACACAAACCTGTAGCAAGCATGAAATTATGGTGAAAAGCAGCAATGAACCTTGGAAGCTATTTAGAGCCATGGATGCGGCTGAAATGAATTCCTATGATTGCATTATATTTTCATAAACAGGTGTCTTAACAATTCTGAAACACCTTCATCTCTTTTAATGGACAGCTTGTGGGATAAATATTCAAACACCAGCATTTTTATTTGTGTTAAGTAATGCATGCATATTTCTAACAGCAGTCTGAAATGCCAATTAATGGTTATTGTTTACTTTATAATGACATTTCCACTCCCCTATATGCCTTATGGTACAAGTGCAATATGGTTTATCTGAAACTAGTATTTCAGGGAAGGAAGGTAAGTGGAGCCATTGGTGCCAAGTATATTGTCTGCAATACTTTCCTGCCAAAAACTTGAAACATCCTTGAAATGACATCATAATATCCTGATAAGGCAGAGATACCTATCCCCCAATCAAATTTATCTAGGCCTCCCAAACCCCACCAATTTTTCAACTACAGTAAAGAGGAGCAAAATAAAGTATGCACAGCACTGGGGTGCCTGAACTTGAGCAGCCTGGAAAAAATGCAGATCATCCCTTCCCAGTCATCACATCAGTCATTTCATGAGGGGGGGATTATCAGCTAATCTGCATGGATCAGCTAAGGAGAGTTTGGGGGACTGGACGAAAAGGAATGGTGGGAGGAACCAGTTGGGGAATCCCCAAGGGATGAAGGCTCGGAGCCTGGGGTTGGTGATGGGATGAAGATGACTGGTCAGAGGGAGAAGACTGGGAGGAGGGAGTGTTGGACACTGAAGAGGTAACATGTAATATGTAATATGCTGTTGTGCCCAGTGCTGACACTGGGCCTGAAGACAGCCAATGTAAAACTAAGGAACCCATCAGTTGAATGGAAAACCGGTGAGGGGTGGTGGGGTATTGCTTTGTTTGTTATAATATTATTATTTTTCTGTTTTTACACTGTAAACCACCCTGAGATCCTCAGATGAAGGGCAGTATACAAATTTAACAAATAAATAAAATAAAAAGGATAAATTGTTGTTGTAGTTGTTGTTTAGTCGTTCAGTCGTGTCTGACTCTTTATAACCCCATGGACCAGAGCATGCCAGGCACTCCAGTCTTCCACTGCCTCCCTCAGTTTGGTCAAACTCATGCTGGTAGCTTCGAGGACACTGTCCAACCATCTTGTCCTCTGTCGTCCCCTTCTCCTTGTGCCCTCAATCTTTCCAAAATCAGGGTCTTTTCCAGGGAGTCTTCTCTTCTCATGAGGTGGCCAAAGTACTGGAGCCTCAGCTTCAGGATCTGGCCTTCCAGTGAGCACTCAGGGCTGCTTTCCTTAAGAATGGAGAGGTTTGATCTTCTTGCAGTCCATGGGACTCTCAAGAGTCTCCTCCAGCACCATAATTCAAAAGCATCAATTCTTTGGCGATCAGCCTTTTTTTATGGTCCAGCTCTCACTTCCATACATCACTACTGGGAAAACCATAGCTTTAACTATACGGGCCTTTGTTGGCAAGGTGATAGAATAAATAATATTTGTGCAGGGATGATGGAAGAAAATAAGGAAAAATCAGTACACAGACAAGTAGGGTGGGAGGCTAGGAGGGCATTGCCCCACAGGCACCATATCACACTATGGCTTTGTTTCTGACTATTATCTTGAGGCATTTGCTTTGTGAGACATATCTGTAGAATACATGTTTGTGATGTGGGATGAATTGATGAGCAGGGGGCATTGTGAAGAAAAAGGGCTTTTTTTCTGCAAAGTGCTGCCCCAGGCTGTTGTCTACTCTTTTAAAATGTTACTTCATTCTTATCCACCCCATGCTGAGATTTGGGATGGGAAGCAATGCATTTAAAACACCCATCCAGTGATAAAAACCAATGGCATAAAATATGCATTAAATGAATCCCAATTGGAAAGACCAGCTAGACCTCCGGAAATGCACATGTAACTGAACTGAATGCATAATCTTCCCCTATTATCCTCCCTGCCAACTTCCTCCTCTGCCCTTTTCACACACACAGCCTCCCCTGTCTTCAATAGCAGATTGTAACCTCCATGGGGCATGGGCCTATCTCTTTGTTACTTAGCAAAGTGCTATATGCGTTGATGGTGCTGCTATATAAGAATGAATGAAAATAAGAGCGTGGGGCTTGCTCATCCCTGGAATATGGAACGTTTATCTGGCTTTTCAGAACAAGGAAAAAAGACAGAGAGAACCCACACAATTTGATTCTGAATCACAGCCTACACAGGAGCTGCAAGCTTGCAGTGTCCTATTTAAACAATAAAGGTGCTTTTTAAAGGTAGTTGCCTTATCTCTGCTGGTACAGATGGCCATGGTAACCTCTTTGTCTGTTCTGTGCTTTAAGTCTTTATTTAGCAGCGATGAAGAGTTACAGATCTGAACTTTGAACCACCTGGAGAGAGTTGGTTTAATGGTTAACAGAATGAGAACATCCTGCCCCTGCTAACATCACATTGCACTACTGCTGTTTATTTAGCTTTTCATCTCTATCCCCTACCCTTCTGCTACAGTGCCTGCTACAGAGGCAGGCACAGACAGGGAACAGTCACATTTTATCCTCACACCAGCCCTGCGGAGTAGGTTAGGCAAAAAGGCATTATTTCCCTCCCCCAAGGTTACCCAGTGAAGCAGTGGTAACCAGGATGGTGCCCTCCAGTTGGTATTAGATTCCTGCATTTCAGGGGGTTGGACTAGATGACCCTCAAGGTCCCTTCCAACTCCACGATTCTGTAATTCTAACCCTCATCATTGCCCCATTGCCCATGCCAGTTCGAGCTAATCGGAGCTGTAGCCCAAACTTCAATGGCACCTACACTTAAGCAAGTGCATATTGGACTGTAGGCGTGGTCAATTCATCAGGCAGGACGTTTAGCAATTAAAATATTTCCATCAAATGAAAAGGGTTCCAAATTAGTTAGGCAGCCGATTTTAAATATATTAATATTAGTACAAGTCTTTATAATAAAAAAAAAAACCTGCAGGTAGCAAATGCCAGGGGTGGGCAGCATCATGCTCTCCAGATGTTGAGGACTACAACTCCCATCATCCCTGAATAAGTATTAATTATTCTGGCTGGGGTTGATGGGAGTTGTAGTCCACAACACTTGGAGACCACTGCACTAGATACTGCTGGCAAAGGCCATCTCAGAAAATGCATTCCCTCTGATGTGTTAGAGAAAAACAAGAAACACAAGAAAAAAATATTCTGAACGAAACAGAGGATGTATTATTTTTGTGGTTCATGCTGTGGCCACAGACAAGATATGTGATTTGACAGTGAGTTTGGGATAGCCCAGTGCAAAAATCCTGAGAATCCATGTGGATCCATGCTTTGTAACCATGTTTTTGTGCCATTGCGGCCCCACAAAACAGTGGATGCGTGGTTTTTTTGGTGCAGGCTGTAGCCATGGACATGCTATGTGAGCTGATGGAGAACTTGGGGTGACCCAATGCAAAAATCCTGAGGATCCATGTGCTTTAACCTCCCCCCTCCCAGGCAGCCTCCATTATCACTAGAGTCCCTTATCTCCACACCCGATCGCTTGCTGATCAGCTGCTCAGCGGCTTTGTTTCAACACCCCCTTCCCTCTTTCTAAAAAAAATAAATCATGACCTGCTTTTTGCCCCTGGGCAATTCGGCTCCAGGGACCACGCATTCCCTCCATAAGACGCACAGACATTTCCCTTACTTTTTAGGAGGAAAAAAGTGTGTCTTATGGAGCGAAAAATATGGCAAGTGTCTAGCATCACCCTAATGAGTTTGGATTGATTGTATATAATCCAACCTTCTTTCTCTTTGAAATCAACAAACTGTCCTTTGCCAATGAGTTCAGGACATCTGCATTTGGGCTTCATCCTGTCCTAGAGGTCCCTTTGTGGCCCGTGAGGAACTGATTTGTCTGAAGGTCAAGAATCGACGTTTGAGAAAGTACAAGGAAAATCATTTCCATGCGCCTGCCAAAGCAAATCAATTGTTTCCTTTCTACTTAAACTAAGATAGATTTGTTTTTGTGGATCTGCCTAGACTTTACCGTGGCATTTATCTTGTGAAAGGATACCATTTGTAGCTAAAGTGATGTACTCCACTTTCGGCTACATCTGCAATTACTCTGCTGATGCTGAAGCAGCTTCCGTGTCAGGAAAGGGTGACCCCCAAAACACAGCAACGTTTTTGTTGTTGCTTTTCCTTCCTTTGGCTGTAATGATTTCTGTCAGACACACCTTCAAGCCTGCCTCCTTTAATTACTAGAGACTGGCTGTTAGGTTCAGGGTAATTATGGCTGGGTAGAAAGCATATCATGCAGTCATTTCAGTTCCTGGTCAGTAACCATGGCAATGCCAAGAAATAAAGCACAATTAAGTGATGGTCATGCCAAGACAGGAGAGAAAGTGCATCCTTTGATGTTATTTACAGGAGGTTTGAGGTACTTGCTTAACTTAGTGTCTGGAGGTGGTTGGAGGATGGATGGCGGATAACAGATCAAAGTTGAATCCTGACAAGACAGAAGAACTGTTTTGGGGGGACAAGCGGGTGTGGAGGACTCCCTGCTCCTGAATGGGGTAACTGTGCCCCTGAAGAACCAGGTGCACAGCCTGGGAGTCATTTTGGACTCACAGCTGTCCATGGAGGCACAGGTCAATTCTGTGTCCAGGGCAGCTGTCCACCATTTCCAGGTGGTACGTAAGCTGAGACCCTACCTGCCTGCATACTGTCTCGCCAGAGTGGTGCATGCTCTGGTTATCTCCCACTTGGACTACTGCAATGCACTCTACATGGGGCTACCTTTGAAGGTGACCCGGAAACTACAATTAATCCAGAATGTGGCAGCTAGACTGATGATTGGGAGTGGCCGCCGAGACCATATCACACTGGTCCTGAAAGACCTACATTGGCTCCCAGTACATTTCCGAGCACAATTCAAAGAGCTGGTGCTGACCTTTAAAGCCCTAAATGGCCTTGGCCCAGTATATCTGAAGGAGCATCTCCACCCCCATCGTTCAGCCCGGACACTGAAGTCCACTGCCATGGGCCTTCTGGCAATTCCCTCACTGAGAGAAGTGAGGTTACAGGGAACCAGGCAGAGGGCCTTCTCGGTAGTGGCGCCTGCCCTGTGGAATGCCCTCCCATCAGATGACAAGGAAATAAACAACTATCTGACTTTCAGGGACTGTTTAGGGAAGTTTTTAATGTTTGATGTTTTATTGTGTTTTTAATATTCTGTTTATTATTATAAACAACTCACTTCTGGAACAAAAGTTGACTTTAATGGGAGACTTCCGGGTTGGCGCCTCTGGCAATGGTGGAGCTCCTCCGATCGGGAGGAACTTGCTCCGTGGAAATTAGGGTCTGACCACCACGGCGAAGGCGGAGACCCATTGAAATCACAAGCGGGAGAAGCTTGTGAACCTGGGATTCGGCTGGCACCTTTTGCGCCTCCCCTACTTGCGGGGAAACCCTATTTTGGGGATCCGGAGCAACGTGGGGTGAGTGGCGCGGTGCTTCGAATTGACTGCTTCTTTCACGGAGTGAAGCCGCATTGCTGTTGCCGGAGAGCGCTGACTTTGTCCTGTGGACAATTGGACTTTAAACAACTACCCGTGAGTAGAACGGAAAATTGGATCCTTAAATACCTTAATTTGGCACCGAAACAGGAAGGTCTTAAACAGGAAGTCCGCCTTCCTCTTTTGTAAATAGATTGAAGCAAAGACGTTACAAGCTAAGGTCTTGGAAAGCCTTTGGTAAAGGATTAAATTTCCATCAGTTAAAATTACAAAACTCCCCTTGGAAGCAGGAGAAGAGGGGAGAGATTTAGGACCTAGCCCCTGCAGGAGAGAGTGAAAAATCAAATTACCACTGCTCTGAACCTGGAAAGGGGCTGCTCTGTGAACAGAAAGTATTTGACAGCTAGCTAAATAAGAGAAAGATACTGCTTCCATTGTCCTCTTCTGCATTTAAAAAGGAGGAAAAGTAACTGAAAATTGAAACTATCTTTTATGGCTTGAGTTGTGTTTGAAAGGATTGATACAAGTGGAGACTGCTTCCCTCTAGAGGGAGCTTTTGAAACTGTTACAGGAGTGTAACTGGGAAATCTCCAGCTGCAAGATAAGAAATTGTAAGAACCAGAGATTGACCATGGACCATTTAAAAATGTTGACAGGAGAAGCCATAGTGACGGTATTATGCAAGATAAGCTATTCGCTGGAACAGCTTCATAAGAAGACGGATGACATGGATTTTAAAATTGACAACTTGGGACAAAAAGTGACTAACATGAGACAAAAAGTGAGCACCATCACAGAAATAATTCAGGACTTGGTACAGGAATCTACTTTGGCAGGACAAATTGTGGAGGAGAAGGAGAAAGCTGTTGTTGTTGAACCTAAATTAATAAAAGCGGGATCCCCAGTCTTACAGAAGAAAATTGAGGACTACAAGTTGAGGCCTTTTATGATTGAATCTAGAAAAAGTCAGAATCTGAGGATCGGATCCCGGCCTGGACTGAAGAAGGAAAGTTGGAAAGATCCCTCTATGCAGAGATTAACTGACTTTTGGGACATGGACTTGGGTCTGGAGGAGATTGAAGTTCTGGGGGCCTTTGGATTTGGAGGAATCTTGAAACATGTCCTGAAACACTTTATGGATCTTAGCTTCAACTATGGAAATTTGGCTGACCTGTCCAGAAGGAATAAAAGTATTGTTAGGTTGGAGTCTTCCCGAGATTTGCTCTTTAGCATTAAAGAATATGAAGAAGTCCTGCAGAAGGGACCTGGAAAAGAGTTAAGAGCCTCGGACATAAGATCTCCAGGTTGATGGACTATATGGAATTGATGGAAAGGACTGGCAGAATCCGAAACCAGGGAGAGGAGATGGTGGAAGAAGATGGGAAAATTTAAAGTTTATATATAGAAATACCGTAAAATTAATGAGTGATAGAAAAATGGTGGAATGAAATTTTATGGTCTTAGCAGAAATGTTATAAGGAGTTAAGCATATATAAGTATTTTAGTCTTAATGGAAAATAAGGTTAAAAATATGTTGAGATATTTATAAAATGATAGAAAATAGAGAAAGATGGAAAGGATTTGCTGAAACAATTAATAGAAGCGGAATACAAAAAGGGAGGTGAGAGGAGGTCGAGGAAACAAGGGAATGAAAGATAGAGTATGGAAAAGGTGTGATGTATGTTTTTAAATTGTTTTTGGTTTCGTTTTGTTTTATTTAGGGTTAGGGTTAGGGTTAGGATTTTGTTTAGTTTAGGTTAATGTGTTTAGTTTAATGTGTTTAGGTTGTGTTTTGTATTGTTTATATATTGTATTGTATTGCTTTTTTTCTCTTTTGTTTTTCTTCTTCTCTTTTGTCTTCTTTTCTTTTCTTCTCTTTTTTTGTAACCTTTAAAAGTAATAATTTTTTTTTTAAAGTTGACTTTATGGTATTGGTGATATTTGTTTAGCCTGGCAATTTGCTGGTCACCAACAGACAACAACACATCAAAATAGCCAGCCAAAATTTATGCTTGGTGTTGACCCTGATTCTCCCTTTACCCAGGCCCAGAGACCCAGGTTGCATCTCCAGTACCATGAGGGGGGAAACTGAGGTTCCATACTTGGGCTCTGATGGTAATGGGGCACATACTGTAGGTATAGGCTGAAATCATAGCATGTGCATGAAAGGGGACCCTATGCTTAGACCCTACTTTAAATCAGTAATGGCTGGTGAGGCACACGGGAGTGTTGCTTACTTGGGTTCCCAGAACACAGGATGGCACTACTAACTGAGTAGCAGAGGGACGGGGAAGCTGATGCAGGGAGCACCAGAAGCATCTGTGAAGCTAACATATGAGAGTGCTGGAGGTGAAATAGTTAAACAAGTTACCCAATCAGAACCCAGGGGGTGGAGTCAGAGGGACTATAAAACCAGCTCTGGGAGGGGCGAAAGGAGAGTTCATTAGGAGTTGGGTGGTTGGTTGGAGTGGGAGTGAATTGGGATAGAGTCTGTGGGTAGGTTGAGTTAGTGTAGCAAAATAAGTTGAGTCAGGAACAGTTAGGAGCTAGGAAGACAAGTAAATATCTGAGAGGTGGTTAAGTGAGTGAGAGCAGGTAGCGGAAGTGATTGGTCTGGATAGGCACCCTATGATTGTAATTGACCAATACCGTTTATGAAACCACACGCTTGTTAAACTGCAATAAATAAACAGAAGTTTATGTTCCAATTTAAACCTGACTGGACTCAGTATTGTACCAGGTAGGGCCTGGGTGGTGGCAGCGAGAAATAAAGTGGTGGCACAGGGATCATTAGACGGTGAAATGTCCGGGGACCCTGTGTAATCGCCACAGAACCCACACCACAATGCCAGCCCTGCTGCATCACCCCTCTCCCTCTCAGTTACCAGCAGTGACCTCTGTGCTGGGAAGCAAGGCAAGCAATGCTCACCTGCCCCATTATGCAGCTGCTCCTGCTTTAGCTATCACACAATGGGACTTACGGTACTTTTAGCCAAAGCTTATTTCTGGAAACTATCTTGGATGTCAAGGTTCAGCTGTGGAACAAATGATATAATAACAGTTGAACACCTAACTGGGATAGCTCAGTCAGTAGAGTATGAGACTCTTAATCTCAGAGCCGTGGGTCTGAGCCCCACATTGGGCAAAAGATTCCTGCATTGCAGTAGGTTGGACTAGATGACGCCCTTGGTCCCTTCCCACTCGATGGTTCTGTGATTCTAAGCTTCCCCTGTACAAACCTCAAGAGCAAGGGACTTCACTGTCAGGGTGTGGCTTCCATGATTTGAGTCATGGTCCCTCACCATGTCCATCAAACCACAGCCCTATATATTGTTCTGGTCATTGTTGTGAGAAGGAATCTATTCCTGGGTGTCTCAGAACTGGGAAGTTTGCAAAGTTTCTGGCTTCCTTCTTAAGCTTCCTACATTTGTCCTTTGGTTTCTTTTTACATTTTCGAATGACAATTCCTACTAGAGGAGCAAATGACTGGGGTTATTTCCTCAGCCCTTTCGCAGCTGGAGACTTGTTAAAATTAGAGACCTTTGTGTAAGCTGCTTCCTTTCATGTCTTCGTAGGGCAGCTCAGCTGATTCCTAATTGGCTGCCACCATCAGGCTAACTGCTGCCCGTCTCTTTGAACTTGTATATGACCATGCTTTTCAATGGCACGCCTCGGGAGATGTTCCCTTTTCTATCATATTTCATACGAAAACATTCAGTAGACACTTTTCTACGCATCTCAGATAATGATGCTTGTATAGAAGATCTATAAGAACACATGAGCCAAAGGCCCATCTATCTAGTCTAGAATCCTTTTCAAATCATGGCTAACCAGATGTATATGGGAAGCCTACAAGCTGAATATGAGTGCGGAGAGAAATATTGGTGGGTCTCCCCCACCCCCATATTCACCCCCACCTTCCCAGAATTTGCTAAAGTGCCAGCCCTCCTTCCTAGCTAGTGAATGGTACAACAAGAGAGGGGCATTTTGACTCAGCTCTCACCAGAAATTAAGGTTGGCATCCAAATATATTGCTGAATGATTGAGAGCTTGAACAGAAGAGGATTAATGGAGCCAGAAGTGCCGCTCAATAGCCCTGACAAAATTGTGAGGTACATCTTTTGTTTGGAAAACTACAGGTGATCTGTTTCCATGGGAGCTAATTGGTACACAATCTTCCTTGAGTCTTCTGAATGGGCAGCAACAGACCTTCCCTCCACCTCACCCCAAGTTAAAAATGATATAATCTAGGTGCCTGTGTCGAAAGAGACAATAAAATCTGCAGTTTTCAAGCAGGATGGAGACAGACCATGAAAAATTCAGATAGCACCAAATTTGGGGGCTTTAGAAAGTAACAGTAGTTTGGGGACGTTGGCTTCTATTGGAAAATCTTATGTCAGCAATGGCTGTGTGCTAGATTGTGCCTCCACTTGTGTGCAACCTCTATATTAGTTAAGCTAGGGTTACCAGGTGTCCCCAGTTCCCAGGGACAGTCCCCAGATTTTCAAATCTGTCCCTGGACAAATTACGTCCCTGGAATGTTCCCAGATTTGCAAATCTGTCCCCGGGAAACGTGGCAGTGGCAGCCTCAGCAGTCCGGAGCCAGCCTGGTATCGCAGTTGGCTCTGGCTGGCTTCAGGAGCTGCTTGCTGCTAACTGCCACCGCCACTGCCAAGGGGGAACAAGGGATGTCCAGTGGTACAGATCCCCTGCCCCCTTCTCCCTTTGTTTTGACAGATCGGGGGAGGCTCAGGAGTCGCGGGCGGGTGGCCGTTGCCCAGGCGGGACGCAAGGCGTGCAGTTTCTCTGCCAGGCAAGATGCAAAGCCCTTCTTTCGCACCCGGTGAAACATAAATGCGCAGAGTTTTTTAAAAACTGGGCAACGGCCGGCCACCCATGACTTCCAAGCCTCCCCCGATCAGTCAAAACAAAGGGGGAAGGAGGCAGGAGATCGGGGGAGGCTCAGGAGTCAAGGGTGGCCAGCCAGTTTTTGCCCAGTTTTTTAAAAACTCAGAGCTTCACAGGGTGCGAAAGAAGGGCTTTGCACCTTTATACAATATGCATGTGTGCTTGGGCCCAGGGTCTTTTGCCTCACCATCCCCACTACTGACTCCCTGTTGCTACTCAGCTTCAAAAAAGAAAAAAAAGTGTCCCCAGATTCATTGAAAAATATCTGGTAACCATAAGTTAAGCTCACATATTACAAAATGCCATAAATCTTCAGTGGCACCCTTAGTTTCGGAAGAAACTTAATCTAGGTAAAAACTGTGCCCCTGGAACTTTTCACTGCCTAGATAAATGGGATGTGCCACATGGAGACATTGAAGCAAGCTAACTCTGCAAAAGACACTCGTAATGGCTAGGATTCAGTCTCTTCCCCCATTTTGTTGACATTCTCTTTACTTCTTCAGTTTTGCTCCCACATTTTCTTGAATGGATTCTCCCTTCCTCTCCCATTAAATAAGCAGAAGCTTTGCTATAGTGCCAGGTCAAGGGAAAGGTCTTAGCTACTTAGCAGTGGGCACGTGACTCCCTCGAGACAGTTACGCCACAGAAACCACCCTGGAGTAACCACTCCTCATCGCTCCCTCCAACTTCTATGGAGCACACCACAGGGTTCCTCGCACATTACTGATAGCGACCACAAAGAAGGCTTCCTGTAATTCACTGCTCTTTCAATGTCTCCTTCCAAAGATCTTCTGCTGAGTGTTTATTGGAATGGTGCATCATGGTAGCATTCAGCCACTTCAAACAGAAAAACACAACAGTGAGGGGCAGATGGACAAGGAGCTGACGAACATCTGCATGAAGCTCTTGCTCCAGGCTAGACCCTCCACAAAAGCCTTGAATGCATCTTCAGAAAAAAGCAAAGGTGACCAACAGATGTGGGTCCAAGGTGGTGGGGAATGTTGGTGAGCTCAGCACATTCAAAATCTGGTAACTTCATGCAGAAGTGGCCCATCTCATTTTGCCACCTGAGACAAAACAGGAAGTTGTCTGAGGCAGGCAGAGGGACTGACGTTATAGCAGATACAATAGCCAGCGTCAGCACTGGGCAACCTTAGGGAGATGCCCACCAGAGGGGTCAACAGAAGAGGAGTCCCACCAGCAGGCACTGTGTCCAGGACCTTCTCAAATCTGGAACCAGCCCCAGTTGAATCTTCTTATGGTTCCCTGCTCTGGTCCTGTCTCTTTTCAATCAAAAGGCATTGTGATTAGTGAAAATACAGCCCGCCATAGTTTCTCAGCCTAACCTACTTCACAGGGTTGTTGTGAGGATAAAACTGGATGGGGAACCATGCATGTGAACTTGAACTCCTTGTAATAAAGGGAGAATATACCTAAATCCTTTGGGGTCGTTCTTTTGCTTGTGTCATGAAATGCTTTTCTACCCTTCCTTGAGAAAAAAATAATCTCCACAGCTTGTTCTGATGACACAATAGGCTGCTGTGAATCCTGAACTTGGGGTGATCATCCTTTATACAAAACCAACATTTTGTTGTCCTCTTTTCAGAAACACGTTGCCACTTCTTTAAAGAAAATTAAAAAAACAGAGGTGCTTTTTTATTATTCATGCCCCAGAGAAATTGTCACATCCTCCCAAATTAACATCAATTAAATAATATTTCTTTTGTGCTTCCTCTAACCTCCAAGTCATTTGGAATAATATAATAACAACCGTAGTAAATGATATGTATTTTAAGTGTGCTTGCTTTTTCCTTTCATACAACCATTTTAAGTGTGCTTGCTTTTTCCTTTCATACAACCATTTCCTATCTGAAATTGCCGTGAGGGTGCCTGAAGTGTCACTGCTGAACACATCGAAAGCTTCTAAAGAAGGAGACCTTCTTTCTTTTCTCATTGTGCATCAAGAATCACATAGCTTCACTTCAGTTGTATAAAAACCCGGAAGCCATTTTATATAGATCTAAGAAACCATGACCTACTTGTAGCTCTTTCATTGCTCAACACCCTTTTCCCATTTCAGTGCTTCAACTCAACATTTTCTCCATTACTTTTTAATTACTAACGTCCATTCCTAGGAAACAAGGTTCATTAACTCCATCTACTTGAAAGAAAGACAGCTAACAAGATGAGGTAAAAATAATAAATTTCGGCTTTATCAGCCTCAGCACTGTGTTTACTCTGAACTGAGGAGGCTTCTGTTTTTCCTGAAGTATATGGGATGATCCATACAAAATGGCAACTACACAGGGGTCCTGGTGGATATTTCCATGAAATAAACTGACACACTTTGCCTTGACCCATTGATCAGGGAGGTTTTGTATGGGAAGCGTTCTAGATGGTAAAGGTAAAGGTAAAGGGACCCCTGACCATTAGGTCCAGTCGTGGCCGACTCTGGGGTTGCGGCGCTTATCTCGCTTTATTGGCCGAGGGAGCCGGCGTACAGCTTCTGGGTCATGTGGCATGGAAACACTGTTTACCTTCCCACCGGAGCGGTACCTATTTATTTGCACTTTGATGTGCTTTTGAACTGCTAGGTTGGCAGGAGCAGGGACCGAGCAATGGGAGCTCACCCCGTCGCAGGGATTTAAACCGCCGACCTTCTGATCAGCAAGTCCTAGGCTCTGTGGTTTAACCCACAGCGCCAACTCCTATCAGCCATCAGCCACAGTGAACTTGGCCCACAGTGTTCCACAATCAGAGGCTACCACTGAGAAGGCCCTACTTCAAATCCCAGACACCTGGCTTCAATGAGCAATGATATGGCTAAAAGGGTCTCTCCCTGGTGGATCTCAGGGAATGGGCAAAGCAGGACAGGACAGAGGGAGCTTCTTCTTCTTCAGATAATTGGGTCCCAGGCTGTTTAAGCCTTTATCATCCAGTACCAGAGATCTAGATTATGTCAAGCATAGTTTGTGGAGGATTGAGGGGTGGCGAGAAGGGGATACTCCCTAACCCCTTCCCTGTTCATTTTTTCCTATTCAGAACATTTCAGCCTAGTTCTACATCAATAAGCAATCATCTCACAATTAGCTACCCTGGAGATACATCACTTGAATATCTCAAGCTATTAGCACTCCTTTGTCAAGCCCAAGACTACACAAACCCACAGTGATGGTCCCGTTCATAGAACTCTGATATGAAACCCGTAACAATTTCCTAAGCTACACATTTGATAAAGGCTCTGACCAATGTAAGAAATAGAAAAAGCCACAGACAACATAAAGGAAACACATTACAACAAAGTGCTTTACCTTTCATTAATATGGAGGGCAAATTCACGTGCACAGTGGAAACAGATGTGGAGGAGATCAAGCGATGCATTAAAAATACTGCAAACATAACCGCTGGAACATAACCACATGATATAGATTTCATATGCAATGTGTTTCTGGGCTGAAAGTTGGCCATATAGCAGGATCTGTTGTTGAGGATCCTTTACCATTCTGTTTTAGCCATGACCAACAGAGTTCAAAAAAACTAGGCAAGAACTGTAATTGAGGACACCTTCACAAGAGTGTTCTCACAGCACATTGTTAAACTTTGCTATTCATACAGAATGAGGCTATTAGTGGTTGAGAGTCACAAGGTCTATGCTTTACCTCCACCGATGAACGCCAGTTGCTGAGAATTACCGTATTTTTCACCTTATAGGGCGCACCGGCCCATAGGCGCACCTAGTTTTTCGGGGGGGGAAATAAAGAAAAAAATTATTCCCCCCCCAGGCACGGGGCTGGGGCGGGGGAAGCCCAAGCTTCCCCGACCCCAGCCCCCAGAACAGGCTGCTATCTGCAAGCCTGGGAGCCCGGCGGGAACTCTCGCCGGGCTCCCCAGGCTTGCGGATATCTGCCCGAATCCTGGGGCCCGCTGCTCAGCACGCCCCAGGCTTCGGGATGCAGGCTGCTATCTGCAAGCCTAGGGAGTCTGGCGGGAACTCCCGCCGATCTCCCCAGGCTTGCAGATAGCTTCCTAAAGCCTGGAGAGCGAGAGCCTGCATTTGCCCCATAGGACGCACACACTTTCCCCCTTCATTTTTAGAGGGGGAAAAGTGCGTTCTATAGGGCGAAAAATACGGCACAAGTGAGAAGAGTGCTGTTGTACTTGGGTCCTCCTTATGGGCTTCCCACAGGTGCCTGCTTGACCATTGTGAGAACAAGATGCTGGACTAGATGAGGCATTGGCCTGATCCAGGACGCTATTGTTATGTTCTTAGTGTCCCACAGCCAGGGTGTGCATCTACTAAAAAGGGCCTGGCAGCCCTCATCCTCTGCCTTACCATGAGGGGCTGGACTGAGGAGGAATGGTGGGGACCTCTTCCTGCACCTTCCTGAGAAGTGGAAGACAGTATAAATTTCAAACAGTGGTTTGCAGAAGGTCATAGCTCAGAGGCTGCAGAGGGGAGAAGCTGGGAAATATTGGGAGTGCAGCTGGAAGAAGCACCACCACAGGAAAGACAGCTAACAGTGTTTCTAGAAAGTATTCCTGACCCTGGACCAAGCGTACCTTGAGAGTAGTAGAACAGAAAGCTCAGAGGCAGAAAGCACAGGTCAGCCAGAGCAGGGATGACATAGAACAGGAGAGATGGAGGGGGTGGGACTTTACTCGGAGCAATGCCATTATCTAAGAGACTCTGCATTCCTTTGTCTCTCTCTGTGAATATTGAATAAACGACTTGGTAAGAACTCTTCTTGTTTATTTGCTTCTTGGCACCCCACCAAGGATTCCCTGAAGTCTGACACTTACCAGGGAAGGTGGAGTGCCATGCAGACAAATGTCCAGGAAAGATCTTAGACCAGGAATGGAAAACCTCAGGTCTGGTTGAAATGTGTCCTGGAACTCTGATAATGCTTCTGATAATGTCTAAATGGTAGACAGAGAGGGGTTTGTGTGTATGCATGTAGAAACCAGCCATCTAGCTACTCTGTCCACTTTTGCCACACCCTGGCAGGTGACCTTTGGAAGGTGACTCAGAAGGTAATGTGGCTCTCAGGCTGAGAAGAAACTCTTCACTGTTCAGGTGTTCAGCAGTCTAACCATACCTTCTTCTTCTTTGTCCAAGTAGCAGGTAAATGCTTAGCCACCCTTTTCTCCTTAGCGACTGCCTCTTTCATACCCCCCAGGGCAAAAGCTGCTTTGTTCCCTCTCCATGGCAGGATAGAGTTGTCACCTTTCTTTATCACCTACTTTGCCTGTAAAAACGACAGGATAAAGAGGACGTCCACAAGGAAATGCCACATCTGTGAGGAACAGCTTGTGTGCATTTAGACAGAAGGTGAAGGATTAGCCACAGCGAAGGTCGGAGATTAAGGATTTGCCGGCAGGAAGACAATTAAATAATATTCATTTTGCCTGGAATGCTAGAAAATCCAAGGAGGATTTGCAGCAGTGCCAAAATGACGAATGCTTCCGTTTATCCCATACGAAGGGAAATGCTTCTGATCTGCTGCCCACCAAGACGCGCATTTCTAGGCAATGTATCAAAACTTTGAATTAATGTGACATTCCTGACGTATTTATAGTTGTTAGCTCCTATCACTCTCACGAAAGGCCCAGTGTTTTGGCGGGGATTACACGGTTATTGTCAATGACACGCTGGATTATTTTGTTCCTAAAATAATGGAGCTGAACTTCATTCTTTACCCCTCCCTTATTCTTACATATTCCCCTCTTCCTTGGAGATTCTGCAAAGCTGGCGTTTCAGTGTAGCTAAAGATTCTCTTTCACATAAACCTAGTCAAGGAGAATGTTGTTTGTGAGGCGTGTGCATTCTCCCAGTCCCTAAAAACAGATCAGCCCTTTCCTGGAGGAATTAGCATTTTCTTGTCAAGAATCCCCTTCCCTGGCAGTTACTCTGGTGCTGTAAGAAGCCAAAAGGAAACAGCCTACAACAGCCTTTGATAACCTAGATTACTTTCATACACACACACACACACACACACACACACACACACACGGATTCTTTTTTTAACATCTTTATTAGAAATTCAAAAAGTACATAATTATATGTGCACTAAACATGGTGAGGTGTAAATAAAAGAGAGAGAAAGAGGAAGAGAAACAGAACCTGTGGAGAAGGGGGGGGAGGGGGAAACTCAAAACTATATTTTACAAAGTTGTTATTGTACTTTGCCAGATCTTAACCTATTACAGTATTTGTAAGAATGGATTCCAAATATCATTGAATTTGTCCATGACAAGTCTTTGTTTATATGCAAGTTGTTCGTATGTTGCAAGTTTGTATAAGTCTTCATTCCAATCATAGAAGGGAGCTACATTTTTATTTTTCCAATTCATCAGTATCAGTCTTTTTGCTGTAGTAAAGGCACGGAGAGGCCACTCGTATTGTCCTTTTGTAAGGTTCCATGTGCGGGGTATATAATCCAAGAGGATATTTTGCTCTGTAAATGTGAAGTTATTCCGTACAGTTCTGATAATAGTTTCAGTTACCTTCTGCCAAAAATCTTTCAATATAGGACAATGAAAACCATATGTTTTAGAGAAGCATTATCCCTTATATCTCCAACAGTTAGAGATAGCCCTTTTTAAAACAAATATAATGGGGTCCAGTATATTCTAAATATTTTTTGTTGTTGTATGAGCCTCAATTTAAGGTCTAGAGATACCCTTGTTATATCAGTTAAAACAGTTTCCCACTGGATTACTTTCATTTATTAGTTTGACAATGACAAGCGGTGAAGAAAGTACTAAATTTCCAGGCCCCTCAGTTCTGCTCTATCCTGCCCCCACCCCGGCCACTCCAAGGTAAAACCCAATAGTACTCAAGAGCAAGGTCAGTACAAAGTGGTTTTAAATGATATTATAATGCAGATAGATTTGTTACATTCTGTTCTCCCTTCCTCCCACCACAGAACTCAGGGGAGACTCCCATCCAGGCACTGACCAGATTCAAGCCTGCACCATATACCCTTAGACCATGTGCTTCAGGGGAGCACCTATAGCCTGAGCAGCTCAGTAGTGGAGCCCATGTTCTGCATGCATAAGGTCCCAGCTTCAATCCCTGCAGAGCATCTCCAGGGAAGGCTGGAGGAGACCCCAGTCTGAAGTCCAATGCCAGTCAGTGTCGACAATACTGAGCTAGATGGAACAATGGTCTGACTCAATATAAGATGGCTTCCTACATCCCGATGGAAAACCAATGGGCAAATATGACTGGAAACCCTTAGGAAGAAGGGAGTCAACAGAAAGGAGCAGAGTTACTGTTTAGGTATGTTGTGCTTATTGGTCAGGTGTGAGCAGAGCCCTTACATGGGGTACGTCCTCTAAAGGTTTCATGAGAAGCCCATCTAACCTCTCACATGCACACTGGAGACAAATATTAATGCTCAGAATCACCATGGATTGCTAAAGCTATTCTGTATAAATCACACAGCCAGGTTTCAGCAGCCATTGCCATCTCCCTTTCACACACATTCCATCCTTCCAGATAGTTGTCAAAGAGCATCCTCAGCCCTCAGCACTCTTGTCATCCAGGATGCCCAATTTGCCAGCAGGGTTTTGCTGATGGCTACTCTGCTGCTTGGGAGAAAAGCAATGACAAACCTAGACAGCGTCTTAAAAAGCAGAGACATCACCTTGCCAACAAAGGTCCGTATAGTTAAAGCTATGGTTTTCCCAGTAGTGTTGTAGGGAAGTGAGAGCTGGACCATAAAGAAGCCTGATCGCCGAAGAATTGATGCTTTTGAATTCTGGTGATGGAGGAGACTCTTGAAAGTCCCATGGACTGCAAGAAGATCAAACCTATCCATTCTGAAGGAAATCAACCCTGAGTGCTCACCGGAAGGACAGATCCTGAAGCTGAGGCTCCAATACTTTGGCCACCTGATGTTGGGAAAGATGGAGGGCACAAGGAGAAGGGGACGACAGAGGACGAGATGGTTGGATAGTGTTCTCGAAGCTACCAGCATGAGTTTGACCAAACTGCGGGAGGCAGTGGAAGACAGGAGTGCCTGGCGTGCTCTGGTTGGACATGACTGAACGACTAAACAAACTTTGCTGCTGCTCAGGAATTTAAAGCTCCAGTCCCCTTCTATGCTTTTTTAGCTGCTGTGTGGCTACATTTCCCCTCCTCTAATTTGAATTCACTGTTCATATGACAATAAAGCCTGGCCACTGTCGTCCATGCGCTCAGAACTTCCAGACTGGATTACTGCAATATGCTCTACGAGGAGCTGCTCTTCAGACTGACCCGGAATGTGGCAACACAACTTCTCTCTGGGGCAGAATATCTCATATTCTTACCTTACCTTACCTTACCTTACCTTACCTTACCTTCCATTCACTTCCATTCCATTCAGTCCTATTTTCTAGATCTTCACTGGCTCCCAGTACATTTCCAAGCACAATTCAAAGTGTTGGTGCCGACCTTTAAAGCCCTAAATGGCCTTGGCCCTGTATACCTGAAGGAGCATCTCCACCCCCATAGTTCAGCCTGGACACTGAAGTCCTCCTCTGAGGGTCTTCTGCTAGTTCCCTCACTACGAGAAGCGAAGTTATAGGGAACCAGGCAGAGGATCTTCTTGGTAGCGGTGCTCTACCTGTGGAACGCCCTCCCATTAGATGTCAAGGAGATCAGAGGTCAAGGAGATAAAGAACTATATCTTTAGAAGAAGGCAGCCCTGTATCGGGAAGTTTTTAATGTTTGATGTTTTACTAGGTTTCAGTATATGTTGTGAGCCACCCAGAGTGGCTGGGGAAACCCAGCCAGATGACTGGGTGCAATTATTATTATTATTATTATTTATTATTATTATTATTATAAAAAGAGGTGCTGGAACTCACCACAAACACCTCTCTCATTCTCTTAAATGGCAATGGCACCCACCTGGGACGTACCAGAACTGAGTTCCTGTGAGTTCCTACTGGAAAAAGCCCTGATTATATTACATTATGGAACATGGGAGGCTGCCTTCTACTGAGAGACCATTGGTCCATCTAGTTCAGTATTGCTTGCACTGACTGGCAGCAGCTCTCCAGGGTTTCATGCAGGGGACATTTCCAGACCCTTGTGGAGATGTGAGGGAATGGGACCTTCTGCATGCATGCTTTATCCCTGAGCTATGCCTCTTCCTATATTGCTATGGAAAGGCTTGCACTAACTTCCAGTTTCATAGAATCATAGAGTTGGAAGGTTGGAACTCTAGTCCAACCTGTATATGCAACTGTCCCATCTGGGGATCGAACTTGCAACCTTGGTGTTATCAGCACCAAACTCTAACCAACTGAGCTATCTTATTTTCATTCAAGGGGACCAGGATGCCTAAAAGATCTCCTCCTTTATATACCCAGTTGGCCATTGCACTCTGCAAGAGAGGGCATGCTGCAGATAGCATCTTATCAGGATGCCCAGATTCTGAAGTAGACCTACCTGATCCACACCTTGCAGACTTAACATACGGATCACAACATAGGCATTATATGAGGCTGCAGTCATCGAGCGCTGAGAAACTGAGAAGGCTAAAAAATCTAGCACTGCTGCTAACAATGAGACCATCAGTATGTTGTCGTCCTTATCGGCTTCACAGCTCATTGCGGATGAGTTCCCCTTGCGATGATGGGTGACCCTGACACAACTTTAGAGCAGCACCTTTTTCCTGGCTTTCTCTGTTCCACTGGGCCTCTGGTTCCCCACAGACACCCTCATCGCTTAATATTTGAAATGTGAAGGGAACGCTTTATTATGCTGTCTTATCTAGGGAGCAACAGACATTAAGAATGTGAATAGATGGCTTGCATTCAATTAGCAGAAGGCACTATTTACAAAGGAAGGGCATCTTCTGGTATACCCACCACAGAGAAAAAACTTATTCGTGCCTGTTTGAGATAAAGACCTGGTATTCCAGCAACTTATCAGAATACATGACAACGAGTTATGCATATGTATGACTGAATAAAGGAGGGAGCGCCGAAGTAACATTGGGAGTAGGGTTCTTTCCTTTGCTGGTGGCACAATCCTATGCATGGCCTACTCAAAAGGAGGCCCAGTGGAATAAAGGGAAACTTGCTCCCAGGTAATTGTATATAGCAGGGATTTCTAATGGGGCTGTAGGACTCCAACTCCCATCAGCCCCAACAGTGAGCCGAGTGATCTGGGATTATGGGAGCCGTGTTATTGGGTTCATCATTCTCAGCCAGCATGCCCAATAGTTGTAGTCCAGCAACATGCGGAGGGCACCATGTTGACTATCTCTGGTGTGCAGGATCACATCCTTAAGCTGCAGTCTCATCTACAGTTCCTTTTTGAGCAAGCAACACAGCAGACTTTACTTTCAAGTAAGCATGCCTCAGTCTGGTACTTCCCATCTACCAAGGCTCTGCTGTATGGTGGTGGAGACCACATTCTTTTGACTAGACAGAGAAAGGAAGGACAGACCTGGGCTGCACAGCTATTAAAAAAAACGCTCTGGAAAAAAAAACATTCTGAAGCTCACAATGGAAAATTTAATAGAGTTCCGATTTCAGCTCTATAGTGCCATCTGGTGTCACAGTGTTATAACACATTTATAACATTTTAGTTTTAATATTGTAGCTGAGTCCCAAAGCTTTACTGAACTCCGGCAGGAAGTAAGGGACACCCCCCCCCCCCACAACACACACAATTCTTTGTGCCCTCATGCTATGTACTAAGCTTGGATCCTAGAACAATAGGCAAGTAGGATCCTAGAATGCAACAACTGATCAGCTTGCAGGAAAAGACCAATCAGGATCTGGGAGGGAAGCAGAATCAGCCAATCAGACGGGACTCATTGTGTGAATAATGTATATAAAAGCCTGAGGTTTGGAGGGGGCAATTCAATCACTGTTTTACAAGCTGCAATAAAGAGCATGAAATCACTACAGGACTCTGAGGACATGGGTGAAGGAAATGGTCGTCCACTTAATCCACACCAAACAACTGACACTGAATGAATGACCCCTGACCCTGACCCCCCCCCCAGTGCTCTATGGTTTGCAGAGAACTTGGACAGTTGCCAGGCATCAAGTGCAAAATGAGAGAATGCCCCTCCATCTGCTTCTGTCTGAGCCACACCCACACCCTGGTTTTCCTACTACAATGGTTTTGAGGTGAGAATCTCTCACTTCATGCCACGAGCCATGCAGGGGATAGCCTGGATGCTCTCAGTGGATATGAAGAGCTCTGTCACAGATGCAAATATTAAGAAGCCTAGTTTGGCATTAAACAATCATTAGTAATAAAGATTATAAGGATATTGCATTTCAGTGCTCTCAGTTCCTACAGCAATAAGGCATTGTGCCTGCAAGGTGTAGGGTTTAAAGTGGCAGAAGAGGACTTCAAGGACCAGGTTCAAATACCTCCTCCTCAGCCATGAAGCTCATTAGGTTACCTTGGGCCAGTCAACATCTCTCAGCCTAAATAATAATAATAATAATAATAATAATAATAATAATAATAATAGCCTGCCCATCTGACTGGGTTGCCCCAGCCACTCTATGCAGCTTCCAGCAGAATTGGGGAGAGAATTGTGTACATTGATGTGAGCTCCTTGGAAGAAAGGCAATGTTTTAAAAAGTAGTACAGTGGTACCTCAGGTTACAGGCGCTTCAGGTTACAGACTGTGCTAACCCAGAAATAGTATCTCGGTTAAGAACTTTGCTTCAGGATGAGAACAGAAATCGTGCTCCGGCGGCAGCAGGAGGCCCCATTAGCTAAAGTGATGTCTCAGGTTAAGAGCAGTTTCAGGTTAAGAACAGACCTCCAGAACAAATTAAGTTCTTAACCCGAGGTACCACTGTAATAAAATAAATGATTCCTATACCCCATAATATTCACAGTGTCAGGAGTATGTATGGCTATTCTAACCATGCAAGTGCCTCTTTTCCTTCCTGATCCATCTGACAACGTAATTTTTCCAGTTGTCTTTCTTTGAATCATTTCTCCATTGCATCAAGATATATTGTACCTGCTCCTGCATCGCAGGAGGTTGGACTAAATGATCCTTGTGGTCCCTCCCAACTCTACAATTCTGTTATTTTATTTTTACAATTATTCCTTTCCATTGGCCTACAGTAACTGATCTGAATAAAAGAAAATGTAACTTCTTCTAATGTGTTTTCTGCATTCAGCTGAGCTTTGAAACCTTCGCTGAAGGTCAATACGGGAGATATAGATAGATGTTTTTAAGGCAGTAAGTAAATTATTGTTCTTGAGCACATTGTTCTGAACATTGATGTGATTGACAAAGAGAGAGGGATATTCTGCAGCAAATACTTTTCAGTAATAGCTTATAACTTTGCAGGCGCTATAAATACTGAAACCGAAGAGGAAATGTTTCTATTAAAAATGTCACACGCCTGCCATCCTCTGGTACCCAGTGATAGTGCAAGTTATGTGCAGAGGTGGTAGCCAAATTTATAAAAGGTGCTGTTGGCAGGAACTGAAATTACACAGTTTGAAAGGATAATTACATTTAATACTTGCAGAGCATGATGGTTAGTGTGAGAAAAAGCACCACAGATAAAATAAACTAACAACGGTATACTTTACAGAGACTTCTGCTCTGTTTCCTGGTCAATGCTCCATCATAAAATGATTCTGAGTTTTGGACTTATCTATTACTCCCCAATTTTAATCAGCGTTTTGACTTACACTGAGTTCCATGCTTGCTTGAAGGTTGGTTCACACTTCACTTTCTAACATGATAATAATTAGGGCTGTGCAACCACTTTGGACTAATCCCATATTCCAAAATAAATCAGGCCGCTTCAGACAGATTTGGGCCTGGTTCGAAGCAGGTCAAGGGACCTCTGTATCATTCAAAAGCAAATGGACTCGGATTGATCTGGGGCTTTCTAAGAAAGCCAGGCAGCCTGTCTCCAAAGTGTTACAAAACAAGTAAATACCAAATAGGAAAATGCCATGGGAGGTAGAGGGAAAGAACTTAGCATTACCATGAGGAATCTAGAATTGTCAGAATTAAGCATTCAACTGACCATATAGTCCTCTAAAAAAATTTAAAGCAAGCTTTAAAAGTGACTATCAAAAAAAATGTCTCCAAGGTGACTAGCTACCATGTCTGCAAATTTCATGCACCTATGTAGAAAAAACAAAAAAAAAGTTACGTCTGTTTTAGTTTCCCATTGCAAGTCAATGGGAGGGTTTCTGAATTTGGATTTGGGGTGTGACTTGGGTCAGATCAAACTGAATTGAGGTCCAATTCAAAATACGTAGAGGGAACACTTTAGTTGGGGGAACACCTTGCCCTGCCCTATCAATAATCATAGAGATGGTTTCTATCTCATTAAGTTCATGGTGAATATTTCTTGTAGATATGACCCTATGTGGTGAACAACTAGTATTTACCACATCAAGGTGAAAGAACTGAGAGCAGAATTTATGGCATTACTTATTTAAAGTGAGTGAGTATATTTTCAGACTTAAGTGCTACAGGCACAGTGTATGGTCCTCATCGGGAATTGTAGGGCAGAAAGCAGGGAAGAGGAAGCAGACAGGCAATGTCATGCCCTGAATTGGTGGTCAGAGGGGAGCTAGCTGAGGTCAGACCAAGGCCGATGTGACAGAGCCCCCTTTGCCCTACTGGACTATGCTTTGAAGGTTGAGATCCCCTAACACCCATCCTATGCACTTTGACTTGAAAATAAATCCCACTGAGACCAACAGAGTGGAATCCCCAGTACATGTGCATAGGGTGGCAGGCTTAGCAACTCAAGACCACAGAAAGAAAGAAAAAAATTCTTAATGGTGTAGACACAACTGGAAAGAGGTCTTAAAATAAACAGTAATGATTTTGTGGGCGTTATGGAATACAGTGGTACCTCAGGTTACATACGCTTCAGGTTACATACGCTTCAGGTTACAAACTCCACTAACCCAGAAATAGTACCTCAGGTTAAGAACTTTGCTTCAGGATGAGAACAGAAATCGTGCTCCGGTGGCGCGACGGCCCCATTAGCTAAAGTGGTGCTTCAGGTTAAGAACAGTTTCAGGTTAAGAACAGACCTCCGGAACGAATCAAGTATTTAACCCGAGGTACCACTGTAGAAAGGGACACGGGTGGCGCTGTGGGTTAAACCACAGAGCCTAGGACTTGCCAATCAGAAGGTCAGTGGTTCGAATCCCCGCGACAGGGTGAGCTCCTGTTGCTCGGTCCCTGCTCCTTCCAACCTATCAGTTCGAAAGCACGTCAAAGTGCAAGTAGATAAATAGGTACCGCTCCGGCGGGAAGGTAAATGGCGTTTCCGTGCGCTGCTCTGGTTCACCAGAAGCGGCTTTGTCATGCTGGCCACATGACCCAGAAGCTGTACGCCGGCTCCCTCGGCCAATAAAACGAGATGAGCGCCGCACCCCCAGAGTCGGTCATGACTGGACCTAATGGTGAGGGGTCCCTTTACCTTTACTTTACCACTGTAGAAGCAAAGCTGTCATGGGCACCCGATGGTCAATGCTCACAACAGCAATGGAATCACTAAGTAGGGGAGGAATATTCCCTGATTTGGTTAAGTGAGGAAAATTCAAAGAGAACTGATTTGTTAGGGAAAGAAGGTAAAAAACGACTAACCACTGCCCTCTTGTCTTTTGTTCTTCCATTCTTTCACAAGCTAAAAACAATAAACTGGGGTAACCTTAGCAGCCTTAGCCCTAAATGGGAACATATTCCGAGAGTAAAGGTTTTTCTGTAGCATTAATAGAATCCCAAGATACCGTAGTTAAACTGCTGCTGCTTGGTAACAGAGTGAGGTGTTAGCTCAGGCATGACAGCGCCGTGCTGTCACTCACTTTAAAAGGTTTCTTAACAACTCCGAGACTGGATCTTGAGATGCATACTGCCAGACTTGGCCAGTCTCTGAGAGCAAGACTCCAGACTTCAGTTCAAAAGAAGATATTAGGGCTTTTGATAGTTAGCAGAAGGTTAAGGGCAGTATGTGCTTAGAAATTAATAAATTCTGTTTTAAATTAGGGCCAGTTCTCAACATTCTCCCTTCATACTGTGTAGGCTTCACACACTACACTGCAGGCAACCATTTTTATCCCAAGGGATACCAGTTGCAGGCAGGGCCAGAGGTGTAAGTGAGCAGAGCGTGGACCTGAATTTTTCCTTCACACAGTAGGCTAGTTATAGTCACAGTCATGTGTCCCTCCCTGTCCTCCTTCCAGGCAAACAAGAGAAGCCTGGAGGGTTGCATTTTACTCCGTGCCTGACTCCTGAGGTTCCCCACCCCTGCTGTAGACTATGGTGAGACACAAATGTGATGTTGGCTTATATATGGCACTCCATGGGGGAATATCTTCAGGAGAAGGAAAGGCTACGCTGATCCGGAGTGGAGTCCTTAAAATGGCTGGCGGGTGCCTTGTACACCTCCTTCCAGCAACTCCTGCAGCCAAGCTGGTGCCAAATGCTTTGCTCTGCTTTCCTTTGGACCACATCAGTGAGGCAGAGAAGGGGATCTTGTCGTATGGGCAGCCCAGGACCTCCATACGCACTGCCCAAGCTTGTGCCCCAGGGAGGTGCTGCTGGAACAGTGGTTTGACTTCATCCCCAGAGGTGCATTACCTTGTCTCATGCTAACACAGATAGTGTGCTGGTCCTGTGGGTTAGCCGTGAGATGAGGTCTGAGTCCAGTCCAAGGTTGAGGGTGCAGTACGGAGGCAGTCCGTCAAAGCTGAAGCTGGGTCCAAGGCAGCGAGTCGGGTGAGGTCAGGAGCTCCGGCAGGTCAGAGTGCAGGCAGGAACTGGCTACCAACAATGTTGCTCCCGCAACTTGGGCCTGGGGCTGGCTGGCTTTTATCTGCCCCGAGGCATAGGGCGGCCCCAGTCCACAGGTGCCTCGCCTCTCCTGGCCTGGAGGTGAGCACTCCTCCTGCGGGAACTTAGTTCCCTCTGCCTCTCTGCCCTGAGCCTCTGTAGCTCAGGAGAAGCTGGAGGGTTACAGGACCCGGAGGCAACCTCAGCTTCCCCTGACGGGGCTGAGAGTGGAGCACCTGCAGGCAATGGGTCCTCCATCACCTCAGGAGCCAGAGCAGACTCAGCTGATGCCTGCACCTGAGGATCCAGCACAGGTGAGGACCATTCAGGCTCATGCCCCAGCCCCGGCCCAGCTGGTTCTGGAGGCAGGGGATCCTGTGCAGGCTGGGATTCCTCAGGTTCAGCCTCCGAGTCCGAATCCCAGGCCATCACAGATAGAAAGTTGCTTGCGATGGAGGGATACCCTGAATAAAAACAATGTCTGCCACCTAAAATAGATGAATAGATTGCAGAGGCAGTGTAGACACACACATGGGCTCTATGCAGTGGGGATACATTATTTATTTTATTTATTTATTTTGTGAAACTTATAGGCCACTAGATTGTAGGGGGGGAAACCTCACGAAAACTTGTTTAGTGTTTCCTATGAAAGCCACCAGGTTGTTTTTTTCCTGTGCGTTCTGGGGTCAGTGATAAAAGCTTAAATAAAAAGCAAAAAAACTCGCACCACTGCTTTATGACTCTGCCCTGCCACATGGCTCCTCAAAGTGATCTCATGACTCCCAGTAATGCAATGAATTCATCAGATTCTGGCAGGGAGCTCTCTCCGAAGCACTTAGAACTCTGCAGAGTTGTACATCAGCATAAATCCTCTCCATTGTGTTCCAAAGTGGAAACCGCAGCAGCCAAGCTGAGCCATGCCTTGGCAAAAAGGCTGGGGGTATATTGAAAAAAGAGGGAGGAACTGCCAGTTCTTCTGGTTCTTTGCTTTCTGTTTTCTTCTCCTTATATCTAGATGGTGAGAGTTGTTGGAGGTTGTCTTGTGTTCTGATTTATATTGATTCGTGGATTAAAGTGTACTCAGTCTCTCCTTTTTGGGGTGAATGCCCCGGCCCTAACATTTCACATCTTCCTCCCATACCAGCAAGTTTTGCAGGCTACATTCTTATGAACGTAAGACAGAAAGTTCACCTGAAAGTTCACAAGCCCCAATACAGATCTGGTAGATCACCTAGATCAGTGGATCGCACGCTGTGTTGTGACATGCATTATTCATAGGGACATTCCTGGGGGGGGGGGAGAATGGCTACCCCCTGGGAATGATGTTAAGTTGTGTGGAATGCCATCCTTTATGAGATCTGTCTTCAAGATATATCTAAGGAAATATATCTTGGATAAAGATTCTGACAAAAGTGTCAGGGGCTGGGCAGAGGAGGAGTGTTGGAAGCCGCCTCCCCATCCTGACCCTTCCAGGGAAGAGAAAGAGGAAGACACTATAGATTTGCAACAGGGGTTTGCAGGAGGTCACAGCTCAGAGGCAGATGAGGGGGAAAGTCCGGAAATAATAGGAGAGGAGGAGCAGGCAGAGCAGGAGCAGCAGCTGGCTGACATGTTATCACTAGAAAGCATTCCAGACCCACCACCTCCCAGAACCCGGCGAGCCTTAAAAGTAGGAGAGCAAAGAGCTCAAAGACAGAGGGAACTTAGTGGCACCCATAGAGGAGAAGGTGGTGATGGCAAATGAGGAAGTGGGAAATAAGGGGGTTGAAGATTCACTCAGGACAACACCATTATCCAAGAGGCTGGGTTCCATAGCCTCTCTCTGTAAAGTTTGAAATAAAAAAAGGACTGTAAGAAACTTTTCCTTGTCTTTATACTTACCTGGGCAACCAGCCAGGAGCCGCTGACAACATCCTGACAGAAAGACACCTGGGATGTAATGCAGACTGCGCCATTTGTTTGTAGTTAGCTCAGAGTGATGTAATGGAGGGGCAGGTAACATTCTCTTCTGTTAGGCTTGGCATAGCCAAGCCATACCACTAGCAAATTCCAATTCAGGTGCCTGATCTGGCTGCGAAAGTAAATGTTTGTGGCCCCTGAAGTCCGCTGGTTTTAGCAATGGCAGCAAAAAAAAGTCAGAGGGGGGACGAAACCACCATGGTGGTGCTGAAATGGACAGAACCCAGCACCCTGATGGGATGCAAAACATCAGACTGATCACCTGATGATCAGAGAAGGGGTGACAGACTCCCCCCACCAGCTGAATTGCTTGGATCAACTGAAAAGAGGGGGGCCGCCGGCCTCTGTGTGTGCGTGTACAGTAGTATGGGGTACTTAAACCTACCACAGACACGCACATGTGCGCACACACACACAAACAAACATACACATACCACCCGAAGGTTTTTCAAGGGCAAATGCAGCTCCCAGGGTGACCCACTCATGGGAACCAACTCCTAGGGGCCAAGGTCACGTCAGCCCCCCCCCCAATAAAATATTTGAGAGGGCCGCTCCCCCCCCGGACATTGCTATTCAAATGGTGTGTGTGTGTGTGTGCTGCATCTTGTGATCAATTATGGAGGGTGGGGCTTACCTGCCCCCTCCCCAATATTTTATTCAAGTTGGCACCACTGGACCCACCTGTTTCAAGATCTCAATTTGTGCTGTCACAGCAAACAGATATCCATATGCACCATGCATTTAAAGCATTTCCTTTTCCCTCAAAGAATCATGAGAAATGTTTCTTTCCCCCTGAGAATTATAGCTGTGTGAGGGGAAGACTCCAGTTCCCAGAATTCCAAGATGGGGGTGGGAGGGAAATGTGCTTTAAATGTCTGGTGTGTGTGGGCAGCCTAAATCTGCCCCACTCCCCCAGGCTGAGTGTGGGTGGGCAGAAGAGAGGGGCAAGGCTGGTGGGTTCTCTGCGCCTCATTTTCCTCCTGAGCATTACTCACTGTAACAAACAAGAGGGCTATTCTTAGAGAAGTCAATTAGCTGTCACTGACAATGCCATGCTGAGTGTTGTCTCTACACATTTCCCCACCCCTGCCATGAGTTCTGTTCTTTCCTCCCCAGAGTATAAAACAGATCTAAAAAGCAAGCCTTGAAATCATGTTCACACCCGCTTCAAATCCTGAGATGCTGACAAATCTAATTGACTGCTCCCCCGGCCCCCCCACCCCCTGAAATGGCAACTGAGCTTTCAAATCAAGCGGCGAAGTCAGTTGCAAAGGATAACAAAATGCCAGAGTAATTTTTCTAGACAGCCTTCCTTCGCTCCCAATTCACAGCTTATTTTTAAAGGCCTTTCTCCTACCCCACTGAAGTCAGCCTTTCAAAAACAGACCTGGGGGCTAGTCCCATGTGGAATAGGCAGGGGATATGTCATAGACAAGCACAGATGAAATCAGAAGATGGGGGAGGGGGAGGTTAACATGATGAAGAAAATGAATACAAATACATTATTCTCTGGGTGAATTTCCGGCACCTAGTCATTGCTGTTCTGTTGTAAGATGCCTGTGGAATAGCAACTCTGCTTCCAAACTTGTGGAACCCCAATAGTCAGGTGAGCAGTCCCCTTTCCCCCAGCCCTAAAAGAGTAGGGAGTCAGAAAGGCAGGATCTATTTATTTACAACAACTAACTATGGTGAAAACACCATTTCCAATAGGTTATGTATGTATCCATGGTCAGTGGACTAAGGGGACTAAGCTAGTCCCCTAAATGTTCCTGGTCAATTAGAGTATTAAAGCCTGGTGCCTCCTTCCCAAGCCCGGGAAGCTTTTGCCCAGCTTAGGGAGGGTGGTGCAATGCTCATGCGTGCGACATCACAAACACACCCAATTGTCCTCACAATCTGACATCTCTGACCATAACTGTTCTCTTATGAAAAATTTCACCGCACGCCATTGTGGTGCTGTGGTCTAAACCACTGAGCCTCTTGGGCTTGCTGATCAAAAGGTCAGTGGTTCAAATCCCTGCAACTGGGTGAGCTCCTGTTGCTCTGTCCCAGCTGCTGCCAACCTAGCAGTTCGAAAGCATGCCAGTGCAAGTAGATAAATAGGTACCACTGCGGTGGGAAGGTAAACGGCGTTTCTGTGCGCTCTGGTTTCCATCACGGTGTTCTGTTGCACCAGAAGCGGTTTAGTCATGCTGGCCACAAGACCCAGAAAGCTGTCTGCGGCTTGAAAGCGAGATGAGCGCCACAACCCCATAGTCGCCTTTGAATGGACTTAACCATCCAGGGGTCCTTTACTTTACCTTTACCTTTTTATACGTTTGTGAAAGATGTTTTCATTGACCAGACTGCCTTACTGAAACTTGTGACACTGTTTTACACCTTGTTAGAATTCCTCATTATGTGATTCCTGAGCAGCAGCCAAATAACTGAATACTTTGGTTGCAGATTGTCTGCAGCTGTTAACCATAATTCCCAGGCTGATTGTGAGTCTTGTGTCTGGAATCCCAACTTTATTTAGCAATGTTATATATTAAAAACTAGCACAGAAAGATACAAGTATTAATTGGCCTGCTTCCTTTTGTAGTTCTCCCTTCTTAGTCTTTGTGCAGGAGTCAGCTATTAGCAAACACCTGGTATCTCAGAAGCATGCCTTCTCAGATCAAACCACCGAGCCAGGAGACAAATAAGACATTGTTGCATCATTAATGTGAGCAGATATGAAGCTTGGTCTCCTACCATTTGAAAAGCTGAATGTTTATCGGTACAAAGTGCCACAGTAATTTATTGCCTGTTTCCTCTGCCCTAGTTCTTTCTTCTCGACATGCCTCGTGTCTTCCATCTCATTGGTTTGCTTATAAAACTGCCTGAGAACATTGTTCCCTGTGCTTCTCACAGCAGAAAATGATGAAATGCAATTAAAAACATAATCATCAAATAACACATCATCACCATCACATTTACATCCCTGCTTCCTCCCAAAGGAGTCCCGGGCAGCAAACAGCAAGTGATAAAACAATAAGAATATATTTTAAAACAATTCCAGTGCAGATGCAGATTTGGGAACCACTTTCCAACTGAAAAAAACCCTTGCATGACTAAGAAGAATGAAAGCAGATAATAAGCAGTTCAGAATACTTGGGGTTTTTAAAGGCCTGGGAGAATTAAAATGTCTTCACATGGTGCTGCAATGACAGTAAAGATTGTGCCAGCTAAGTCCTTGGTAGATTCCACAGCCAGGGTACCAACCCCAAGCAAAGCCCCTTTCGTATTCTGGGACATGCTGAAGCAAAAGCCGTCTTAATTTTTGAAAAAAAAATGTAACAACCACACACAAAAACAGTACAATATTCTCAGGTTTTCCTGTGGGGAAATTGTCTACAAAATATTCAGAGAGGAGAAGATGCAACTTCTTTCTTTCTTTCTTTCTTTCTTTCTTTCTTTCTTTCTTTCTTTCTTTCGTATATGAGGTGGCCAAGGGTTTTCCCTCTTTATGTTACTTTGAAAATAAGGGTTACAGTGGTGCCAAGCCCACTGTAGAGAAAAGTGTTGCAGGAAGGAGGCTGCATAAGATAAGACAAACCATTTCATGCCATGTACCACCATACATGCATCGATCCCGCCTCCCACCATACCTTAGTTGCGTGTTCAGACCCAGAGACCTCCGCCCCAAATAAATTCACACTTGACTCAAACTTTAGTTTTGGTTTTTTTGGCAGAATTTAGGCCACAACTTTATTGATCACAGAAGGTGAGTGGTTGCATAGGCTCTGGTTCAACTAGCTCCCTGCACCCTTGCAGGCAGCGCTGACCCAGGGCACCAGCATAGGTCAGCCAAGGGTGAACACCTGGGTAGGCAAAAAGCCGGGAACAGACTATGTTTACCACCCAGATGCCCCCCCTGGACTCAGGCACGGGCACAGCCCCCTCTCAGGGGTTGACCAAACCAGTTGAGACCCTGGATTCCTTTAACGGAATACCCTTCACATAGGGATGGAGAGACTGCTCTCCCATCCCTCTCACCTGAACCAGTGCCTATCCGCAACCTTACAAGTTGTGACAATTTGCTACGGGGCAGGCAAAACCCAAATGGCAACAGCCAATCAGCCAAGTGAGGAAATTCCTGCCGTGCCCCTGTCCTAACAACAGATGACACAGGACGGCATAGCAAGGTCAATCGCACAATGCCCTAAAAATAGGGAGAGGTGGGCGGGTGTTCCGAATGCAGGAGCCGAAAGAGGAAGCTCTGGGTCACGTGCATCGGTATATATAAATCCCTCAATCCATTTAGACTGCGCCCCATTGGCCAGATTGAACCCAACATCGAGGGATCTACCATTCGGGTGTTGTGGCTAACCAATTGAACCCACCCACAACAACTCTTTTAGGGAGGACACAATCTGCCACGTTTATGCCCTTGTGCCTGCGTGTGGAATGAAGAGTAGATCTTGGTCTTTGCCTCAAGCAAACATTCCAACTGCAATAAGGGAGCTGTTGCTTTCAATTACATATCTGAGCTGGGGTGTGTGACCTACCCCTGATACTGGAATCGACAGACCGATTCCCAAATTCACGGACCGCAGTCCTTCTGAACCCATCGGTTGAATTCATTTCCTACGGGACAACGGAAGCTAATTTCAGAAATTTGTTTAGCCTGTAAGAGAGTAAGACAGACTGGGTAACATGGCTAAAAATTATATTCCAAAACTGGAATTCAAACATATACGTAAGGGAATATGAACCTAGGTCTGTTTTTCCGTTAAAATTAGCAAGAGTTTTGTATAAGACTTGCTCCCTATCTGCCTGTACACATAGAAATTACTACACTGGGGTGATAGGCTTTTAAAAACATTGTTTTAGAATCATAGAATCATAGAGTTGGAAGAGACCACAAGGGCCATCGAGTCCAACCCCCTGCCAAGCAGGAAACACCATCAGAGCACTCCTGACATATGGTTGTCAAGTCTCTGCTTAAAGACCTCCAAAGAAGGAGACTCCACCACACTCCTTGGCAGCAAATTCCACTGTCGAACAGCTCTTACTGTCAGGAAGTTCTTCCTAATGTTTAGGTGGAATCTTCTTTCTTGTAGTTTGGATCCATTGCTCCGTGTCCGCTTCTCTGGAGCAGCAGAAAACAACCTTTCTCCCTCCTCTATGTGACATCCTTTTATATATTTGAATATGGCTATCACATCACCCCTTAACCTCCTCTTCTCCAGGCTAAACAAGCCCAGCTCCCTTAGCCGTTCCTCATAAGGCAGGGAACCAGGCAGAGGGCCTTTTCGGTAGTGGCGCCCGCCCTGTGGAACGCCCTCCCATCAGATGTCAAAGCGATAAACATCTACCTGACATTCAGAAGACATCTGAAGGCAGCCCTGTTCAGGGAAGTTTTTAATATGTGACATTTTAGTGTATTTTTCATCTTTGTTGGAAGCCGCCCAGAGTGGCTGGGGAAACCCAGCCAGATGGGCGGGGTACAAATAATAAATTATTATTATTATTATTATTATTATTATTATTATTATTAGGCATCGTTTCCAGGCCTTTGACCATTTTGGTTGCCCTCCTCTGGACATGTTCCAGTTTGTCAGTGTCCTTCTTGAACTGTGGTGCCCAGAACTGGACACAGTACTCCAGGTGAGGTCTGACCAGAGCAGAATACAGTGGCACTATTACTTCCCTTGATCTAGATGCTATACTCCTATTGATGCAGCCCAGAATTGCATTGGCTTTTTTAGCTGCCACATCACACTGTTGGCTCATGTCAAGTTTGTGGTCAACCAAGACTCCTAGATCCTTTTCACATGTACTGCTCTCAAGCCAGGTGTCACCCATCTTGTATTTGTGCCTCTCATTTTTTTTGCCCAAGTGCAATACTTTACATTTCTCCCTGTTAAAATTCATCTTGTTTGTTTTGGCCCAGTTCTCTAATCTGTCAAGGTCGTTTTGAAGTGTGATCCTGTCCTCAGGGGTGTTAGCCACCCCTCCCAGTTTGGTGTCATCTGCAAATTTGATCAGGATGCCCTTGAGTCCATCATCCAAGTCGTTGATAAAGATGTTGAACAAGACCAGGCCCAAGACAGAACCCTGTGGCACCCCACTAGTCACTCTTCTCCAGGATGAAGAGGAACCATTGATGAGCACCCTTTGGGTTCGGTCAGTCAGCCAGTTACAAATCCACTGAGTGGTAGCATAGTCAAGACCGCATTTTACCAGCTTCTTTACAAGAATATCATGGGGCACCTTGTCAAATGCCTTGCTGAAATCAAGGTAGGCTACATCCACTGCGTTCCCTTCATCATTATTCATTGAATAACCCGTTGGAACAAAATTGAAGTTTTAGTTTTCTCCCACTAAATAAGTCTGCACTGGAGCTCATGTGAGACATAGGAAGAACTCAAGCCACTGACCTTATTCCACTTCCTGATTTCTAAAAGCTGAGGGCTTTAAGATTTGGTTGAGCAAAATTAAATTATGCTCACTAGAGTGGTTATATTTAGCATGTCATTTAAATAGTTTGCAGCTTAAGCTGCCGCTTACAACTTCAGAGCATCTGTGTTGTTGTTTTATTTAAAAAAAAAACCTAACTACGTACAGTCAGCTAAATAGGGAGCCACAGCTTAACATGCTATCAAAATAGCACAGCTCTTTTGGAAGAGACACGTGACACAGAACCCATGGCTAACTTTCGGATACAAGAGTATATTGTTTTGCACACATTCCCTCTGTTTGAAGGCTGCTTATGGCTGCCTGTGACAAGTACTGTTTCGTTTCCGTTTCAAAAATTATGTTAGAAAGCTAAATAGGGCAGGGCTTTCTCAGCTTAGATAAAATAAAATTTAGGGCTGCAAACCTAACCCCACTTGCCTGGGAGTAAGCTCCACTGAATTCAATAGGCCTTACTTCTGAGCAGACATATATTTAGGGTTGCTCTGAAAGGCTAAGCTACTGCTCTTAGGTACAGAGGTAGATTTAGGGCAACGTGACCGGTTCTGCCACACTGGGCACTGATCCTAGGGAGTGCCACAACTATGATATAGCAAATTGAGCTGAGTGGAAGCCAGGAGGCGGGAGAGCTCCGAATTTTGGCATCACACAGGGTGCTGCTGAAATTTGAAAGGCCGAAGTCCACCCCTTTCAGACATACCTTCCTTGAGGTCCCCTGCCCCTACTAATTTTTTTTTAAATGAATTTTTCTTTTTGTTTTGAGGAGAATTGCCTCTTCGGGGGATGTTCCCTCTCTTTTTGTCTGTTTGTTTTGCAGTGTGTTTTGTCTGTTGTTGGAAGGGGGGCTTTAAGCATTACAGACCCTCCAAGTGTCCCTATTTTCCAGGAACATCCCTGACTTAGAGCTGTCCCAGTTTCTGATTTGATCCTAGAATGTCCCGCTTTTCCTTAGTATGTCCCTATTTTCACTGGAGAAATGTTGGAGGGTATGGAGTTATCCAATCCCCGAACCGTCTGAAGGCAATCCTGCATAGGGAAGTTTTTAAATGTTTTATTATGTATCTGTATATGTTGGAAGCCAGCCAGAGTGGCCAGGGCAACCCAGTAAGATGTGAGGGTTATAAATAGTAAAATTATCATTATAGAATGGGACGTCCCGGTTTTCATCGGACAAATGTGGGAGGGTATGGCACTACCAGTTTTTCTTCTGTGAAATGCCCATGGCAGTCTCTTTGATTTCCACATGTGTGCTCACCCTGTGCTATAGACATTCTCTTTTGAAAAGAAGTAAAAGACTGCACTGTAGGGTTGCATGCCTGTATATACTGTTGTGGGAGTAAGGCCCACTGAATTCAGTAGGATACTTCAGAGAAAATATGCTTCAGATTTTTAACTGCACAGTTGAGGCGGGCATGATCGATGTTGTACATTGTGAGTGATGTTGGGAGAGCAAATAAGGAACACTCCCTGCATAAACACACATGCTAGAACTCAAGACATATTCCAGTACAGCTGAACGAGGGTAGATGCAAAGAGTCAAAAGGAAGTGGCAATTTATGATCACAATATGTGGTGATAGATGCTAGTTCAGAAGGCATTTTTGAAGGCAAGGAATGTGGAGCTTTTAATGCACATGAGCCAATGACAAGTCCAACAGAGTCCCAATACTGAGAGGGAATGTACCCTGTCATGAAATGAATAGTAAAGTGTGGCTGTCCACTGTTGGAAGCAGAGAACTGAAGTAGATGAACTCTGATACAGCAGAACCAATTCTTAATTCCTGTGAAAGCAACTAATTTGTGTACAAAGGAAGTGTGAATAAAGTTCTAACAGTGATCACAAGTGGTGTTTCCCCTCTCTGATGTCAGGAGAGGATATCAAACGCCTTTAATCTTTAAAGACTTTAAACATAACGAAGAACTTGAAGGCAATTGCATCGCATCCCTTGATTATCCAGCGATGACTTTCACGTGTCAAAGAATCATTACAGATCAAGCATTTTAGACGGAGGTTGTTATGTGTCACTGGCATCTCCTCAAAAAACAGAAAAACGTTTTGATCTGAAGCTGAACGACACAGATGCATCTGTTACTCATCTCTTAGGATCAAGGATATGGAGATACTGCGGCTCTCTAAGTGTTGCCAGACTACAAATCCCATCACCCCTGGCCATTCAGCTATGCTGCCTGGGGCTGATGGGAGTTTGAGTTCAATAACATCTGGAGGGGCACTGGCTCCCCAGTCCAGTCTTAAATACAGGGATGCTTAAGCAGGTTATAGAGATTCAATACAAAAAATTTCTGCTGGGTCAAAGTGAAAACTTGATTGTGTACATGTGTTTATTAACAGGAGCTTCCTAATGAGTCTCAAAGGCGGAGGCTTTTTAGCCTAAGAGGCCCTGATTACTTTCAGCAATTGGCATAGTTTACAAAGTAAACTTTCAAAGGAGGGCTCTCGCATCCAATCATTTATTTATCTGCCACTTGGTGCCAAAATAAACTTCTAAGTGGTATAAAAACCAGCTATGCAAACATTAAAATCTAAACATCAATGATAATAAAAAAATACACAAGAAAACAAATCCCATTAAAACAATACAGCTATTAAAGCGGGAGACAGGCCGAGAGCTCAAGGAAGTACTTGTGTAAACAAGATGCATCTTCAAAAGCCAGCAGAATGCCAATACAGACCAGGAGTCTCATCTTTCAGCAGGGAGTGCATCCCATAATACCAGAGCTACACGGAATGGCATGCTCCTGAGGTGTAGCTGTTGTTCTCTGAGCTGAACAACCATCTGTGCAGCGTTTTGAAAACACTGCACTCCCCACTCCAAGTCACTGCATGGCTCAAGGTTGGCTCCAAGGATCTCTATCGGGTTATTTGTACACAAGACCAAATCAAAAGGTAGGCCAGCAACAAGGAAGTGTTGACTACACAGATGGCCATTTGGAACAACAAAAACCAACAGATAAGCAACCTGCCTTTCTTCTTTGTAATCTCTGCACAGACACGTATATGGGAGAATAGCAAAATGACCAATTTGGATGTGGGTACAGGGAAGTTTTCCTCTCATTTGGCACAAGTGGCATGGAAGGAACCCATAGCGCCACTGTACAAATAAAGCAATGGGACCCCTTTAAAGAGTGTTTGCAAAGATTGGTTTTAGTCACTGGTAGCTCAGTTGGTAGAACATGAGACTCTTAATCTCAGGGTTGTGGGTTTGAGCTCCACATTGGGCAAGATTCCTGCACTTCAGGAGGCACTACAATTCTATGATTCTCCGAAAGAAAATGAGATTTGGCTTTGTTGTCAAGATACCCAGGATGTGAAGGCTCAAAGGAGACCTATGAATTCTTAAATGAACTTGGAGGACTGATCTGAACAAGGTTCAACCCACACAAAAAAACTTCCAGGAAGGTCAACCAATGCAATGAAGAGATTATATTGACAGTACCTCCAGCATGACTGCCCGACACCAATATCGTGGCAGGATACGCATAGCGGACATGCAATTCCTAATAATATACACCTGAAAGCAAACTGTTTGACCACTTGCTGCACAATTCATTGAAAGTGTATGCACATACACATATGCAAAGTGTGCGCAAAAGATTTAGATGAATCCTGAATCAAGAACTGAAATGGGGCCGCCTCAGACAGATTCAGGGCTTGTCCAGGTCAGTTTCCTGAAGGAATTGCATGTCGGCTTAATCCCCTCTAGCAATGTTGTGGGAATAGAAAGATTAAACCCATAAAATATCTGAACTAGCAACGTTCTAGGCACCACCAAGGCCACTGTGGCATTTTGATGCATTCCCCAATATCTTGTGGCAGGTGGTCATGGCCAAAATCAGATGAGGCCAGAAAGTGCCAGTGCCCTTGAAGGCTACTACAAGAGCACCATTAGACAGGGGCATCAGTACAGAGGCAGGGGTATCGACTCAAAAAAATTTCAGGCCCAAATCCAGAGAGAGCCACACATGGCCTAGTCTTGACGTTCTTTGCTCAAGGAAGCTCAAAAAGTGTGGGTGGAAACTGACGATATGAACCTGTGGAGTGCAGGAAAACACCAGTCATATCTGTCAGGCACAGAAAACCTTCTCCACACATCAAACGTAGCATCTGCAGAAATTTCCCATTTTTTAAAAAAAGATAATAGTGAAGGAATTTTTTCCCAAAAATAATGAAAGGAAATGCTTTCTGTCTCATTTCGCCTGTATCCTTTTGCTTGGTTGGTTTAAAGATGAAGTTGTTTTTTTTTAATGGAGATGAAAACAGATTAAAGCCAAGGTGAAAAGGTCTTTCAAGGATTACGAAAAATATTCTGAAGCTCTAAAGGAAGTTTCCTATCATGCTATACAGGCGGTGATGGAAAAGAAAATGAGGGAAAAGCCTTGAGCCACATATAGATCCAGAGTTTTCATAGAGTTCCCCTTCTCAGGGGCAGAGGCTGCAGGCTCTTCTGAGCTTTTGAAGTTTCTGAAATGCTGCTCTCCAAGGCATATGACTGCGCAGAGATCAAACAGAACAGTGTGAGAAACAGTCGCTAAAACTTTCTACATTCAGAAGCCCTTCCGAGAGGGCAATACCGTATTTTTTGCTCTATAAGACGCACCAGACCACAAGACGCACCTAGTTTTTGGAGGAGGAAAACAAGAAAAAAAATATTCTGAATCTCAGAAGCCAGAACAGCAAGAGGGATTGCTGCGCAGTGAAAGCAGCAATCCCTCCTGCTGTTCTGGCTTCTGGGATAGCTGTGCAGCCTGCATTCACTCCATAAGACGCACACACATTTTCCCTTACTTTTTAGGAGGGGAAAAGTCTTATAGAGCAAAAAATACGGTAATTGCCCCGGGCAACACTGGCAAATGGTACTAAATTTCAAGTTCTGTGATTATTAGGGCCTTTTCAGTGAAAATAAAACCCAAGGATGAGAGCAAACGCAGCGTGCCCACACACGACACACCATACTGGGCCATTGACCACGCCATCTATCTTATTGTTTGAACTGCATATAAACACTTCACAACTCTCTCTCCTCTCTGCACCCCCAGCTAAGCAAATAGGTTGGCTGCTAGCCTCGCAGGAGGGTGGGGTGATGGAGCTATCACCCCAGCCAACAGTAGCAACTAATTCTTACTGACCCCAAAAAAGCTGCTTCAGGCATTCAAGTACAACTCCTCTCACCACCTTCTTGTACGTCTGTCTAGCGCCTGTGTGGTGATAGGAACTCATTTGTGGAGTTATCCACAAGAAAGCTAATTTTTGTATTCCCCATTAATTCCCCAAATCAAGGACAGGATATTAACTTATAATTGGAAGATTACGTGGAAAAAATCGGTATAGCTACCTAATTTACAGAGAAGCGAGAGCCGAAATTGAGTGTGGTTTGAAAGGAAAGAACTCCGGTAGGTTTATAGGCAGCAATTCAGCAATTCCCTCTGTGCCTGAAAGAAGATTTTGTGGCCATCCTTTAGGTGAGCTATGCAAAATAGATCAATAGAGCAGAGACACATCAGGTATTCAGAGTCTTGCCGGCTGTCTTCAGACTGAAAGATCAAGAGCAGCCTCCCATGCAAGTTTTCCCAGCCCAGTCTTTCACCTTCTGCTTCTCATTTTCTAAATCCGCCACTGTCAGTATAGCTCTAGATATTAACAATGCAGAATTCAAACAGCTCAGAAACTTCATGCCACAGATCTCCTTTATACAGGAAAATAAAACTTTGGGCTGGGAGTAGACATGTAAAATTTCTGGGGAAACAAGAAAGCTTCAGAAAAAGGGGGTTGCAAACTTTTTTTCACAGTCTTTACATATTGAAAGTCTATTTATTTCACAAAATTTCATTAGCCACTCAATTGCAAAAAAAAGAAGAAAATTCTCAGAGTGGTTTGTTACTTCAGGAAAATGCATTATGTATACCATGTTTCAACACAGAATTATCCTATCTAAAAGTAGTTCAGACAGTAATTGCGAATTGCCTTTATTTTCAAAGTTGTTGTCACAAATGGAGCTACAAGTTGTTGAACCACTGTATAAGGAGCCTAGCAACTCTTTGGTTTTGCTGGTTTATGACAAAAATAAAAACAGAAACCAGCAACTTATGGTAAAACCAATTATTATTTATACTGAAAAGTATGTCTCCTCTAGTTTTCCATACACCTTGCCTTCCTACCTTAAATATTTCATTCATCATTCTAAAAGAAAATATTTCATAATCCATTTTTTTAATTTGTCAGGAAAAACCCAAAAGGCTTCAAGCAAAGAACCGGGGGAGGAGGGTTCCTGTAATTTTTCTAGCCTTCGCACATCATGTTGCGAGGTACAGTAACTCTGAATCAGCTGCTTAAAATGAGATATGGAAACAAGTAACATTGCTGTCCTCAGAAATATTTCAGTTTTACAGGAAACGGCAAGAATGAACTTCATAACCTTCAGCTACTTATCATAATTGATCAGATCTGATCTCTTTAGAACTGGGCAGTCGGAAGATCCATGCTACAAACAAAACAGCTGTCTATTGAACACTATACTGTTTAAAAAACATCTGACGATATTTTTAGCCTGCAATGTCTGCACTGAAAACATCTGCAAAGGCTTGATCTTAGGAGACGCTTTGTGCTCCAATGACAAAAGTCACGTTCGGTGCATCATATGTAAAACACATTCACAATTTTAGAACTGACACAGACCTGGCCCCTGCTTTATGTATGACAATACAGGTTAGTGCCAGTGGTTCTGTCAAGCCCCTAGGTATTTTCCACAAGGCTTATTGGGCTCTAGGACAGGGGTGGGGAATTTCTCCCTCACTGTCACATGGGATGGGGGGGGGGCAAAGCCACAGACATATACTGAGAACACACCATTCTCTCACTCAACTGCACCGATGCCCCTAACCCCAACACACACGCCAGGTCTTGATGAGATTATAAGACTTGGCATGAAAGAGATGTTAAAATATTCCAAGAAAGCAACTGGCTTGATGCAAAAAGGTTTATAACATTCCAGAAATTCCAGGCATCACACAATTTTTTTCTTAACGTGCATGGAA